>NW_027590167.1:0-335595 GCF_964213995.1 Mustelus asterias
CGACCGCCACCCCGGACCTAGGTTCCGACCGCCACCCCGGACCTTGGTTCCGACCACCACCACGGACCTTGGTTCCGACCACCACCCCGGACCTTGGTTCCGACCGCCACCCCGGACCTTGGTTCCGACCGCCACCCCGGACCTTGGTTCCGACCGGCACCTCGGACATTGGTTCCGACCGCCACCCCGGACATTGGTTCCGACCGCCACCTCGGACCTTGGTTCCGGCCGCCACCCCGGACCTTGGTTCGGACCGCCAAACCGGACCTTGGTTCAGAACACCACCCCGGACCTTGGTTCCGTCCGCCCCCCCGGACCTTGGTTCCGACCGCCACCCCGGACCTAGGTTCCGACCCCCACCCCGGAACGTGGTACCGACCGCCACACCGGACCTTGGTTCCGACCGCCACCCCGGACCTTGGTTCCGACCGCCACCTCGGACCTTGGTTCCGACCGCCACCCCGGACCATGGTTCCGCACACGTCCCCGGACCTTTGTTTCGACCGCCAACCCGCACCATAGTTCCGACCACCACCCCGGAACGTGGTTCCGACCGCCACCCCGGTCCTTGGTTCCAACCGCCATCCCGGACCTAGGTTCCGACCCCCACCCCGGAACGTGGTTCCGACCGCCACCCCGGTCCTTGGTTCCAACCGCCACCCCGGACCTTGGTTCAGAACGCCACCCCGGACCTTGGTTCCGACAGCCACCCCGGAACTTGCTTCCGACCGCCACCCCGGAACGTGGTTCCGACCGCCAACCCGGTCCTTGGTTTCAACCGCCACCCCGGACCTTCCTTCCGACCGCCACCCCGGACCTTGGTTCCGACCGCCACGCCGGACCTTGGTTCCGACCGCCACCCCGGAACTTGGTTCCGACCGCCACCCCGGACCTTGTTTCCGACCGCCACCCCGGACCTTGGTTCCGACCACCACCCCGGACATTGGTTCCGACCGCCACCCCGGACCTTGGTTCCGACCACCACACCGGACCTTGGTTCCGACTGCCACCCCGCACCTTGGTTCCGACCGCCAACCCGGACCTTGGTTCCGACCGCCAGCTCGGACATTGGTTCCGACCGCCATCCCGGACATTGGTTCCGACCGCCACCCCGGACCTTGGTTCCGACTGCCACCCAGGACCTTGGTTCCGACCGCCACCCCGGACCCTGCTTCCGACCGCCACCCCGGAACGTGGTTCCGACCGCCACCCCGGCCCTTGGTTCCAACCGCCACCCCGGACCTTGCTTCCGACCGCCACCCCGGACCTCGCTTCCGACCGCCACCCCGGACCTTGGTTCCGCCCGCTACGCCGGACCTTGGTTCCGACCGCCACCCCGGACCTTGGTTCTGACCGCAACCTCGGACCTTGGTTCCGACCACCACCCTGGACCTTGGTTACGACCGCCACCCCGGACCTGACTTCCGACCGCCACCCCGGACCTTGGTTCCGACCGCCACCCCGGACCTTGGATCCGACCGCCACGCCGGACCTTGGTTCCGACCGCCACCCCAGACCTTGGTTCCGACCGCCACGCCGGACCTTGGTTCCGACCGCCACCCCAGACCATGGTTCTGACCGCCACTTCGGACCTTGGTTCCGACCGCCACCCCGGACCTTGGTTCCGACCGCCACCCCGGACCTTGGTTCCGACCGCCACCCCGGACCTTGGTTCCGACCGCCACCCCGGACATTGGTTCCGACCGCCGCCACGGAACTTGGTTCCGACCGCCACCCCGGACCTTGGTTGCGACCGCCACCCCGGACCTTGGTCCGACCGAAACCCCGGACCGTGGTTCCGACCGCCAACCCGGAACCTGGTTCCGACCGCCACACCGGACTTTGGTTCCGACCGCCACCCCGGACCTTGGTTCCGACCGCCACCCTGGACCTTGGTTCCGACCGCCACCCCGGACCTTGGTTCCGACCGCCACCCCGGACCTTGGTTCCAACCGCCACCCCGGACCTTGGTTCCGACCGCCACCACGGACCTTGGTTCCGACCGGCACCTCGAACACTGGTTCCGACCGCCACCCCGGACATTGTTTCCGACCGCCACCCCGGACCTTGGTTCCGGCCGCCACCCCGGACCTTGGTTCGGACCGCCACCCCGGACCTTGGTTCAGAACACCACCCCGGACCTTGGTTCCGTCCGCCCCCCCGGACCTTGGTTCCGACCGCCACCCCGGACCTAGGTTCCGACCCCCACCCCGGAACGTGGTACCGACCGCCACCCCGGTCCTTGGTTCCAACCGCCACCCCGGACCTTGGTTCCGACCGCCACCCCGGACCTTGGTTCCGACCGCCACACCGGACCTTGGTTCCGACCGCCACCCCGGACCTTGGTTCCGACCGCCACCGCGGACCTTGGTTCCGACCGCTACCCCGGACCATGGTTCCGCCCACGTCCCCGGAAGTTTGTTTCGACCGCCAACCCGCACCATAGTTCCGACCACCACCCCGGAACGTGGATCCGACCGCCACCCCGGTCCTTGGTTCCAACCGCCATCCAAGACCTAGGTTCCGACCCCCACCCCGGAACGTGGTTCCGACCGCCACCCCGGTCCTTGGTTCCGACCGCCAACCCGGACATTGGTTCCGACCGCCGCCACGGAACCTGGTTCCGACCGCCACCCCGGACCTTGGCTGCGACCGCCACCCCTGACCTTGGTCCGACCGACACCCCAGACCGTGGTTCCGACCGCCAACCCGGTCCGTGGTTCCGACCGCCACCCCGGACTTTGGTTCCGACCGCCAACACGGAACCTGGTTCCGACCGCCACACCGGACTTTGGTTCCGACCGCCACACCGGACCTTGGTTCCGACCGCCACCCTGGACCTTGGTTCCGACCGCCACCCCGGACCTTGGTTCCGACCGCCACCCCGGACCTTGGTTCCGACCGCCACCCCGGACCTTGGTTCCGACCGCCACCCCGGACCTTGGTTCCGACCGGCACCTCGGACACTGGTTCCGACCGCCACCCCGGACATTGGTTCCGACGGCCACCCCGGACCTTGGTTCCGGCCGCCACCCCGGACCTTGGTTCGGACCGCCACCACGGACCTTCGTTCAGAACACCACCCCGGACCTTGGTTCCGTCCGCCCCCCCGGACCTTGGTTCCGACCGCCACCCCGGACCTAGGTTCCGACTCCCACCCCGGAACGTGGTACCGACCGCCACCCCGGTCCTTGATTCCAACCGCCACCCCGGACCTTGGTTCCGACCGCCACACCGGACCTTCGTTCCGACCGCCACACCGGACCTTGGTTCCGACCGCCACCCCGGACCTTGGTTCCGACCGCCACCCCGGACCTTGGTTCCGACCGCCACCCTGGACCTTGGTTCCGACCGGCACCTCGGACACTGGTTCCGACCGCCACCCCGGACATTGGTTCCGACCGCCACCCCGGAACGTGGTTCCGACCGCCACCTCGGACCTTGGTTCCGACCGCCACTCCGGACCTTGGTTCCAACCGCCACCCCGGACGTTGGTTCTGACCGCCACCCTGGACATTGATCCGACCGCCACCCGGAACGTGGTTCCGACCGCAACCCCGGTCCTTGGTTCCAACCGCCACCCTGGACCTTGGTTCCGACCGCCACCCCGGACCTGGGTTCCGACCGCCACCCTGGACCTTGGTTCCGACCCCCACCCCGGAACGTGGTACCGACCGCCACCCCGGTCCTTGGTTCCAACCGCCACCCCGGACCTTGGTTCCGACCGCCACCCCGGACCTTGGTTCCGACCGCCACACCGGACCTTGGTTCCGACCGCCACCCCGGACCTTGGTTCCGACCGCCACCGCGGACCTTGGTTCCGACCGCCACCCCGGACCATGGTTCCGCCCACGTCCCCGGAAGTTTGTTTCGACCGCCAACCCGCACCATAGTTCCGACCACCACCCCGGAACGTGGATCCGACCGCCACCCCGGTCCTTGGTTCCAACCGCCATCCAAGACCTAGGTTCCGACCCCCACCCCGGAACGTGGTTCCGACCGCCACACCGGTCCTTGGTTCCGACCGCCAACCCGGACATTGGTTCCGACCGCCGCCACGGAACTTGGTTCCGACCGCCACCCCGGACCTTGGTTGCGACCGCCACCCCTGACCTTGGTCCGACCGACACCCCAGACCGTGGTTCCGACCGCCAACCCGGTCCGTGGTTCCGACCGCCACCCCGGACTTTGGTTCCGACCGCCAACACGGAACCTGGTTCCGACCGCCACACCGGACTTTGGTTCCGACCGCCACCCCGGACCTTGGTTCCGACCGCCACCCTGGACCTTGGTTCCGAACGCCACCCCGGACCTTGGTTCCGACCGCCACCCCGGACCTTGGTTCCGACCGCCACCCCGGACCTTGGATCCGACCGCCACCCCGGACCTTGGTTCCGACCGGCACCTCGGACACTGGTTCCGACCGCCACCCCGGACATTGGTTCCGACGGCCACCCCGGACCTTGGTTCCGGCCGCCACCCCGGACCTTGGTTCGGACCGCCACCACGTACCTTCGTTCAGAACACCACCCCGGACCTTGGTTCCGTCCGCCCCCCCGGACCTTGGTTCCGACCGCCACCCCGGACCTAGGTTCCGACCCCCACCCCGGAACGTGGTACCGACCGCCACCCCGGTCCTTGGTTCCAACCGCCACCCCGGACCTTGGTTCCGACCGCCACACCGGACCTTCGTTCCGACCGCCACACCGGACCTTGGTTCCGACCGCCACCCCGGACCTTGGTTCCGACCGCCACCCCGGACCTTGGTTCCGACCGCCACCCTGGACCTTGGTTCCGACCGGCACCTCGGACACTGGTTCCGACCGCCACCCCGGACATTGGTTCCGACCGCCACCCCGGAACGTGGTTCCGACCGCCACCTCGGACCTTGGTTCCGACCGCCACTCCGGACCTTGGTTCCAACCGCCACCCCGGACGTTGGTTCTGACCGCCACCCTGGACATTGATCCGACCGCCACCCGGAACGTGGTTCCGACCGCAACCCCGGTCCTTGGTTCCAACCGCCACCCTGGACCTTGGTTCCGACCGCCACCCCGGACCTGGGTTCCGACCGCCACCCTGGACCTTGGTTCCGACCGCCACCCCGGACCGTGGTTCCGACCGCCACCCCGGACTTTGGTTCCGACCGCCAACACGGACCCTGGTTCCGACCGCCACACCGGACTTTGGTTCCGAACGCCACCTCGGACCTTGGTTCCGACCGCCACCCCGGACCTTGGTTCCGACCGCCACCCCGGACCTTGGTCCCGACCTCCACCTCGGACATTGGTTCCGACCGCCACCCCGGACATTGGTTCCGACCGCCACCCCGGACCTTGGTTCCGACCGCCACCCCGGACCTTGGTTCGGACCGTCACCCCGGACCTTGGTTCAGAACACCACCCCGGAGCTTGGTTCCGTCCGCCCCCCCGGACCTTGGTTCCGACCGCCACCCTGGACCTAGGTTCCGACCCCCACCCCGGAACGTGGTTCCGACCGCCACCCCGGTCCTTGGTTCCAACCGCCACCCCGGACCTTGGTTCCGTCCGCCACCCCGGACCTTGGTTCCGACCGGCACACCGGACCATGGTTCCGACCGCCACCCCGGAACATGTTTCCGACCGCCACCTCGGACCTTGGTTCCGAGCGCCACCCCGGACCATGGTTCCGCCCACGACCCCGGACCTTTGTTTCGACCGCCAACCCGCACCACAGTTCCGACCGCCAACCCGGACCGTGGTTCCGACCGCCACCCCGGACTTTGGTTCCGACCGCCAACACGGAACCTGGTTCCGACCGCCACACCGGACTTTGGTTCCGACCGCCACCCCGGACCTTGGTTCCGACCGCCACCCTGGACCTTGGTTCCGACCGCCACCCCGGACCTTGGTTCCGACCGCCACCCCGGACCTTGGTTCCAACCGCCACCCCGGACCTTGGTTCCGACCGCCACCACGGACCTTGGTTCCGACCGGCACCTCGGACACTGGTTCCGACCGCCACCCCGGACATTGGTTCCGACCGCCACCCCGGACCTTGGTTCCGACCGGCACACCGGACCATGGTTCCGACCGCCACCCCGGAACTTGTTTCCGACCGCCACCTCGGACCTTGGTTCCGAGCGCCACCCCGGACCATGGTTCCGCCCACGACCCCGGACCTTTGTTTCGACCGCCAACCCACACCACAGTTCCGACCACCACCCCGGAACGTGGTTCCGACCGCCACCCCGTTCCTTGGTTCCAACCGCCACCCCGGACCTAGGTTCCGACACCCACCACGGAACGTGGTTCCGACCGCCACCCCGGAACGTGGTACTGACCGCCACCCCGGTCCTTGGTTTCAACCGCCACCCCGGACCTTCCTTCCGACCGCCACCCCGGACCTTGGTTCCGACCGCCACGCTGGACCTTGGTTCCGACCGCCACCCCGGACCTTGGATCCGACCGCCACCCCGGACCTTGGTTCTGACCGCCACCCCGGACCTTGGTTCCGACCGCCACCCCGGACCTTGCTTCCGACCGCGACCCCGGACCTTCATTCCGACCGCCACCCCGGACCTTGGTTCCGACCGCCACCCCGGAACGTGGTTCCGACCGCCACCTCGGACCTTGGTTCCGACCGCCACCCCGGACCTTGGTTCCAACCGCCACCCCGGACGTTGGTTCTGACCGCCACCCTGGACATTGATCCGACCCACACCCGGAACATGGTTCCGACCGCAACCCCGGTCCTTGGTTCCAACCGCCACCCCGGACCTTGGTTCCGACCGCCACCCCGGACCTTGGTTCCGACCGCCACGCCGGACCTTGGTTCCGACCGCCACCCCGGACCTTGGTTCCGACCGCCACCCTGGACCTTGGTTCCGACCGCCACCCCGGACCTTGGTTCCGACCGCCACCCCGGACCTTGGTTCCGACCGCCACCCGGGACATTGGTTCCGACCGCCGCCACGGAACTTGGTTCCGACCGCCACCCCGGACCTTGGTTGCGACCGCCACCCCGGACGTTGGTCCGACCGACACCCCGGACCGTGGTTCCGACCGCCACCCCGGACCGTGGTTCCGACCGCCACCCCGGACCTTGGTTCCGACCACCACCACGGACCTTGGTTCCGACCGCCACCCCGGACCTTGGTTCCGACCGCCACCCCGGACATTGGTTCCGACCGCCACCTCGGACCTTGGTTCCGGCCGCCACCCCGGACCTTGGTTCGGACCGCCAAACCGGACCTTGGTTCAGAACACCACCCCGGACCTTGGTTCCGTCCGCCCCCCCGGACCTTGGTTCCGACCGCCACCCCGGACCTAGGTTCCGACCGCCACCCCGGACCTTGGTTCCGACCACCACCACGGACCTTGGTTCCGACCGCCACCCCGGACCTTGGTTCCGACCGCCACCCCGGACCTTGGTTCCGACCGCCACCCCGGACCTTGGTTCCGACCGGCACCTCGGACATTGGTTCCGACCGCCACCCCGGACATTGGTTCCGACCGCCACCTCGGACCTTGGTTCCGGCCGCCACCCCGGACCTTGGTTCGGACCGCCAAACCGGACCTTGGTTCAGAACACCACCCCGGACCTTGGTTCCGTCCGCCCCCCCGGACCTTGGTTCCGACCGCCACCCCGGACCTAGGTTCCGACCCCAACCCCGGAACGTGGTACCGACCGCCACACCGGACCTTGGTTCCGACCGCCACCCCGGACCTTGGTTCCGACCGCCACCTCGGACCTTGGTTCCGACCGCCACCCCAGACCATGGTTCCGCACACGTCCCCGGACCTTTGTTTCGACCGCCAACCCGCACCATAGTTCCGACCACCACCCCGGAACGTGGTTCCGTCCGCCACCCCGGTCCTTGGTTCCAACCGCCATCCCGGACCTAGGTTCCGACCCCCACCCCGGAACGTGGTTCCGACCGCCACCCCGGTCCTTGGTT
Source organism: Mustelus asterias (assembly GCF_964213995.1). Classification (NCBI taxonomy): domain Eukaryota; kingdom Metazoa; phylum Chordata; class Chondrichthyes; order Carcharhiniformes; family Triakidae; genus Mustelus; species Mustelus asterias. The sequence continues at coordinate 7,940 of NW_027590167.1, forward strand.
CCAACCGCCACCCCGGACCTTGGTTCAGAACGCCACCCCGGACCTTGGTTCCGACAGCCACCCCGGAACTTGCTTCCGACCGCCACCCCGGAACGTGGTTCCGACCGCCAACCCGGTCCTTGGTTTCAACCGCCACCCCGGACCTTCCTTCCGACCGCCACCCCGGACCTTGGTTCCGACCGCCACGCCGGACCTTGGTTCCGACCGCCACCCCGGACCTTGGTTCCGACCGCCACCCCGGACCTTGTTTCCGACCGCCACCCCGGACCTTGGTTCCGACCACCACCCCGGACATTGGTTCCGACCGCCACCACGGAAATTGGTTCCGACCGCCACCCCGGACCTTGGTTCCGAACGCCACCCCGGACCTTGGTTCCGACCGCGACCCCGGACCTTCATTCCGACCGCCACACCGGACCTTGGTTCCGACCGCCACCCCGGACATTGGTTCCGACTGCCACCACGGAACTTGGTTCCGACCGCCAACCCGGACTTTGTTTCCGACCGCCACCCCGGACCTTGGTTCCGACCACCACACCGGACCTTGGTTCCGACTGCCACCCCGGACCTTTGTTCCGACCGCCAACCCGGACCTTGGTTCCGATCGCCACCTCGGACATTGGTTCCGACCGCCATCCCGGACATTGGTTCCGACCGCCACCCCGGACCTTGGTTCCGACTGCCACCCAGGACCTTGGTTCCGACTGCCACCCCGGACCCTGCTTCCGACCGCCACCCCGGAACGTGGTTCCGACCGCCACCCCGGTCCTTGGTTCCAACCGCCACCCCGGACCTTGCTTCCGACCGCCACCCCGGACCTTGCTTCCGACCGCCACCCCGGACCTTGGTTCCGACCGCTACGCCGGACCTTGGTTCCGACCGCCACCCCGGACCTTGGTTCTGACCGCCACCTCGGACCTTGGTTCCGACCACCACCCTGGACCTTGGTTACGACCGCCACCCCGGACCTGACTTCCGACCGCCACCCCGGACCTTGGTTCCGACCGCGACACCGGACCTTGGTTCCGACCGCCACGCCGGACCTTGGTTCCGACCGCCACCCCGGACCTTGGTTCGGACCGCCACCCCGGACCTTGGTTCAGAACACCACCCCGGACCTTGGTTCCGTCCGCCCCCCCGGACCTTGGTTCCGACCGCCACCCCGGACCTAGGTTCCGACCCCCACCCCGGAACGTGGTACCGACCGCCACACCGGACCTTGGTTCCGACCGCCACCCCGGACCTTGGTTCCGACCGCCACCTCGGACCTTGGTTCCGACCGCCACCCCGGACCATGGTTCCGCACACGTCCCCGGACCTTTGTTTCGACCGCCAACCCGCACCATAGTTCCGACCACCACCCCGGAACGTGGTTCCGACCGCCACCCCGGTCCTTGGTTCCAACCGCCATCCCGGACCTAGGTTCCGACCCCCACCCCGGAACGTGGTTCCGACCGCCACCCCGGTCCTTGGTTCCAACCGCCACCCCGGACCTTGGTTCAGAACGCCACCCCGGACCTTGGTTCCGACAGCCACCCCGGAACTTGCTTCCGACCGCCACCCCGGAACGTGGTTCCGACCGCCAACCCGGTCCTTGGTTTCAACCGCCACCCCGGACCTTCCTTCCGACCGCCACCCCGGACCTTGGCTCCGACCGCCACGCCGGACCTTGGTTCCGACCGCCACCCCGGACCTTGGTTCCGACCGCCACCCCGGACCTTGTTTCCGACCGCCACCCCGGACCTTGGTTCCGACCACCACCCCGGACATTGGTTCCGACCGCCACCACGGAAATTGGTTCCGACCGCCACCCCGGACCTTGGTTCCGAACGCCACCCCGGACCTTGGTTCCGACCGCGACCCCGGACCTTCATTCCGACCGCCACACCGGACCTTGGTTCCGACCGCCACCCCGGACATTGGTTCCGACTGCCACCACGGAACTTGGTTCCGACCGCCAACCCGGACTTTGTTTCCGACCGCCACCCCGGACCTTGGTTCCGACCACCACACCGGACCTTGGTTCCGACTGCCACCCCGGACCTTTGTTCCGACCGCCAACCCGGACCTTGGTTCCGATCGCCACCTCGGACATTTGTTCCGACCGCCATCCCGGACATTGGTTCCGACCGCCACCCCGGACCTTGGTTCCGACTGCCACCCAGGACCTTGGTTCCGACCGCCACCCCGGACCCTGCTTCCGACCGCCACCCCGGAACGTGGTTCCGACCGCCACCCCGGTCCTTGGTTCCAACCGCCACCCCGGACCTTGCTTCCGACCGCCACCCCGGACCTTGCTTCCGACCGCCACCCCGGACCTTGGTTCCGACCGCTACGCCGGACCTTGGTTCCGACCGCCACCCCGGACCTTGGTTCTGACCGCCACCTCGGACCTTGGTTCCGACCACCACCCTGGACCTTGGTTACGACCGCCACCCCGGACCTGACTTCCGACCGCCACCCCGGACCTTGGTTCCGACCGCCACCCCGGACCTTGGTTCCGACCGCCACGCCGGACCTTGGTTCCGACCGCCACCCCGGACCTTGGTTCGGACCGCCACCTCGGACCTTGGTTCAGAACACCACCCCGGACCTTGGTTCCGTCCGCCCCCCCGGACCTTGGTTCCGACCGCCACCCCGGACCTAGGTTCCGACCCCCACCCCGGAACGTGGTACCGACCGCCACCCCGGTCCTTGGTTCCAACCGCCACCCCGGACCTTGGTTCCGACCGCCACCCCGGACCTTGGTTCCGACCGCCACACCGGACCTTGGTTCCGACCGCCACCCCGGACCTTGGTTCCGACCGCCACCGCGGACCTTGGTTCCGACCGCCACCCCGGACCATGGTTCCGCCCACGTCCCCGGAAGTTTGTTTCGACCGGCAACCCGCACCATAGTTCCGACCACCACCCCGGAACGTGGATCCGACCGCCACCCCGGTCCTTGGTTCCAACCGCCATCCAAGACCTAGGTTCCGACCCCCACCCCGGAACGTGGTTCCGACCGCCACCCCGGTCCTTGGTTCCGACCGCCAACCCGGACATTGGTTCCGACCGCCACCACGGAACTTGGTTCCGACCGCCACCCCAGACCTTGGTTGCGACCGCCACCCCTGACCTTGGTCCGACCGACACCCCAGACCGTGGTTCCGACCGCCAACCCGGTCCGTGGTTCCGACCGCCACCCCGGACTTTGGTTCCGACCGCCAACACGGAACCTGGTTCCGACCGCCACACCGGACTTTGGGTCCGACCGCCACCCCGGACCTTGGTTCCGACCGCCACCCTGGACGTAGGTTCCGACCGCCACCCCGGACCTTGGTTCCGACCGCCACCCCGGACCTTGGTTCCGACCGCCACCCCGGACCTTGGTTCCGACCGCCACCCCGGACCTTGGTTCCGACCGCCACCCCGGACCTTGGTTCCGACCGCCACCCCGGACCTTGGTTCCGACCGGCACCTCGGACACTGGTTCCGACCGCCACCCCGGACATTGGTTCCGACGGCCACCCCGGACCTTGGTTCCGGCCGCCACCCCGGACCTTGGTTCGGACCGCCACCCCGGACCTTGGTTCAGAACACCACCCCGGACCTTGGTTCCGTCCGCCCCCCCGGACCTTGGTTCCGACCGCTACCCCGGACCTAGGTTCCGACCCCCACCCCGGAACGTGGTACCGACCGCCACCCCGGTCCTTGGTTCCAACCGCCACCCCGGACCTTGGTTCCGACCGCCACACCGGACCTTCGTTCCGACCGCCACACCGGACCTTGGTTCCGACCGCCACCCCGGACCTTGGTTCTGACCGCCACCTCGGACCTTGGTTCCGACCACCACCCTGGACCTTGGTTACGACCGCCACCCCGGACCTGACTTCCGACCGCCACCCCGGACCTTGGTTCCGACCGCCACCCCGGACCTTGGTTCCGACCGCCACGCCGGACCTTGGTTCCGACCGCCACCCCGGACCTTGGTTCGGACCGCCACCCCGGACCTTGATTCAGAACACCACCCCGGACCTTGGTTCCGTCCGCCCCCCCGGACCTTGGTTCCGACCGCCACCCCGGACCTAGGTTCCGACCCCCACCCCGGAACGTGGTACCGACCGCCACCCCGGTCCTTGGTTCCAACCGCCACCCCGGACCTTGGTTCCGACCGCCACCCCGGACCTTGGTTCCGACCGCCACACCGGACCTTGGTTCCGACCGCCACCCCGGACCTTGGTTCCGACCGCCACCGCGGACCTTGGTTCCGACCGCCACCCCGGACCATGGTTCCGCCCACGTCCCCGGAAGTTTGTTTCGACCGGCAACCCGCACCATAGTTCCGACCACCACCCCGGAACGTGGATCCGACCGCCACCCCGGTCCTTGGTTCCAACCGCCATCCAAGACCTAGGTTCCGACCCCCACCCCGGAACGTGGTTCCGACCGCCACCCCGGTCCTTGGTTCCAACCGCCACCCCGGACCTTGGTTCCGACCGCCACACCGGACCTTCGTTCCGACCGCCACACCGGACCTTGGTTCCGACCGCCACCCCGGACCTTGGTTCTGACCGCCACCTCGGACCTTGGTTCCGACCACCACCCTGGACCTTGGTTACGACCGCCACCCCGGACCTGACTTCCGACCGCCACCCCGGACCTTGGTTCCGACCGCCACCCCGGACCTTGGTTCCGACCGCCACGCCGGACCTTGGTTCCGACCGCCACCCCGGACCTTGGTTCGGACCGCCACCCCGGACCTTGATTCAGAACACCACCCCGGACCTTGGTTCCGTCCGCCCCCCCGGACCTTGGTTCCGACCGCCACCCCGGACCTAGGTTCCGACCCCCACCCCGGAACGTGGTACCGACCGCCACCCCGGTCCTTGGTTCCAACCGCCACCCCGGACCTTGGTTCCGACCGCCACCCCGGACCTTGGTTCCGACCGCCACACCGGACCTTGGTTCCGACCGCCACCCCGGACCTTGGTTCCGACCGCCACCGCGGACCTTGGTTCCGACCGCCACCCCGGACCATGGTTCCGCCCACGTCCCCGGAAGTTTGTTTCGACCGGCAACCCGCACCATAGTTCCGACCACCACCCCGGAACGTGGATCCGACCGCCACCCCGGTCCTTGGTTCCAACCGCCATCCAAGACCTAGGTTCCGACCCCCACCCCGGAACGTGGTTCCGACCGCCACCCCGGTCCTTGGTTCCGACCGCCAACCCGGACATTGGTTCCGACCGCCGCCACGGAACTTGGTTCCGACCGCCACCCCAGACCTTGGTTGCGACCGCCACCCCTGACCTTGGTCCGACCGACACCCCAGACCGTGGTTCCGACCGCCAACCCGGTCCGTGGTTCCGACCGCCACCCCGGACTTTGGTTCCGACCGCCAACACGGAACCTGGTTCCGACCGCCACACCGGACTTTGGGTCCGACCGCCACCCCGGACCTTGGTTCCGACCGCCACCCTGGACCTAGGTTCCGACCGCCACCCCGGACCTTGGTTCCGACCGCCACCCCGGACCTTGGTTCCGACCGCCACCCCGGACCTTGGTTCGGACCGCCACCCCGGACCTTGGTTCAGAACACCACCCCGGACCTTGGTTCCGTCCGCCCCCCCGGACCTTGGTTCCGACCGCTACCCCGGACCTAGGTTCCGACCCCCACCCCGGAACGTGGTACCGACCGCCACCCCGGTCCTTGGTTCCAACCGCCACCCCGGACCTTGGTTCCGACCGCCACACCGGACCTTCGTTCCGACCGCCACACCGGACCTTGGTTCCGACCGCCACCCCGGACCTTGGTTCCGACCGCCACCGCGGGCCTTGGTTCCGACCGCCACCCCGGACCTTGGTTCCGACCGCCACCCTGGACCTTGGTTCCGACCGGCACCTCGGACACTGGTTCCGACCGCCACCCCGGACATTGGTTCCGACCGCCACCCCGAAACGTGGTTCCGACCGCCACCTCGGACCTTGGTTCCGACCGCCACTCCGGACCTTGGTTCCAACCGCCACCCCGGACGTTGGTTCTGACCGCCACCCTGGACATTGATCCGACCGCAACCCGGAACGTGGTTCCGACCGCAACCCCTGTCCTTGGTTCCAACCGCCACCCTGGACCTTGGTTCCGACCGCCACCCCGGACCTGGGTTCCGACCGCCACCCTGGACCTTGGTTCCGACCGCCACCCCGGACCGTGGTTCCGACCGCCACCCCGGACTTTGGTTCCGACCGCCAACACGGAACCTGGTTCCGACCGCCACACCGGACTTTGGTTCCGAACGCCACCTCGGACCTTGGTTCCGACCGCCACCCCGGACCTTGGTTCCGACCGCCACCCCGGACCTTGGTCCGGACCTCCACCTCGGACATTAGTTCCGACCGCCACCCCGGACATTGGTTCCGACCGCCACCCCGGACCTTGGTTCCGACCGCCACCCCGGACCTTGGTTCGGACCGCCACCCCGGACCTTGGTTCAGAACACCACCCCGGAGCTTGGTTCCGTCCGCCCCCCCGGACCTTGGTTCCGACCGCCACCCTGGACCTAGGTTCCGACCCCCACCCCGGAACGTGGTTCCGACCGCCACCCCGGTCCTTGGTTCCAACCGCCACCCCGGACCTTGGTTCCGTCCGCCACCCCGGACCTTGGTTCCGACCGGCACACCGGACCATGGTTCCGACCGCCACCCCGGACCTTGTTTCCGACCGCCACCTCGGACCTTGGTTCCGAGCGCCACCCCGGACCATGGTTCCGCCCACGACCCCGGACCTTTGTTTCGACCGCCAACCCGCACCACAGTTCCGACCACCACCCCGGAACGTGGTTCCGACCGCCACCCCGGTCCTTGGTTCCAACCGCCACCCCGGACCTAGGTTCCGACACCCACCCCGGAACGTGGTTCCGACCGCCACCCCGGAACGTGGTACTGACCGCCACCCCGGTCCTTGGTTTCAACCGCCACCCCGGACCTTCCTTCCGACCGCCACCCCGGACCTTGGTTCCGACCGCCACGCTGGACCTTGGTTCCGACCGCCACCCCGGACCTTGGATCCGACCGCCACCCCGGACCTTGGTTCCGACCGCCACCCCGGACCTTGGTTCCGACCGCCACCCCGGACCTTGCTTCCGACCGCGACCCCGGACCTTCATTCCGACCGCCACCCCGGACCTTGGTTCCGACCACCACCCCGGAACGTGGTTCCGACCGCCACCTCGGACCTTGGTTCCGACCGCCACCCCGGACCTTGGTTCCAACCGCCACCCCGGACGTTGGTTCTGACCGCCACCCTGGACATTGATCCGACCGCCACCCGGAACATGGTTCCGACCGCAACCCCGGTCCTTGGTTCCAACCGCCACCCCGGACCTTGGTTCCGACCGCCACCCCGGACCTTGGTTCCGACCGCCACGCCGGACCTTGGTTCCGACCGCCACCCCGGACCTTGCTTCCGACCGCCACCCTGGACCTTGGTTCCGACCGCCACCCCGGACCTTGGTTCCGACCGCCACCCCGGACCTTGGTTCCGACCGCCACCCTGGACATTGGTTCCGACCGCCGCCACGGAACTTGGTTCCGACCGCCACCCCGGACCTTGGTTGCGACCGCCACCCCGGACGTTGGTCCGACCGATACCCCGGACCGTGGTTCCGACCGCCACCCCGGACCGTGGTTCCGACCGCCACCCCGGACTTTGGTTCCGACCGCCAACACGGAACCTGGTTCCGACCGCCACACCGGACTTTGGTTCCGACCGCCACCCCGGACCTTGGTTCCGACCGCCACCCCGGACCTTGGTTCCGACCACCACCACGGACCTTGGTTCCAACCGCCACCCCGGACCTTGGTTCCGACCGCCACCCCGGACCTTGGTTCCGACCGCCACCCCGGACCTTGGTTCCGACCGGCACCTCGGACATTGGTTCCGATCGCCACCCCGGACATTGGTTCCGACCGCCACCTCGGACCTTGGTTCCGGCCGCCACCCCGGACCTTGGTTCGGACCGCCAAACCGGACCTTGGTTCAGAACACCACCCCGGACCTTGGTTCCGTCCGCCCCCCCGGACCTTGGTTCCGACCGCCACCCCGGACCTCGGTTCCGACCCCCACCCCGGAACGTGGTACCGACCGCCACACCGGACCTTGGTTCCGACCGCCACCCCGGACCATGGTTCCGCCCACGTCCCCGGACCTTTGTTTCGACCGCCAACCCGCACCATAGTTCCGACCACCACCCCGGAACGTGGTTCCGACCGCCACCCCGGTCCTTGGTTCCAACCGCCATCCCGGACCTAGGTTCCGACCCCCACCCCGGAACGTGGTTCCGACCGCCACCCCGGTCCTTGGTTCCAACCGCCACCCCGGACCTTGGTTCAGAACGCCACCCCGGACCTTGGTTCCGTCCGCCCCACCGGACCTTGGTTCCGACCGCCACCCCGGAACTTGCTTCTGACCGCCACCCCGGAACGTGGTTCCGACCGCCACCCCGGTCCTTGGTTTCAACCGCCACCCCGGACCTTCCTTCCGACCGCCACCCCGGACCTTCGTTCCGACCGCCACGCCGGACCTTGGTTCCGACCGCCACCCCGGACCTTCGTTCCGACCGCCACCCCGGACCTTGTTTCCGACCGCCACCCCGGACCTTGGTTCCGACCACCACCCCGGACATTGGTTCCGACCGCCACCACGGAAATTGGTTCCGACCGCCACCCCGGACCTTGGTTCCGAACGCCACCCCGGACCTTGGTTCCGACCGCGACCCCGGACCTTCATTCCGACCGCCACACCGGACCTTGGTTCCGACCGCCACCCCGGACATTGGTTCCGACTGCCACCACGGAACTTGGTTCCGACCGCCAACCCGGACTTTGTTTCCGACCGCCACCCCGGACCATGGTTCCGACCACCACACCGGACCTTGGTTCCGACTGCCACCCCGGACCTTGGTTCCGACCGCCAACCCGGACCTTGGTTCCGATCGCCACCTCGGACATTGGTTCCGACCGCCATCCCGGACATTGGTTCCGACCGCCACCCCGGACCTTGGTTCCGACTGCCACCCAGGACCTTGGTTCCGACCGCCACCCCGGACCCTGCTTCCGACCGCCACCCCGGAACGTGGTTCCGACCGCCACCCCGGTCCTTGGTTCCAACCGGCACCCCGGACCTTGCTTCCGACCGCCACCCCGGACCTTGCTTCCGACCGCCACCCCGGACCTTGGTTCTGACCGCTACGCCGGACCTTGGTTCCGACCGCCACCCCGGACCTTGGTTCTGACCGCCACCTCGGACCTTGGTTCCGACCACCACCCTGGACCTTGGTTACGACCGCCACCCCGGACCTGACTTCCGACCGCCACCCCGGACCTTGGTTCCGACCGCCACCCCGGACCTTGGTTCCGACCGCCACGCCGGACCTTCGTTCCGACCGCCACCCCGGACCTTGGTTCGGACCGCCACCCCGGACCTTGGTTCAGAACACCACCCCGGAACTTGGTTCCGTCCGCCGCCACGGAACTTGGTTCCGACCGCCACCCCGGACCTTGGTTGCGACCGCCACCCCTGACCTTGGTCCGACCGACACCCCAGACCGTGGTTCCGACCGCCAACCCGGTCCGTGGTTCCGACCGCCACCCCGGACTTTGGTTCCGACCGCCAACACGGAACCTGGTTCCGACCGCCACACCGGACTTTGGTTCCGACCGCCACCCCGGACCTTGGTTCCGACCGCCACCCTGGACCTTGGTTCCGACCGCCACCCCGGACCTTGGTTCCGACCGCCACCCCGGACCTTGGTTCCGACCGCCACCCCGGACCTTGGTACCGACCGCCACCCCGGACCTTGGTTCCGACCGGCACCTCGGACACTGGTTCCGACCGCCACCCCGGACATTGGTTCCGACCGCCACCCCGGACCTTGGCTCCGGCCGCCACCCCGGACCTTGGTTCGGACCGCCACCCCGGACCTTGGTTCAGAACACCACCCCGGACCTTGGTTCCGTCCGCCCCCCCGGACCTTGGTTCCGACCGCCACCCCGGACCTATGTTCCGACCCCCACCCCGGAACGTGGTACCGACCGCCACCCCGGTCCTTGGTTCCAACCGCCACCCCGGACCTTGGTTCCGACCGCCACCCCGGTCCTTCGTTCCGACCGCCACACCGGACCTTGGTTCCGACCGCCACCCCGGACCTTGGTTCCGACCGCCACCGCGGACCTTGGTTCCGACCGCCACCCAGGACCATGGTTCCGCCCACGTCCCCGGACCTTTGTTTCGACCGCCAACCCGCACCATAGTTCCGACCACCACCCCGGAACGTGGATCCGACCGCCACCCCGGTCCTTGGTTCCAACCGCCATCCCGGACCTAGGTTCCGACCCCCACCCCGGAACGTGGTTCCGTCCGCCACCCCGGTCCTTGGTTCCAACCGCCACTCCGGACCTTGGTTCCGACCGCCACCCCGGAACTTGCTTCCGACCGCCACCCCGGAACGTGGTTCCGACCGCCACCCCGGTCCTTGGATTCAACCGCCACCCCGGACCTTCCTTCCGACCGCCACCCCGGACCTTGGTTCCGACCGCCACGCCGGACCTTGGTTCCGACCGCCACCCCGGTCCTTGGTTCCAACCACCACCCCGGACCTTGGTTCCGACCGCCACCCCGGACCTTGGTTCCGACCACCTCCCCGGACATTGGTTCCGACCGCCACCACGGAAATTGGTTCCGACCGCCACCCCGGACCTTGGTTCCGAACGCCACCCCGGACATTGGTTCCGACCGAGACCCCGGACCTTCATTCCGACCGCCACACCGGACCTTGGTTCCGACCGCCACCCCGGACATTGGTTCCGACTGCCACCACGGAACTTGGTTCCAACCGCCAACCCGGACTTTGTTTCCGACCGCCACCCCGGACCTTGGTTCCGACCACCACACCGGACCTTGGTTCCGACTGCGACCCCGGACCTTGGTTCCGACCGGCAACCCGGACCTTGGTTCCGACCGCCACCTCGGACATTGGTTCCGACCGCCATCCCGGACATTGGTTCCGACCGCCACCCCGGACCTTGGTTCCGACTGCCACCCCGGACCTTGGTTCCGACCGCCACCCCGGACCCTGCTTCCGACCGCCACCCCGGAACGTGGTTCCGACCGCCACCCCGGTCCTTGGTTCCAACCGCCACCCCGGACCTTGCTTCCGATCGCCACCATGGACCTTTCTTCCGACCGCCACCCCGGACCTTGGTTCCGACCGCTACGCCGGACCTTGGTTCCGGCCGCCACCCCGGAACTTAGTTCCGAACGCCCCCCCGGACCTTGTTTCCGACCGCCACCCCGGACCTTGGTTCCGACCGCCACCCCAGAATGTGGTTCCCACCGCCACCCCGGACCCAGGTTCCGACCGCCACCTTGGACCTTAGTTCTGACTGTCACCCCGGACCTTGGTTCCGACCGCCACACCGGAAGGTGGTTCGAACGCCACACCTGACATTGTTTCCGACCGCCACCCCGGACCTTGGTTCCGAACGCCCCCCCGGACCTTGGTTCCGACCGCCACCCCGGACCTTGGTTCCGACCGCCGCCCCGGAACGTGGTTCCGACCGCCACCTCGGACCTTGGTTCCGACCGCCACCCGGACCTTGGTTCCAACCGCCACCCCGGACGTTGGTTCTGACCGCCACCCTGGACATTGATCCGACCGCCACCCCGGAACGTGGTTCCGACCGCAACCCCGGTCCTTGGTTCCAACCGCCACCCCGGACCTTGGTTCCGACCACCACCTCGGACCTTGGTTCCGACCGCCACCCCGGACATTGGTTCCGACCGCCACCACGGAACTTGGTTCCGACCGCCACCCCGGACCTTGGTTGCGACCGCCACCCCGGACCTTGGTCCGACTGACACCCCGGACCTTGGTTCCGACCGCCATCCCGGACCGTGGTTCCGACCGCCACCCCGGACATTGGTTCCGACTGCCAACACGGAACCTGGTTCTGACCGCCACACCGGACTTTGGTTCCGACCGCCACCCCGGACCTTGGTTCCGACCGCCACCCTGGACATTGGTTCCGACCGCCACCCCGGTCCTTGGTTCAGAACGCCACCCCGGACCTTGTTTCCGTCCGCCCCCCCGGGACTTGGTTCCGACCGCCACGCCGGACCTTGGTTCCGACCGCCACCCCGGACCTTGGTTCCAACAGCCACCCCGGACCTTGGTTCCGACCGCCACCCTGGACATTGGATCCGACCGCCACCCCGGAACGTGGTTCCGACCGCCACGCCGGTCCTAGGTTCCGACCGCCACCCCGGACCTTGGTTCCGACCGCCACCCCGGACCTTGGTTCCGACCGCCACGCCGGACCTTGTTTCCGACTGCCACCCCGGACCTTGGTTCCGACTGCCACCCCGGGCCATAGTTCCGACCGCCACCCCGGACCTTGGGTCCGAACGCGAGCCCGGACCTTGGTTCCGACTGCACCCCCGGACCATGGTTCCGCCCTCCCCTCTGGACCTTGGTTCCGACTGCCAGCCCGGGCCTTGGTTCCGACCGCCTCCCCGCACCTTTGTTCCGACTGCCACCCCGGACTTTGGTTCCGACCGCCCCCCCGGACCTTGGTTCCGACCTCCACCCCGGACCTTGGTTCCGACCGCCAACACGGATTGGTTCCGATCGCCACCCCGGACCCAGGTTCCGACCGCCACCTTGGACCTTAGTTCTGACTGTCACCCCGGACCTTGGTTCCGACCGGCACCCCGGACCTTGGTTCCGACCGTCACACCGGAAGGTGGTTCGAACGCCACACCTGACATTGTTTCCGAACGCCACCCCGGACCTTGGTTCCAAACGCCCCCCCGGACCTTGGTTCCGACCACCACCCCGGACCTTGGTTCCGACCGCCACCCCGGAACGTGGTTCCGACCGCCACCTCGGACCTTGGTTCCGACCGCCACCCCGGACCTTGGTTTCAACCGCCACCCCGGACGTTGGTTCTGACCGCCACCCTGGACATTGATCCGACCGCCACCCGGAACGTGGTTCCGACCGCAACCCCGGTCCTTGGTTCCAACCGCCACCCCGGACCTTGGTTCCGACCGCCACCCCGGACCTTGGTTCCGACCGCCACCCTGGACCTTGGTTCCGACTGCCACCCCGGACTTTGGTTCCGACCGCCAACACGGAACCTGGTTCCGACCGACACCCCGGACCTTGGTTCCGACCGCCACCCCGGACCGTGGTTCCGACCGCCACCCCGGACTTTGGTTCCGACTGCCAACACGGAACCTGGTTCTGACCGCCACACCGGACTTTGGTTCCGACCGCCACCCCGGACCTTGGTTCCGACCGCCACCCTGGACATTGGTTCCGACCGCCACCCCGGTCCTTGGTTCAGAACGCCACCCCGGACCTTGTTTCTGTCCGCCCCCCCGGAACTTGGTTCCGACCGCCACGCCGGACCTTGGTTCCGACCGCCACCCCGGACCTTGGTTCCAACAGCCACCCCGGACCTTGGTTCCGACCGCCACCCTGGACATTGGATCCGACCGCCACCCCGGAACGTGGTTCCGACCGCCACGCCGGTCCTAGGTTCCGACCGCCACCCCGGACCATGGTTCCGACCGCCACCCCGGACCTTGGTTCCGACCGCAACGCCGGACCTTGTTTCCGACTGCCACCCCGGACCTTGGTTCCGACTGCCACCCCGGACCATTGTTCCGACCGCCACCCCGGACCTTGGGTCCGAACGCGAGCCCGGACCTTGGTTCCGACTGCACCCCCGGACCATGATTCCGCCCTCCCCTCCGGACCTTGGTTCCGACTGCCAGCCCGGGCCTTGGTTCCGACCGCCTCCCCGCACCTTGGTTCCGACTGCCACCCCGGACGTTGGTTCCGACCGCCCCCCCGGACCTTGGTTCCGACCTCCACCCCGGACCTTGGTTCCGACCGCCAACCCGGATTGTTCCGATCGCCACCCCGGACCCAGGTTCCGACCGCCACCTTGGACCTTAGTTCTGACTGTCACCCCGGACCTTGGTTCCGACCGCCACCCCGGACCTTGGTTCCGACCGCCACACCGGAAGGCGGTTCGAACGCCACACCTGACATTGTTTCCGAACGCCACCCCGGACCTTGGTTCCAAACGCCCCCCCGGACCTTGGTTCCGACCGCCACCCCGGACCTTGGTTCCGACCGCCACCCCGGAACGTGGTTCCGACCGCCACCTCGGACCTTGGTTCCGACCGCCACCCCGGACCTTGGTTCCAACCGCCACCCCGGACGTTGGTTCTGACCGCCACCCTGGACATTGATCCGACCGCCACCCGGAACGTGGTTCCGACCGCAACCCCCGTCCATGGTTCCAACCGCCACCCCGGACCTTGGTTCCGACCGCCAACCCGGACCTTGGTTCCGACCGCCACCCTGGACCTTGGTTACGACCGCCACCCCGAACCGTGGTTCCGACCGCCACCCCGGACTTTGGTTCCGACCGCCAACACGGAACCTGGTTCCGACCGCCACACCGGACTTTGGTTCCGACCGCCACCCCGGACCTTGGTTCCGACCGCCACCCCGGACCTTGGTTCCGACCGCCACCCCGGACCTTGGTTCCGACCGCCACCCCGGACCTTGGTTCCGACCGCCACACCGGACCTTAGTTCCGACCGCCACCCCGGACATTGGTTCCGACCGCCACCCCGGACCTTGGTTCCGACCGCCACCCCGGACCTTGGTTCGGACCGCCACCCTGGACCATGGTTTAGAACACCACCCCGGACCTTGGTTCCGTCCGCCCCCCCGGACCTTGGTTCCGACCGCCACCCTGGACCTAGGTTCCGACCCCCACCCCGGAACGTGGTTCCGACCGCCACCTCGGACCTTGGTTCCGACCGCCACCCCGGACCTTGGTTCCGACCGCAACCTCGGACCTTCGTTCCGATCGCCACCCCGGACCATGGTTCCGCCCACGACCCCGGACCTTTGTTTCGACCGCCAATCCGCACCATAGTTCCGACCACCACCCCGGAACATGGTTCCGACCGCCACCCCGGTCCTTGGTTCCAACCGCCACTCCGGACCTAGGTTCCGACCCCCACCCCGGAACGTGGTTCCGACCGCCACCCCGGTCCTTGGTTCCAACCGCCACCCCGGACCTTGGTTCAGAACGCCACCCCGGACCTTGTTTCCGTCCGCCCCACCGGACCTTGGTTCCAACCGCCACCCCGGACCTTGCTTCCGACCGCCACCCCGGAACGTGGTACTGACCGCCACCACGGTCCTTGGTTTCAACCGCCACCCCGGACCTTCCTTCCGACCGCCACCCTGGACCATGGTTCCGACCGCCACGCCGGACCTTGGTTCCGACCGCCACCCCGGACCTTGGTTCCGACCGCCAACCCGGACCTTGGTTCCGACCGCCACCCTGGACCTTGGTTCCGACCGCCACCCCGAACCGTGGTTCCGACCGCCACCCCGGACCGTGGTTCCGACCGCCACCCCGGACTTTGGTTCCGACTGCCAACACGGAACCTGGTTCTGACCGCCACCCCGGACCTTGGTTCCGACCGCCACCCTGGACATTGGTTCCGACCGCCACCCCGGTCCTTGGTTCAGAACGCCACCCCGGACCTTGTTTCCGTCCGCCCCCCCGGAACTTGGTTCCGACCGCCACGCCGGACCTTGGTTCCGACCGCCACCCCGGACCTTGGTTCCAACAGCCACCCCGGACCTTGGTTCCGACCGCCACCCTGGACATTGAATCCGACCGCCACCCCGGAACGTGGTTCCGACCGCCACGCCGGTCCTAGGTTCCGACCGCCACCCCGGACCATGGTTCCGACCGCCACCCCGGACCTTGGTTCCGACCGCAACGCCGGACCTTGTTTCCGACTGCCACCCCGGACCTTGGTTCCGACTGCCACCCCGGACCATTGTTCCGACCGCCACCCCGGACCTTGGGTCCGAACGCGAGCCCGGACCTTGGTTCCGACTGCACCCCCGGACCATAATTCCGCCCTCCCCTCCGGACCTTGGTTCCGACTGCCAGCCCGGGCCTTGGTTCCGACCGCCTCCCCGCACCTTGGTTCCAACTGCCACCCCGGACGTTGGTTCCGACCGCCCCCCCGGACCTTGGTTCCGACCTCCACCCTGGACCTTGGTTCCGACCGCCAACCCGGATTGTTCCGATCGCCACCCCGGACCCAGGTTCCGACCGCCACCTTGGACCTTAGTTCTGACTGTCACCCCGGACCTTGGTTCCGACCGCCACCCCGGACCTTGGTTCCGACCGCCACACCGGAAGGCGGTTCGAACGCCACACCTGACATTGTTTCCGAACGCCACCCCGGACCTTGGTTCCAAACGCCCCCCCGGACCTTGGTTCCGACCGCCACCCCGGACCTTGGTTCCGACCGCCACCCCGGAACGTGGTTCCGAACGCCACCTCGGACCTTGGTTCCGACCGCCACCCCGGACCTTGGTTCCAACCGCCACCCCGGACGTTGGTTCTGACCGCCACCCAGGACATTGATCCGACCGCCACCCGGAACGTGGTTCCGACCGCAACCCCCGTCCTTGGTTCCAACCGCCACCCCGGACCTTGGTTCCGACCGCCAACCCGGACCTTGGTTCCGACCGCCACCCTGGACCTTGGTTCCGACCGCCACCCCGAACCGTGGTTCCGACCGCCACCCCGGACTTTGGTTCCGACCGCCAACACGGAACCTGGTTCCGACCGCCACACCGGACTTTGGTTCCGACCGCCACCCCGGACCTTGGTTCCGACCGCCACCCCGGACCTTGGTTCCGACCGCCACCCCGGACCTTGGTTCCGACCGCCACCCCGGACCTTGGTTCCGACCGCCACACCGGACCTTAGTTCCGACCGCCACCCCGGACATTGGTTCCGACCGCCACCCCGGACCTTGGTTCCGACCGCCACCCCGGACCTTGGTTCGGACCGCCACCCTGGACCTTGGTTTAGAACACCACCCCGGACCTTGGTTCCGTCCGCCCCCCGGACCTTGGTTCCGACCGCCACCCTGGACCTAGGTTCCGACCCCCACCCCGGAACGTGGTTCCGACCGCCACCTCGGACCTTGGTTCCGACCGCCACCCCGGACCTTGGTTCCGACCGCAACCTCGGACCTTCGTTCCGATCGCCACCCCGGACCATGGTTCCGCCCACGACCCCGGACCTTTGTTTCGACCGCCAATCCGCACCATAGTTCCGACCACCACCCCGGAACATGGTTCCGACCGCCACCCCGGTCCTTGGTTCCAACCGCCACCCCGGACCTAGGTTCCGACCCCCACCCCGGAACGTGGTTCCGACCGCCACCCCGGTCCTTGGTTCCAACCGCCACCCCGGACCTTGGTTCAGAACGCCACCCCGGACCTTGTTTCCGTCCGCCCCACCGGACCTTGGTTCCAACCGCCACCCCGGACCTTGCTTCCGACCGCCACCCCGGAACGTGGTACTGACCGCCACCACGGTCCTTGGTTTCAACCGCCACCCCGGACCTTCCTTCCGACCGCCACCCTGGACCATGGTTCCGACCGCCACGCCGGACCTTGGTTCCGACCGCCACCCCGGACCTTGGTTCCGACCGCCAACCCGGACCTTGGTTCCGACCGCCACCCTGGACCTTGGTTCCGACCGCCACCCCGAACCGTGGTTCCGACCGCCACCCCGGACCGTGGTTCCGACCGCCACCCCGGACTTTGGTTCCGACTGCCAACACGGAACCTGGTTCTGACCGCCACCCCGGACCTTGGTTCCGACCGCCACCCTGGACATTGGTTCCGACCGCCACCCCGGTCCTTGGTTCAGAACGCCACCCCGGACCTTGTTTCCGTCCGCCCCCCCGGAACTTGGTTCCGACCGCCACGCCGGACCTTGGTTCCGACCGCCACCCCGGACCTTGGTTCCAACAGCCACCCCGGACCTTGGTTCCGACCGCCACCCTGGACATTGAATCCGACCGCCACCCCGGAACGTGGTTCCGACCGCCACGCCGGTCCTAGGTTCCGACCGCCACCCCGGACCATGGTTCCGACCGCCACCCCGGACCTTGGTTCCGACCGCAACGCCGGACCTTGTTTCCGACTGCCACCCCGGACCTTGGTTCCGACTGCCACCCCGGACCATTGTTCCGACCGCCACCCCGGACCTTGGGTCCGAACGCGAGCCCGGACCTTGGTTCCGACTGCACCCCCGGACCATAATTCCGCCCTCCCCTCCGGACCTTGGTTCCGACTGCCAGCCCGGGCCTTGGTTCCGACCGCCTCCCCGCACCTTGGTTCCGACTGCCACCCCGGACGTTGGTTCCGACCGCCCCCCGGACCTTGGTTCCGACCTCCACCCTGGACCTTGGTTCCGACCGCCAACCCGGATTGTTCCGATCGCCACCCCGGACCCAGGTTCCGACCGCCACCTTGGACCTTAGTTCTGACTGTCACCCCGGACCTTGGTTCCGACCGCCACCCCGGACCTTGGTTCCGACCGCCACACCGGAAGGCGGTTCGAACGCCACACCTGACATTGTTTCCGAACGCCACCCCGGACCTTGGTTCCAAACGCCCCCCCGGACCTTGGTTCCGACCGCCACCCCGGACCTTGGTTCCGACCGCCACCCCGGAACGTGGTTCCGAACGCCACCTCGGACCTTGGTTCCGACCGCCACCCCGGACCTTGGTTCCAACCGCCACCCCGGACGTTGGTTCTGACCGCCACCCTGGACATTGATCCGACCGCCACCCGGAACGTGGTTCCGACCGCAACCCCCGTCCTTGGTTCCAACCGCCACCCCGGACCTTGGTTCCGACCGCCAACCCGGACCTTGGTTCCGACCGCCACCCTGGACCTTGGTTCCGACCGCCACCCCGAACCGTGGTTCCGACCGCCACCCCGGACTTTGGTTCCGACCGCCAACACGGAACCTGGTTCCGACCGCCACACCGGACTTTGGTTCCGACCGCCACCCCGGACCTTGGTTCCGACCGCCACCCCGGACCTTGGTTCCGACCGCCACCCCGGACCTTGGTTCCGACCGCCACCCCGGACCTTGGTTCCGACCGCCACACCGGACCTTAGTTCCGACCGCCACCCCGGACATTGGTTCCGACCGCCACCCCGGACCTTGGTTCCGACCGCCACCCCGGACCTTGGTTCGGACCGCCACCCTGGACCTTGGTTTAGAACACCACCCCGGACCTTGGTTCCGTCCGCCCCCCGGACCTTGGTTCCGACCGCCACCCTGGACCTAGGTTCCGACCCCCACCCCGGAACGTGGTTCCGACCGCCACCTCGGACCTTGGTTCCGACCGCCACCCCGGACCTTGGTTCCGACCGCAACCTCGGACCTTCGTTCCGATCGCCACCCCGGACCATGGTTCCGCCCACGACCCCGGACCTTTGTTTCGACCGCCAATCCGCACCATAGTTCCGACCACCACCCCGGAACATGGTTCCGACCGCCACCCCGGTCCTTGGTTCCAACCGCCACCCCGGACCTAGGTTCCGACCCCCACCCCGGAACGTGGTTCCGACCGCCACCCCGGTCCTTGGTTCCAACCGCCACCCCGGACCTTGGTTCAGAACGCCACCCCGGACCTTGTTTCCGTCCGCCCCACCGGACCTTGGTTCCAACCGCCACCCCGGACCTTGCTTCCGACCGCCACCCCGGAACGTGGTACTGACCGCCACCACGGTCCTTGGTTTCAACCGCCACCCCGGACCTTCCTTCCGACCGCCACCCTGGACCATGGTTCCGACCGCCACGCCGGACCTTGGTTCCGACCGCCACCCCGGACCTTGGTTCCGACCGCCAACCCGGACCTTGGTTCCGACCGCCACCCTGGACCTTGGTTCCGACCGCCACCCCGAACCGTGGTTCCGACCGCCACCCCGGACCGTGGTTCCGACCGCCACCCCGGACTTTGGTTCCGACTGCCAACACGGAACCTGGTTCTGACCGCCACCCCGGACCTTGGTTCCGACCGCCACCCTGGACATTGGTTCCGACCGCCACCCCGGTCCTTGGTTCAGAACGCCACCCCGGACCTTGTTTCCGTCCGCCCCCCCGGAACTTGGTTCCGACCGCCACGCCGGACCTTGGTTCCGACCGCCACCCCGGACCTTGGTTCCAACAGCCACCCCGGACCTTGGTTCCGACCGCCACCCTGGACATTGAATCCGACCGCCACCCCGGAACGTGGTTCCGACCGCCACGCCGGTCCTAGGTTCCGACCGCCACCCCGGACCATGGTTCCGACCGCCACCCCGGACCTTGGTTCCGACCGCAACGCCGGACCTTGTTTCCGACTGCCACCCCGGACCTTGGTTCCGACTGCCACCCCGGACCATTGTTCCGACCGCCACCCCGGACCTTGGGTCCGAACGCGAGCCCGGACCTTGGTTCCGACTGCACCCCCGGACCATAATTCCGCCCTCCCCTCCGGACCTTGGTTCCGACTGCCAGCCCGGGCCTTGGTTCCGACCGCCTCCCCGCACCTTGGTTCCGACTGCCACCCCGGACGTTGGTTCCGACCGCCCCCCCGGACCTTGGTTCCGACCTCCACCCTGGACCTTGGTTCCGACCGCCAACCCGGATTGTTCCGATCGCCACCCCGGACCCAGGTTCCGACCGCCACCTTGGACCTTAGTTCTGACTGTCACCCCGGACCTTGGTTCCGACCGCCACCCCGGACCTTGGTTCCGACCGCCACACCGGAAGGCGGTTCGAACGCCACACCTGACATTGTTTCCGAACGCCACCCCGGACCTTGGTTCCAAACGCCCCCCCGGACCTTGGTTCCGACCGCCACCCCGGACCTTGGTTCCGACCGCCACCCCGGAACGTGGTTCCGAACGCCACCTCGGACCTTGGTTCCGACCGCCACCCCGGACCTTGGTTCCAACCGCCACCCCGGACGTTGGTTCTGACCGCCACCCTGGACATTGATCCGACCGCCACCCGGAACGTGGTTCCGACCGCAACCCCCGTCCTTGGTTCCAACCGCCACCCCGGACCTTGGTTCCGACCGCCAACCCGGACCTTGGTTCCGACCGCCACCCTGGACCTTGGTTCCGACCGCCACCCCGAACCGTGGTTCCGACCGCCACCCCGGACTTTGGTTCCGACCGCCAACACGGAACCTGGTTCCGACCGCCACACCGGACTTTGGTTCCGACCGCCACCCCGGACCTTGGTTCCGACCGCCACCCCGGACCTTGGTTCCGACCGCCACCCCGGACCTTGGTTCCGACCGCCACCCCGGACCTTGGTTCCGACCGCCACACCGGACCTTAGTTCCGACCGCCACCCCGGACATTGGTTCCGACCG
Organism: Mustelus asterias; assembly: GCF_964213995.1. Lineage (NCBI taxonomy): Eukaryota > Metazoa > Chordata > Chondrichthyes > Carcharhiniformes > Triakidae > Mustelus > Mustelus asterias. Next base: position 29,278 of record NW_027590167.1, read on the forward strand.
CCACCCCGGACCTTGGTTCCGACCGCCACCCCGGACCTTGGTTCGGACCGCCACCCTGGACCTTGGTTTAGAACACCACCCCGGACCTTGGTTCCGTCCGCCCCCCGGACCTTGGTTCCGACCGCCACCCTGGACCTAGGTTCCGACCCCCACCCCGGAACGTGGTTCCGACCGCCACCTCGGACCTTGGTTCCGACCGCCACCCCGGACCTTGGTTCCGACCGCAACCTCGGACCTTCGTTCCGATCGCCACCCCGGACCATGGTTCCGCCCACGACCCCGGACCTTTGTTTCGACCGCCAATCCGCACCATAGTTCCGACCACCACCCCGGAACATGGTTCCGACCGCCACCCCGGTCCTTGGTTCCAACCGCCACCCCGGACCTAGGTTCCGACCCCCACCCCGGAACGTGGTTCCGACCGCCACCCCGGTCCTTGGTTCCAACCGCCACCCCGGACCTTGGTTCAGAACGCCACCCCGGACCTTGTTTCCGTCCGCCCCACCGGACCTTGGTTCCAACCGCCACCCCGGACCTTGCTTCCGACCGCCACCCCGGAACGTGGTACTGACCGCCACCACGGTCCTTGGTTTCAACCGCCACCCCGGACCTTCCTTCCGACCGCCACCCTGGACCATGGTTCCGACCGCCACGCCGGACCTTGGTTCCGACCGCCACCCCGGACCTTGGTTCCGACCGCCAACCCGGACCTTGGTTCCGACCGCCACCCTGGACCTTGGTTCCGACCGCCACCCCGAACCGTGGTTCCGACCGCCACCCCGGACCGTGGTTCCGACCGCCACCCCGGACTTTGGTTCCGACTGCCAACACGGAACCTGGTTCTGACCGCCACCCCGGACCTTGGTTCCGACCGCCACCCTGGACATTGGTTCCGACCGCCACCCCGGTCCTTGGTTCAGAACGCCACCCCGGACCTTGTTTCCGTCCGCCCCCCCGGAACTTGGTTCCGACCGCCACGCCGGACCTTGGTTCCGACCGCCACCCCGGACCTTGGTTCCAACAGCCACCCCGGACCTTGGTTCCGACCGCCACCCTGGACATTGAATCCGACCGCCACCCCGGAACGTGGTTCCGACCGCCACGCCGGTCCTAGGTTCCGACCGCCACCCCGGACCATGGTTCCGACCGCCACCCCGGACCTTGGTTCCGACCGCAACGCCGGACCTTGTTTCCGACTGCCACCCCGGACCTTGGTTCCGACTGCCACCCCGGACCATTGTTCCGACCGCCACCCCGGACCTTGGGTCCGAACGCGAGCCCGGACCTTGGTTCCGACTGCACCCCCGGACCATAATTCCGCCCTCCCCTCCGGACCTTGGTTCCGACTGCCAGCCCGGGCCTTGGTTCCGACCGCCTCCCCGCACCTTGGTTCCGACTGCCACCCCGGACGTTGGTTCCGACCGCCCCCCCGGACCTTGGTTCCGACCTCCACCCTGGACCTTGGTTCCGACCGCCAACCCGGATTGTTCCGATCGCCACCCCGGACCCAGGTTCCGACCGCCACCTTGGACCTTAGTTCTGACTGTCACCCCGGACCTTGGTTCCGACCGCCACCCCGGACCTTGGTTCCGACCGCCACACCGGAAGGCGGTTCGAACGCCACACCTGACATTGTTTCCGAACGCCACCCCGGACCTTGGTTCCAAACGCCCCCCCGGACCTTGGTTCCGACCGCCACCCCGGACCTTGGTTCCGACCGCCACCCCGGAACGTGGTTCCGAACGCCACCTCGGACCTTGGTTCCGACCGCCACCCCGGACCTTGGTTCCAACCGCCACCCCGGACGTTGGTTCTGACCGCCACCCTGGACATTGATCCGACCGCCACCCGGAACGTGGTTCCGACCGCAACCCCCGTCCTTGGTTCCAACCGCCACCCCGGACCTTGGTTCCGACCGCCAACCCGGACCTTGGTTCCGACCGCCACCCTGGACCTTGGTTCCGACCGCCACCCCGAACCGTGGTTCCGACCGCCACCCCGGACTTTGGTTCCGACCGCCAACACGGAACCTGGTTCCGACCGCCACACCGGACTTTGGTTCCGACCGCCACCCCGGACCTTGGTTCCGACCGCCACCCCGGACCTTGGTTCCGACCGCCACCCCGGACCTTGGTTCCGACCGCCACCCCGGACCTTGGTTCCGACCGCCACACCGGACCTTAGTTCCGACCGCCACCCCGGACATTGGTTCCGACCGCCACCCCGGACCTTGGTTCCGACCGCCACCCCGGACCTTGGTTCGGACCGCCACCCTGGACCTTGGTTTAGAACACCACCCCGGACCTTGGTTCCGTCCGCCCCCCCGGACCTTGGTTCCGACCGCCACCCTGGACCTAGGTTCCGACCCCCACCCCGGAACTTGGTTCCGACCGCCACCTCGGACCTTGGTTCCGACCGCCACCCCGGACCTTGGTTCCGACCGCAACCTCGGACCTTCGTTCCGATCGCCACCCCGGACCATGGTTCCGCCCACGACCCCGGACCTTTGTTTCGACCGCCAATCCGCACCATAGTTCCGACCACCACCCCGGAACATGGTTCCGACCGCCACCCCGGTCCTTGGTTCCAACCGCCACCCCGGACCTAGGTTCCGACCCCCACCCCGGAACGTGGTTCCGACCGCCACCCCGGTCCTTGGTTCCAACCGCCACCCCGGACCTTGGTTCAGAACGCCACCCCGGACCTTGTTTCCGTCCGCCCCACCGGACCTTGGTTCCAACCGCCACCCCGGACCTTGCTTCCGACCGCCACCCCGGAACGTGGTACTGACCGCCACCACGGTCCTTGGTTTCAACCGCCACCCCGGACCTTCCTGCCGACCGCCACCCTGGACCATGGTTCCGACCGCCACGCCGGACCTTGGTTCCGACCGCCACCCCGGACCTTGGTTCCGACCGCCAACCCGGACCTTGGTTCCGACCGCCACCCTGGACCTTGGTTCCGACCGCCACCCCGAACCGTGGTTCCGACCGCCACCCCGGACTTTGGTTCCGACCGCCAACACGGAACCTGGTTCCGACCGCCACACCGGACTTTGGTTCCGACCGCCACCCCGGACCTAGGTTCCGACCGCCACCCGGGACCTTGGTTCCGACCGCCACCCCGGACCTTGGTTCCGACCGCCACCCCGGACCTTGGTTCCGACCGCCACACCGGACCTTAGTTCCGACCGCCACCCCGGACATTGGTTCCGACCGCCACCCCGGACCTTGGTTCCGACCGCCACCCCGGACCTTGGTTCGGACCGCCACCCTGGACCTTGGTTTAGAACACCACCCCGGACCTTGGTTCCGTCCGCCCCCCCGGACCTTGGTTCCGACCGCCACCCTGGACCTAGGTTCCGACCCCCACCCCGGAACGTGGTTCCGACCGCCACCCCGGTCCTTGGTTCCAACCGCCACCCCGGACCTTGGTTCTGACCGCCACCCCGGACCTTGGTTCCGACCGCCACACCGGACCTTGGTTCCGACCGCCACCCCGGACCTTGGTTCCGACCGCAACCTCGGACCTTCGTTCCGATCGCCACCCCGGACCATGGTTCCGCCCACGACCCCGGACCTTTGTTTCGACCGCCAATCCGCACCATCGTTCCGACCACCACCCCGGAACATGGTTCCGACCGCCACCCCGGTCCTTGGTTCCAACCGCCACCCCGGACCTAGGTTCCGACCGCCACCCCGGAACGTGGTACTGACCGCCACCACGGTCCTTGGTTTCAACCGCCACCCCGGACCTTCCTTCCGACCGCCACCCTGGACCATGGTTCCGACCGCCACGCCGGACCTTGGTTCCGACCGCCACCCCGGACCTTGGATCCGACCGCTACCCCGGACCTTGGTTCCGACCGCCACCCCGGACCTTGGTTCCGACCACCACCCCGGACATTGGTTCCGACCGCCACCATGGAAATTGGTTCCGACCGGCACCCCGGACCTTGGTTCCGACCGCCACCCCGGACCTTGGTTCCGACCGCGACCCCGGACTTTAATTCCGACCTCCACCCCGGACCTTGGTTCCGACCGCCACCCCGGAACGTGGTTCCGACCGCCACCTCGGACCTTGGTTCCGACCGCCACCCCGGTCCTTGGTTCCAACCGCCACCCCGGACGTTGGTTCTGACCGCCACCCTGGACATTGATCCGACCGCCACCCGGAACGTGGTTCCGACCGCAACCCCGGTCCTTGGTTCCAACCGCCACCCCGGACCTTGGTTCCGACCGCCACCCCGGACCTTGGTTCCGACCGCCACGCCGGACCTTGGTTCCGACCGCCACCCCGGACCTTGGTTCCGACCGCCACCCTGGACCTTGGTTCCGACCGCCACCCCAGACCTTGGTTCCGACCGCCACCCCGGACCTTGGTTCCGACCGCCACCCCGGACATTGGTTCCGACCGCCACCACGGAACTTGGTTCCGACCGCCACCCCGGACCTTGGTTGCGACCGCCACCCCGGACCTTGGTCCGACCGACACCCCGGTCCGTGGTTCCGACCGCCACCCCGGACCGTGGTTCCGATCGCCACCCCGGACTTTGATTCCGACCGCCAACACGGAACCTGGTTCCGACCGCCACACCGGACTTTGGTTCCGACCGCCACCCCGGACCTTGGATCCGACCGCCACCCCGGACCTTGGTTCCGACCGCCACCCCGGACCTTGGTTCCGACCGCCACCCCGGACCTTGGTTCCGACCGCCACCCCGGACCTCGTTTCCGACCGCCACCCCGGACCTTGGTTCCGACCGGCACCTCGGACATTGGTACCGACCGCCACCCCAGACATTGGTTCCGACCGCCACCCCGGACCTTGGTTCCGGCCGCCACCCCGGACCATGGTTCCGCCCACGACCCCGGACCTTTGTTTCGACCGCCAACCCGCACCATAGTTCCGACCACCACCCCGGAACGTGGTTCCGACCGCCACCCCGGTCCTTGGTTCCAACCGCCACCCCGGACCAAGGTTCCGACCCCCACCCCGGAATGTGGTTCCGACCGCCACCCCGGTCCTTGGTTCCAACCGCCACCCCGGACCTTGGTTCAGAACGCCACCCCGGACCTTGGTTCCGTCCGCCCCACCGGACCTTGGTTCCGACCGCCACCCCGGACCTTGCTTCCGACCGCCACCCCGGAACGTGGTTCCGACCGCCACCCCGGTCCTTGGTTTCAACCGCCACCCCGGACCTTCCTTCCGACCGCCACCCCGGACCTTGGTTCCGACCGCCACGCCGGACCTTGGTTCCGACCGCCACCCCGGACCTTGGATCCGACCACCACCCCGGACCTTGGTTCCGACCGCCACCCCGGACCTTGGTTCCGACCACCACCCCGGACATTGGTTCCGACCGCCACCACGGAAATTGGTTCCAACCGCCACCCCGGACCTCGGTTCCGACCGCCACCCCGGACCGTGGTTCCGACCGCGACCCCGGACCTTCATTCCGACCGCCACACCGGACCTTGGTTCCGATCGCCACCCCGGACCTTGGTTCCGACCGCCACCTCGGACATTGGTTCCGACCACCACACCGGACATTGGTTCCGACCGCCACCCCGGACCTTGGTTCCGATCACCACCCCGGACCTTGGTTCCGACCGCCACCCCGGACCTTGGTTCCGACCGCCACCTCGGACATTGGTTCCGACCGCCACACCGGACATTGGTTCCGACCGCCACTCCGGACCTTGGTTCCGATCACCACCCCGGACCTTGTTTCGGACCGCCACCCCGGACCTTGGTTCAGAACGCCACCCCGGACTTTGGTTCCGTCCGCCCCCCCGGACCTTGGTTCCGACCGCCACCCCGGACCTTGCTTCCAACCGCCACCCCGGAACGTGGTTCCGACCGCCACCCCGGTCCTTGGTTCCAACCGCCACCCCGGACCTTGCTTCCGACCGCCACCCCGGACCTTGGTTCCGACCGCCACGCCGGACCTTGTTTCCGACCGCCACCCCGGACCTTGGTTCTGACCGCCACCTCGGACCTTGGTTCTGACCACCACCCTGGACCTTCGTTCCGACCGCCACCCCGGACCTGACTTCCGACCGCCACCCCGGACCTTGGTTCCGACCGCCACCCCGGACCTTGGTTCCGACCACCACCCCGGACATTGGTTCCGACCGCCACCATGGAAATTGGTTCCGACCGGCACCCCGGACCTTGGTTCCGACCGCCACCCCGGACCTTGGTTCCGACCGCGACCCCGGACTTTAATTCCGACCTCCACCCCGGACCTTGGTTCCGACCGCCACCCCGGAACGTGGTTCCGACCGCCACCTCGGACCTTGGTTCCGACCGCCACCCCGGACCTTGGTTCCAACCGCCACCCCGGACGTTGGTTCTGACCGCCACCCTGGACATTGATCCGACCGCCACCCGGAACGTGGTTCCGACCGCAACCCCGGTCCTTGGTTCCAACCGCCACCCCGGACCTTGGTTCCGACCGCCACCCCGGACCTTGGTTCCGACCGCCACCCTGGACCTTGGTTCCGACTGCCACCCTGGACCTTGGTTCCGACCGCCACCCCAGACCTTGGTTCCGACCGCCACCCCGGACCTTGGTTCCGACCGCCACCCCGGACATTGGTTCCGACCGCCACCACGGAACTTGGTTCCGACCGCCACCCCGGACCTTGGTTGCGACCGCCACCCCGGACCTTGGTCCGACCGACACCCCGGACCGTGGTTCCAACCGCCACCCCGGACCTTGGTTCAGAACGCCACCCCGGACCTTCTTTCCGTCCGCCCCACCGGACCTTGGTTCCGACCGCCACCCCGGACCTTGCTTCCGACCGCCACCCCGGAACGTGGTACTGACCGCCACCACGGTCCTTGGTTTCAACCGCCACCCCGGACCTTCCTTCCGACCGCCACCCTGGACCATGGTTCCGACCGCCACGCCGGACCTTGGTTCCGACCGCCACCCCGGACCTTGGTTCCGACCGCCAACCCGGACCTTGGTTCCGACCGCCACCCTGGACCTTGGTTCCGACCGCCACCCCGAACCGTGGTTCCGACCGCCACCCCAGACTTTGGTTCCGACCGCCAACACGGAACCTGGTTCCGACCGCCACACCGGACTTTGGTTCCGACCGCCACCCCGGACCTTGGTTCCGACCGCCACCCCGGACCTTGGTTCCGACCGCCACCCCGGACCTTGGTTCCGACCGCCACCCCGGACCTTGGTTCCGACCGCCACACCGGACCTTGGTTCCGACCGCCACCCCGGACCTTGGTTCGGACCGCCACCCTGGACCTTGGTTTAGAACACCACCCCGGACCTTGGTTCCGTCCGCCCCCCCGGACCTTGGTTCCGACCGCCACCCTGGACCTAGGTTCCGACCCCCACCCCGGAACGTGGTTCCGACCGCCACCCCGGTCATTGGTTCCAACCGCCACCCCGGACCTTGGTTCCGACCGCCACCCCGGACCTTGGTTCCGACCGCCACACCGGACCTTGGTTCCGACCGCCACCCCGGACCTTGGTTCCGACCGCAACCTCGGACCTTCGTTCCGATCGCCACCCCGGACCATGGTTCCGCCCACGACCCCGGACCTTTGTTTCGACCGCCAATCCGCACCATAGTTCCGACCACCACCCCGGAACATGGTTCCGGCCGCCACCCCGGTCCTTGGTTCCAACCGCCACCCCGGACCTAGGTTCCGACCCCCACCCCGGAACGTGGTTCCGACCGCCACCCCGGTCCTTGGTTCCAACCGCCACCCCGGACCTTAGTTCAGAACGCCACCCCGGACCTTGTTTCCATCCGCCCCACCGGACCTTGGTTGCGACCGCCACCCCGGACCTTGCTTCCGACCGCCACCCCGGAACGTGGTAATGACCGCCACCACGGTCCTTGGTTTCAACCGCCACCCCGGACCTTCCTTCCGACCGCCACCCTGGACCATGGTTCCGACCGCCACGCCGGACCTTGGTTCCGACCGCCACCCCGGACCTTGGATCCGACCGCTACCCCGGACCTTGGTTCCGACCGCCACCCCGGACCTTGGTTCCGACCACCACCCCGGACATTGGTTCCGACCGCCACCATGGAAATTGGTTCCGACCGGCACCCCGGACCTTGGTTCCGACCGCCACCCCGGACCTTGGTTCCGACCGCGACCCCGGACTTTAATTCCGACCTCCACCCCGGACCTTGGTTCCGACCGCCACCCCGGAACGTGGTTCCGACCGCCACCTCGGACCTTGGTTCCGACCGCCACCCCGGTCCTTGGTTCCAACCGCCACCCCGGACGTTGGTTCTGACCGCCACCCTGGACATTGATCCGACCGCCACCCGGAACGTGGTTCCGACCGCAACCCCGGTCCTTGGTTCCAACCGCCACCCCGGACCTTGGTTCCGACCGCCACCCCGGACCTTGGTTCCGACCGCCACGCCGGACCTTGGTTCCGACCGCCACCCCGGACCTTGGTTCCGACCGCCACCCTGGACCTTGGTTCCGAACGCCACCCCAGACCTTGGTTCCGACCGCCACCCCGGACCTTGGTTCCGACCGCCACCCCGGACATTGGTTCCGACCGCCACCACGGAACTTGGTTCCGACCGCCACCCCGGACCTTGGTTGCGACCGCCACCCCGGACCTTGGTCCGACCGACACCCCGGTCCGTGGTTCCAACCGCCACCCCGGACCGTGGTTCCGATCGCCACCCCGGACTTTGGTTCCGACCGCCAACACGGAACCTGGTTCCGACCGCCACACCGGACTTTGGTTCCGACCGCCACCCCGGACCTTGGTTCCGACCGCCACCCCGGACCTTGGTTCCGACCGCCACCCCGGACCTTGGTTCCGACCGCCACCCCGGACCTTGGTTCCGACCGCCACCCCGGACCTTGTTTCCGACCGCCACCCCGGACCTTGGTTCCGACCGGCACCTCGGACATTGGTACCGTCCGCCACCCCAGACATTGGTTCCGACCGCCACCCCGGACCTTGGTTCCGGCCGCCACCCCGGACCATGGTTCCGCCCACGACCCCGGACCTTTGTTTCGACCGCCAACCCGCACCATAGTTCCGACCACCACCCCGGAACGTGGTTCCGACCGCCACCCTGGTCCTTGGTTCCAACCGCCACCCCGGACCAAGGTTCCGACCCCCACCCCGGAATGTGGTTCCGACCGCCACCCCGGTCCTTGGTTCCAACCGCCACCCCGGACCTTGGTTCAGAACGCCACCCCGGACCTTGGTTCCGTCCGCCCCACCGGACCTTGGTTCCGACCGCCACCCCGGACCTTGCTTCCGACCGCCACCCCGGAACGTGGTTCCGACCGCCACCCCGGTCCTTGGTTTCAACCGCCACCCCGGACCTTCCTTCCGACCGCCACCCCGGACCTTGGTTCCGACCGCCACGCCGGACCTTGATTCCGACCGCCACCCCGGACCTTGGATCCGACCACCACCCCGGACCTTGGTTCCGACCGCCACCCCGGACCTTGGTTCCGACCACCACCCCGGACATTGGTTCCGACCGCCACCACAGAAATTGGTTCCAACCGCCACCCCGGACCTCGGTTCCGACCGCCACCCCGGACCGTGGTTCCGACCGCGTCCCCGGACCTTCATTCCGACCGCCACACCGGACCTTGGTTCCGATCGCCACCCCGGACCTTGGTTCCGACCGCCACCTCGGACATTGGTTCCGACCACCACACCGGACATTGGTTCCGACCGCCACCCCGGACCTTGGTTCCGATCACCACCCCGGACCTTGGTTCCGACCGCCACCCCGGACCTTGGTTCCGACCGCCACCTCGGACATTGGTTCCGACCGCCACACCGGACATTGGTTACGACCGCCACTCCGGACCTTGGATCCGATCACCACCCCGGACCTTGTTTCGGACCGCCACCCCGGACCTTGGTTCAGAACGCCACCCCGGACCTTGGTTCCGTCCGCCCCCCCGGACCTTGGTTCCGACCGCCACCCCGGACCTTGCTTCCAACCGCCACCCCGGAACGTGGTTCCGACCGCCACCCCGGTCCTTGGTTCCAACCGCCACCCCGGACCTTGCTTCCGACCGCCACCCCGGACCTTGGTTCCGACCGCCACGCCGGACCTTGTTTCCGACCGCCACCCCGGACCTTGGTTCTGACCGCCACCTCGGACCTTGGTTCTGACCACCACCCTGGACCTTCGTTCCGACCGCCACCCCGGACCTGACTTCCGACCGCCACCCCGGACCTTGGTTCCGACCGCCACCCCGGACCTTGGTTCCGACCACCACCCCGGACATTGGTTCCGACCGCCACCATGGAAATTGGTTCCGACCGGCACCCCGGACCTTGGTTCCGACCGGCACCCCGGACCTTGGTTCCGACCGCGACCCCGGACTTTAATTCCGACCTCCACCCCGGACCTTGGTTCCGACCGCCACCCCGGAACGTGGTTCCGACCGCCACCTCGGACCTTGGTTCCGACCGCCACCCCGGACCTTGGTTCCAACCGCCACCCCGGACGTTGGTTCTGACCGCCACCCTGGACATTGATCCGACCGCCACCCGGAACGTGGTTCCGACCGCAACCCCGGTCCTTGGTTCCAACCGCCACCCCGGACCTTGGTTCCGACCGCCACCCCGGACCTTGGTTCCGACCGCCACCCCGGACCTTGGTTCCGACCGCCACCCTGGACCTTGGTTCCGACCGCCACCCCAGACCTTGGTTCCGACCGCCACCCCGGACCTTGGTTCCGACCGCCACCCCGGACATTGGTTCCGACCGCCACCACGGAACTTGGTTCCGATCGCCACCCCGGACCTTGGTTGCGACCGCCACCCCGGACCTTGGTCCGACCGACACCCCGGACCGTGGTTCCGACCGCCACCCCGGACCGTGGTTCCGACCGCCACCCCGGACTTTGGTTCCGACCGCCATCACGGAACCTGGTTCCGACCGCCACACCGGACTTTGGTTCCGACCGCCACCCCGGACCTTGGTTCCGACCGCCACCCCGGACCTTGGTTCCGACCGCCACCCCGGACCTTGGTTCCGACCGCCACCCCGGACCTTGGTTCCGACCGCCACCCCGGACCTTGTTTCCAACCGCCACCCCGGACCTTGGTTCCGACCGGCACCTCGGACATTGGTACCGACCGCCACCCCAGACATTGGTTCTGACCGCCACCCCGGACCTTGGTTCCGGCCGCCACCCCGGACCATGGTTCCGCCCACGACCCCGGACCTTTGTTTCGACCGCCAACCCGCACCATAGTTCCGACCACCACCCCGGAACGTGGTTCCGACCACCACCCCGGTCCTTGGTTCCAACCGCCACCCCGGACCAAGGTTCCGACCCCCACCCCGGAATGTGGTTCCGACCGCCACCCCGGTCCTTGGTTCCAACCGCCACCCCGGACCTTGGTTCAGAACGCCACCCCGGACCTTGGTTCCGTCCGCCCCACCGGACATTGGTTCCGACCGCCACCCCGGACCTTGCTTCCGACCGCCACCCCAGAACGTGGTTCCGACCGCCACCCCGGTCCTTGGTTTCAACCGCCACCCCGGACCTTCCTTCCGACCGCCACCCCGGACCTTGGTTCCGACCGCCACGCCGGACCTTGGTTCCGACCGCCACCCCGGATCTTGGATCCGACCGCCACCCCGGACCTTGGCTCCGACCACCACCCCGGACATTGGTTCCGACCGCCACCACGGAAATTGGTTCCAACCGCCACCCCGGACCTCGGTTCCGACCGCCACCCCGGACCTTGGTTCCGACCGCGACCCCGGACCTTCATTCCGACCGCCACACCGGACCTTGGTTCCGATCGCCACCCCGGACCTTGGTTCCGACCGCCACCTCGGACATTGGTTCCGACCACCACACCGGACATTGGTTCCGACCGCCACCCCGGACCTTGGTTCCGATCACCACCCCGGACCTTGGTTCCGACCGCCACCCCGGACCTTGGTTCCGACCGCCACCTCGGACATTGGTTCCGACCGCCACACCGGACATTGGTTCCGACCGCCACTCCGGACCTTGGTTCCGATCACCACCCCGGACCTTGTTTCGGACCGCCACCCCGGACCTTGGTTCAGAACGCCACCCCGGACCTTGGTTCCGTCCGCCCCCCCGGACCTTGGTTCCGACCGCCACCCCGGACCTTGCTTCCAACCGCCACCCCGGAACGTGGTTCCGACCGCCACCCCGGTCCTTGGTTCCAACCGCCACCCCGGACCTTGCTTCCGACCGCCACCCCGGACCTTGGTTCCGACCGCCACGCCGGACCTTGTTTCCGACCGCCACCCCGGACCTTGGTTCTGACCGCCACCTCGGACCTTGGTTCTGACCACCACCCTGGACCTTCGTTCCGACCGCCACCCCGGACCTGACTTCCGATCGCCACACCGGACCTTGTTTCCGACCGCCACCCCGGACCATGGTTCCGCCCACGACCGCGGACCTTTGTTTCGATCGCCAAACCGGACCATAGTTCCGACCACCAACCTGGACCTTGATTCCGCCCGCCACACCGGCCCTTGATTCCGACCGCCACCCCGGAACTTAGTTCCAAACGCCCCCCCCGGACCATGTTTCCGACCGCCATCCCGGACCTTGGTTCCGACCGCCAACCCGGATTGGTTCCGATCGCCACCCCGGACCCAGGTTCCGACCGCCACCTTGGACCTTAGTTCTGACTGTCACCCCGGACCTTGGTTCCGACCGCCACACCGGAAAGTGGTTCGAACGCCACACCTGACATTGTTTCCGACCGCCACCCCGGACCTTGGATCCGAACGCCCCCCCCGGACCTTGGTTCCGACCGCCACCCCGGACCTTGGTTCCGACCGCCACCCCGGAACGTGGTTCCGACCGCCACCTCGGACCTTGGATCCGACCGCCACCCCGGACCTTGGTTCCGACCGCCACCCCGGAACGTGGTTCCGACCGCCACCCCGGACGTTGGTTCCGACCGCCACCCCGGAACTTGGTTCCGACCGCCACCCCGGACCGTGGTTCCGACCGCCACCCCGGACTTTGGTTCCGACTGCCAACACGGAACCTGGTTCTGACCGCCACACCGGACTTTGGTTCCGACCGCCACCCCGGACCTTGGTTCCGACCGCCACCCTGGACATTGGTCCCGACCGCCACCCCGGTCCTTGGTTCAGAACGCCACCCCGGACCTTGTTTCCGACCGCCACCCCGGACCTTGGATCCAACAGCCACCCCGGACCTTGGTTCCGACCGCCACCCTGGACATTGGATCCGACCGCCACCCCGGAACGTGGTTCCGACCGCCACGCCGGTCCTAGGTTCCGACCGCCACCCCGGACCTTGGTTCCGACTGCCACCCTGGACCTTGGTTCCGACCGCCACACCGGAAGGCGGTTCGAACGCCACACCTGACATTGTTTCCGAACGCCACCCCGGACCTTGGTTCCAAACGCCCCCCCGGACCTTGGTTCCGACCGCCACCCCGGACCTTGGTTCCGACCGCCACACCGGAACGTGGTTCCGACCGCCACCTCGGACCTTGGTTCCGACCGCCACCCCGGACCTTGGTTCCAACCGCCACCCCGGACGTTGGTTCTGACCGCCACCCTGGACATTGATCCGACCGCCACCCGGAACGTGGTTCCGACCGCAATCCCCGTCCTTGGTTCCAACCGCCACCCCGGACCTTGGTTCCGACCGCCACCCCGGACCTTGGTTCCGACCGCCACCCTGGACCTTGGTTCCGACCGCCACCCCGAACCGTGGTTCCGACTGCCACCCCGGACTTTGGTTCCGACCGCCAACACGGAACCTGGTTCCGACCGCCACACCGGACTTTGGTTCCGACCGCCACCCCGGACCTTGGTTCCGACCGCCACCCCGGACCTTGGTTCCGACCGCCACCCCGGACCTTGGTTCCGACCGCCACCCCGGACCTTGGTTCCGACCGCCACACCGGACCTTAGTTCCGACCGCCACCCCGGACCTTGGTTCCGACCGCCACCTCGGACATTGGTTCCGACCGCCACCCCGGACATTGGATCCGACCGCCACCCCGGACCTTGGTTCCGACCGCCACCCCGGACCTTGGTTCGGACCGCCACCCTGGACCTTGGTTTAGAACACCACCCCGGACCTTGGTTCCGTCCGCCCCCCCGGACCTTGGTTCCGACTGCCACCCTGTACCTAGGTTCCGACCCCCACCCCGGAACGTGGTTCCGACCGCCACCCCGGTCCTTGGTTCCAACCGCCACCCCGGACCTTGGTTCCGACCGCCACCCCGGACCTTGGTTCCGACCGCCACCCCGGACCTTGGTTCCGACCGCAACCTCGGACCTTCGTTCCGATCGCCACCCCGGACCATGGTTCCGCCCACGACCCCGGACCTTTGTTTCGACCGCCAATCCGCACCATAGTTCCGACCACCACCCCGGAACGTGGTTCTGACCGCCACCCCGGTCCTTGGTTCCAACCGCCACCCCGGACCTAGGTTCCGACCCCCACCCCGGAACGTGGTTCCGACCGCCACCCCGGTCCTTGGTTCCAACCGCCACCCCGGACCTTGGTTCAGAACGCCACCCCGGACCTTGTTTCCGTCCGCCCCACCGGACCTTGGTTCCGACCGTCACCCCGGACCTTGCTTCCGACCGCCACCCCGGAACGTGGTACTGACCGCCACCCAGGTCCTTGGTTTCAACCGCCACCCCGGACCTTCCTTCCGACCGCCACCCCGGACCATGGTTCCGACCGCCACGCCGGACCTTGGTTCCGACCGCCACCCCGGACCTTGGATCCGACCGCCACCCCGGACCTTGGTTCCGACCGCCACCCCGGACCTTGGTTCCGACCACCACCCCGGACATTGGTTCCGACCGCCACCATGGAAATTGGTTCCGACCGGCACCCCGGACCTTGGTTCCGACCGCCACCCCGGACCTTGGTTCCGACCACCACACCGGAAAGTGGTTCGAACGCCATACCTGACATTGTTTCCGACCGCCACCCCGGACCTTGGATCCGAACGCCCCCCCCGGACCTTGGTTCCGACCGCCACCCCGGACCTTGGTTCCGACCGCCACCCCGGAACGTGGTTCCGACCGCCACCTCGGAGCTTGGATCCGACCGCCACCCCGGACCTTGGATCCGACCGCCACCCCGGAACGTTTTTCCGACCGCCACCCCGGACGTTGGTTCCGACCGCCACCCCGGAACTTGGTTCCGACCGCCACCCCGGACCGTGGTTCCGACCGCCACCCCGGACTTTGGTTCCGACTGCCAACACGGAAGCTGGTTCTGACCGCCACACCGGACTTTGGTTCCGACCGCCACCCCGGACCTTGGTTCCGACCGCCACCCTGGACATTGGTTCCGACCGCCACCCCGGTCCTTGATTCAGAACGCCACCCCGGACCTTGTTTCCGACCGCCACCCCGGACATTGGATCCAACAGCCACCCCGGACCTTGGTTCCGACCGCCACCCCGGACCTTGGTTCCGACCGCCACGCCGGACCTTGTTTCCGACTGCCACCCCGGACCTTGGTTCCGACTGCCACCCCGGACCATTGTTCCGACCGCCACCCCGGACCTTGGGTCCGAACGCGAGCCCGGACCTTGGTTCCGACTGCACCCCCGGACCATGGTTCCGCCCTCCCCTCCGGACCTTGGTTCCGACTGCGAGCCCGGGTCTTGGTTCCGTCCGCCTCCCCGCACCTTGGTTCCGACTGCCACCCCGGACTTTGGTTCCGACCGCCCCCCCGGACCTTGGTTCCGACCTCCACCCCGGACCTTGGTTCCGACCGCCAACCCGGACTGGTTCCGATCGCCACCCCGGACCCAGGTTCCGACCGCCACCTTGGACCTTAGTTCTGACTGTCACCCCAGACCTTGGTTTCAAACCGCCACCCCGGACCTTGGTTCCGACCGCCACACCGGAAGGCGGTTTGAACGCCACACCTGACATTGTTTCCGAACGCCACCCCGGACCTTGGTTCCAAACGCCCCCCCGGACCTTGGTTCCGACCGCCACCCCGGACCTTGGTTCCGACCGCCACCCCGGAACGTGGTTCCGACCGCCACCTCGGACCTTGGTTCCGACCGCCACCCCGGACCTTGGTTCCAACCGCCACCCCGGACGTTGGTTCTGACCGCCACCCTGGACATTGATCCGACCGCCACCCGGAACGTGGTTCCGACCGCAACCCCCGTCCTTGGTTCCAACCGCCACCCCGGACCTTGGTTCCGACCGCCACCCCGGACCTTGGTTCCGACCGCCACCCTGGACCTTGGTTCCGACCGCCACCCCGAACCGTGGTTCCGACTGCCACCCCGGACTTTGGTTCCGACCGCCAACACGGAACCTGGTTCCGACCGCCACACCGGACTTTGGTTCCGACCGCCACCCCGGACCTTGGTTCCGACCGCCACCCCGGACCTTGGTTCCGACCGCCACCCCGGACCTTGGTTCCGACCGCCACCCCGGACCTTGGTTCCGACCGCCACACCGGACCTTAGTTCCGACCGCCACCCCGGACCTTGGTTCCGACCGCCACCTCGGACATTGGTTCCGACCGCCACCCCGGACATTGGATCCGACCGCCTCCCCGGACCTTGGTTCCGACCACCACCCCGGACCTTGGTTCGGACCGCCACCCTGGACCTTGGTTTAGAACACCACCCCGGACCTTGGTTCCGTCCGCCCCCCCGGACCTTGGTTCCGACCGCCACCCTGGACCTAGGTTCCGACCCCCACCCCGGAACGTGGTTCCGACCGCCACCCCGGTCCTTGGTTCCAACCGCCACCCCGGACCTTGGTTCCGACCGCCACCCCGGACCTTGGTTCCGACCGCCACCCCGGACCTTGGTTCCGACCGCAACCTCGGACCTTCGTTCCGATCGCCACCCCGGTCCATGGTTCCGCCCACGACCCCGGACCTTTGTTTCGACCGCCAATCCGCACCATAGTTCCGACCACCACCCCGGAACGTGGTTCCGACCGCCACCCCGGTCCTTGGTTCCAACCGCCACCCCGGACCTAGGTTCCGACCCCCACCCCGGAACGTGGTTCCGACCGCCACCCCGGTCCTTGGTTCCAACCGCCACCCCGGACCTTGCTTCAGAACGCCAACCCGGACCTTGTTTCCGTCCGCCCCACCGGACCTTGGTTCCGACCGCCACCCCGGACCTTGCTTCCGACCGCCACCCCGGAACGTGGTACTGACCGCCACCCCGGTCCTTGGTTTCAACCGCCACCCCGGACCTTCCTTCCGACCGCCACCCCGGACCATGGTTCCGACCGCCACGCCGGACCTTGGTTCCGACCGCCACCCCGGACCTTGGATCCGACCGCCACCCCGGACCTTGGTTCCGACCGCCACCCCGGACCTTGGTTCCGACCACCACCCCGGACATTGGTTCCGACCGCCACCATGGAAATTGGTTCCGACCGGCACCCCGGACCTTGGTTCCGACCGCCACCCCGGACCTTGGTTCCGACCGCGACCCCGGACTTTAATTCCGACCTCCACCCCGGACCTTGGTTCCGACCGCCACCCCGGAACGTGATTCCGACCGCCACCTCGGACCTTGGTTCCGACCGCCACCCCGGACCTTGGTTTCAACCGCCACCCCGGACGTTGGTTCTGACCGCCACCCTGGACATTGATCCGACCGCCACCCGGAACGTGGTTCCGACCGCAACCCCGGTCCTTGGTTCCAACCGCCACCCCGGACCTTGGTTCCGACCGCCACCCCGGACCTTGGTTCCGACCGCCACGCCGGACCTTGGTTCCGACCGCCACCCCGGACCTTGGTTCCGACCGCCACCCTGGCCTTGGTTCCGACCGCCACCCCAGACCTTGGTTCCGACCGCCACCCCGGACCTTGGTTCCGACCGCCACCCCGGACATTGGTTCCGACCGCCACCACGGAACTTGGTTCCGACCGCCACCCCGGACCTTGGTTGCGACCGCCACCCCGGACCTTGGTCCGACCGACACCCCGGACCGTGGTTCCGACCGCCACCCCGGACCTTGTTTCCGACCGCCACCCCGGACCTTGGTTCCGATCGGCACCTCGGACATTGGTTCCGGCCGCCACCCCAGACCATGGTTCCGCCCACGACCCCGGATCTTTGTTTCGACCGCCAACCCGCACCATAGTTCCGACCACCACCCCGGAACGTGGTTCCGACCGCCACCCCGGTCCTTGGTTCCAACCGCCACCCCGGACCAAGGTTCCGACCCCCACCCCGGAATGTGGTTCCGACCGCCACCCCGGTCCTTGGTTCCAACCGCCACCCCGGACCTTGGTTCAGAACGCCACCCCGGACATTGGTTCCGTCCGCCCCACCGGACCTTGGTTCCGACCGCCACCCCGGACCTTGCTTCCGACCGCCACCCCGGAAAGTGGTTCCGACCGCCACCCCGGTCCTTGGTTTCAACCGCCACCCCGGAACTTCCTTCCGACCGCCACCCCGGACCTTGGTTCCGACCGCCACGCCGGACCTTGGATCCGACCGCCACCCCGGACCTTGGATCCGACCGCCACCCCGGACCTTGGTTCCGACCGCCACCCCGGACCTTGGTTCCGACCACCACCCCGGACATTGGTTCCGACCGCCACCACGGAAATTGGTTCCAACCGCCACCCCGGACCTCTGTTCCGACCGCCACCCCGGACCTTGGTTCCGACCGCGACCCCGGACCTTCATTCCGACCGCCACACCGGACCTTGGTTCTGATCGCCACCCCGGACCTTGGTTCCGACCGCCACCTCGGACATTGGTTCCGACCACCACACCGGACATTGGTTCCGACCGCCACCCCGGACCTTGGTTCCGATCACCACCCCGGACCTTGGTTCCGACCGCCACCCCGGACCTTGGTTCCGACCGCCACCTCGGACATTGGTTCCGACCGCCACACCGGACATTGGTTCCGACCGCCACTCCGGACCTTGGTTCCGATCACCACCCCGGACCTTGTTTCGGACCGCCACCCCGGACCTTGATTCAGAATGCCACCCCGGACCTTGGTTCCGTCCGCCCCCCCGGACCTTGGTTCCGACCGCCACCCCGGACCTTGCTTCCAACCGCCACCCCGGAACGTGGTTCCGACCGCCACCCCGGTGCTTGGTTCCAACCGCTACCCTGGACCTTGCTTCCGACCGCCACCCCGGACCTTGGTTCCGACCGCCACGCCGGACCTTGTTTCCGACCGCCACCCCGGACCTTGGTTCTGACCGCCACCTCGGACCTTGGTTCTGACCACCACCCTGGACCTTCGTTCCGACCGCCACCCCGGACCTGACTTCCGATCGCCACACCGGACCTTGTTTCCGACCGCCACCCCGGACCATGGTTCCGCCCACGACCGCGGACCTTTGTTTCGATCACCAAACCGGACCATAGTTCCGACCACCAACCCGGACCTTGGGTCCGACCGCCACCCGGACCTTGATTCCGCCCGCCACCCCGGCCCTTGGTTCCGACCGCCACCCCGGAACTTAGTTCCGAACGCCCCCCCCGGACCATGTTTCCGACCGCCATCCCGGACCTTGGTTCCGACCGCCAACCCGGATTGGTTCCGATCGCCACCCCGGACCCAGGTTCCGACCGCCACCTTGGACCTTAGTTCTGACTGTCACCCCGGACCTTGGTTCCGACCGCCACACCGGAAAGTGGTTCGAACGCCACACCTGACATTGTTTCCGACCGCCACCCCGGACCTTGGATCCGAACGCCCCCCCCGGACCTTGGTTCCGACCGCCACCCCGGACCTTGGTTCCGACCACCACCCCGGAACGTGGTTCCGACCGCCACCTCGGACCTTGGATCCGACAGCCACCCCGGACCTTGGTTCCAACCGCCACCCCGGACGTTGGTTCTGACCGCCACCCTGGACATTGATCCGACCGCCACCGTGGAACGGGGTTCCGACCGCAACCCCGGTCCTTGGTTCCAACCGCCACCCCGGAGCTTGGTTCCGACCGCCACCCCGGACCTTGGTTCCGACCGCCACGCCGGACCTTGGTTCCGACCGCCACCCCGGACCTTGGTTCCGACCGCCACCCCGGACGTTGGTTCCGACCGCCACCCCGGAACTTGGTTCCGACCGCCACCCCGGACCTTGGTTCCGACCGCCACCCCGGACATTGGTTCCGACCGCCACCACGGAACCTGGTTCCGACCGCCACCCCGGACCTTGGTTGCGACCGCCACCCCGGACCTTGGTCCGACCGACACCCCGGACCTTGGTTCCGACCGCCACCCCGGACCGTGGTTCCGACCGCCACCCAGGACTTTGGTTCCGACTGCCAACACGGAACCTGGTTCCGACCGCCACACCGGACTTTGGTTCCGACCGCCACTCCGGACCTTGGTTCCGACCGCCACCCCGGACATTGGTTCCGACCGCCACCCCGGTCCTTGGTTCAGAACGCCACCCCGGACCTTGTTTCCGTCCGCCCCCCCGGAACTTGGTTCCGACCGCCACGCTGGACCTTGGATCCGACCGCCACCCCGGACCTTGGTTCCAACAGCCACCCCGGACCTTGGTTCCGACCGCCACCCCGGACCTTGGTTCCGACCGCCACCCTGGACATTGGTTCCGACCGCCACCCCGGTCCTTGGTTCCGACCGCCACCCCGGACCTTGGTTCCGACCGCCACCCCGGACCTTGGTTCCGACCGCCACCCCGGACGTTGGTTCCGACCGCCACCCCGGAACTTGGTTCCGACCGCCACCCCGGACCTTGGTTCCGACCGCCACCCCGGACATTGGTTCCGACCGCCACCACGGAACTTGGTTCCGACCGCCACCCCGGACCTTGGTTGCGACCGCCACCCCGGACCTTGGTCCGACCGACACCCCGGACCTTGGTTCCGACCGCCACCCCGGACCGTGGTTCCGACCGCCACCCAGGACTTTGGTTCCGACTGCCAACACGGAACCTGGTTCCGACCGCCACACCGGACTTTGGTTCCGACCGCCACTCCGGACCTTGGTTCCGACCGCCACCCCGGACATTGGTTCCGACCGCCACCCCGGTCCTTGGTTCAGAACGCCACCCCGGACCTTGTTTCCGTCCGCCCCCCCGGAACTTGGTTCCGACCGCCACGCTGGACCTTGGATCCGACCGCCACCCCGGACCTTGGTTCCAACAGCCACCCCGGACCTTGGTTCCGACCGCCACCCCGGACCTTGGTTCCGACCGCCACCCCGGACATTGGTTCCGACCGCCACCCCGGTCCTTGGTTCCAACCGCCACCCCGGACCTAGGTTCCGACCCCCACCCCGGAACGTGGTTCCGACCGCCACCCCGGTCCTTGGTTCCAACCGCCACCCCGGACCTTGCTTCAGAACGCCACCCCGGACCTTGTTTCCGTCCGCCCCACCGGACCTTGGTTCCGACCGCCACCCCGGACCTTGCTTCCGACCGCCACCCCGGAACGTGGTACTGACCGCCACCCCGGTCCTTGGTTTCAACCGCCACCCCGGACCTTCCTTCCGACCGCCACCCCGGACCATGGTTCCGACCGCCACGCCGGACCTTGGTTCCGACCGCCACCCCGGACCTTGGATCCGACCGCCACCCCGGACCTTGGTTCCGACCGCCACCCCGGACCTTGGTTCCGACCACCACCCCGGACATTGGTTCCGACCGCCACCATGGAAATTGGTTCCGACCGGCACCCCGGACCTTGGTTCCGACCGCCACCCCGGACCTTGGTTCCGACCGCGACCCCGGACTTTAATTCCGACCTCCACCCCGGACCTTGGTTCCGACCGCCACCCCGGAACGTGATTCCGACCGCCACCTCGGACCTTGGTTCCGACCGCCACCCCGGACCTTGGTTTCAACCGCCACCCCGGACGTTGGTTCTGACCGCCACCCTGGACATTGATCCGACCGCCACCCGGAACGTGGTTCCGACCGCAACCCCGGTCCTTGGTTCCAACCGCCACCCCGGACCTTGGTTCCGACCGCCACCCCGGACCTTGGTTCCGACCGCCACGCCGGACCTTGGTTCCGACCGCCACCCCGGACCTTGGTTCCGACCGCCACCCTGGCCTTGGTTCCGACCGCCACCCCAGACCTTGGTTCCGACCGCCACCCCGGACCTTGGTTCCGACCGCCACCCCGGACATTGGTTCCGACCGCCACCACGGAACTTGGTTCCGACCGCCACCCCGGACCTTGGTTGCGACCGCCACCCCGGACCTTGGTCCGACCGACACCCCGGACCGTGGTTCCGACCGCCACCCCGGACCTTGTTTCCGACCGCCACCCCGGACCTTGGTTCCGATCGGCACCTCGGACATTGGTTCCGGCCGCCACCCCGGACCATGGTTCCGCCCACGACCCCGGATCTTTGTTTCGACCGCCAACCCGCACCATAGTTCCGACCACCACCCCGGAACGTGGTTCCGACCGCCACCCCGGTCCTTGGTTCCAACCGCCACCCCGGACCAAGGTTCCGACCCCCACCCCGGAATGTGGTTCCGACCGCCACCCCGGTCCTTGGTTCCAACCGCCACCCCGGACCTTGGTTCAGAACGCCACCCCGGACATTGGTTCCGTCCGCCCCACCGGACCTTGGTTCCGACCGCCACCCCGGACCTTGCTTCCGACCGCCACCCCGGAAAGTGGTTCCGACCGCCACCCCGGTCCTTGGTTTCAACCGCCACCCCGGAACTTCCTTCCGACCGCCACCCCGGACCTTGGTTCCGACCGCCACGCCGGACCTTGGATCCGACCGCCACCCCGGACCTTGGATCCGACCGCCACCCCGGACCTTGGTTCCGACCGCCACCCCGGACCTTGGTTCCGACCACCACCCCGGACATTGGTTCCGACCGCCACCACGGAAATTGGTTCCAAACGCCACCCCGGACCTCTGTTCCGACCGCCACCCCGGACCTTGGTTCCGACCGCGACCCCGGACCTTCATTCCGACCGCCACACCGGACCTTGGTTCTGATCGCCACCCCGGACCTTGGTTCCGACCGCCACCTCGGACATTGGTTCCGACCACCACACCGGACATTGGTTCCGACCGCCACCCCGGACCTTGGTTCCGATCACCACCCCGGACCTTGGTTCCGACCGCCACCCCGGACCTTGGTTCCGACCGCCACCTCGGACATTGGTTCCGACCGCCACACCGGACATTGGTTCCGACCGCCACTCCGGACCTTGGTTCCGATCACCACCCCGGACCTTGTTTCGGACCGCCACCCCGGACCTTGATTCAGAACGCCACCCCGGACCTTGGTTCCGTCCGCCCCCCCGGACCTTGGTTCCGACCGCCACCCCGGACCTTGCTTCCAACCGCCACCCCGGAACGTGGTTCCGACCGCCACCCCGGTGCTTGGTTCCAACCGCTACCCCGGACCTTGCTTCCGACCGCCACCCCGGACCTTGGTTCCGACCGCCACGCCGGACCTTGTTTCCGACCGCCACCCCGGACCTTGGTTCTGACCGCCACCTCGGACCTTGGTTCTGACCACCACCCTGGACCTTCGTTCCGACCGCCACCCCGGACCTGACATCCGATCGCCACACCGGACCTTGTTTCCGACCGCCACCCCGGACCATGGTTCCGCCCACGACCGCGGACCTTTGTTTCGATCACCAAACCGGACCATAGTTCCGACCACCAACCCGGACCTTGGGTCCGACCGCCACCCGGACCTTGATTCCGCCCGCCACCCCGGCCCTTGGTTCCGACCGCCACCCCGGAACTTAGTTCCGAACGCCCCCCCCGGACCATGTTTCCGACCGCCATCCCGGACCTTGGTTCCGACCGCCAACCCGGATTGGTTCCGATCGCCACCCCGGACCCAGGTTCCGACCGCCACCTTGGACCTTAGTTCTGACTGTCACCCCGGACCTTGGTTCCGACCGCCACACCGGAAAGTGGTTCGAACGCCACACCTGACATTGTTTCCGACCGCCACCCCGGACCTTGGATCCGAACGCCCCCCCCGGACCTTGGTTCCGACCGCCACCCCGGACCTTGGTTCCGACCACCACCCCGGAACGTGGTTCCGACCGCCACCTCGGACCTTGGATCCGACAGCCACCCCGGACCTTGGTTCCAACCGCCACCCCGGACGTTGGTTCTGACCGCCACCCTGGACATTGATCCGACCGCCACCGTGGAACGGGGTTCCGACTGCAACGCCGGTCCTTGGTTCCAACCGCCACCCCGGAGCTTGGTTCCGACCGCCACCCCGGACCTTGGTTCCGACCGCCACGCCGGACCTTGGTTCCGACCGCCACCCCGGACCTTGGTTCCGACCGCCACCCCGGACGTTGGTTCCGACCGCCACCCCGGAACTTGGTTCCGACCGCCACCCCGGACCTTGGTTCCGACCGCCACCCCGGACATTGGTTCCGACCGCCACCACGGAACTTGGTTCCGACCGCCACCCCGGACCTTGGTTGCGACCGCCACCCCGGACCTTGGTCCGACCGACACCCCGGACCTTGGTTCCGACCGCCACCCCGGACCGTGGTTCCGACCGCCACCCAGGACTTTGGTTCCGACTGCCAACACGGAACCTGGTTCCGACCGCCACACCGGACTTTGGTTCCGACCGCCACTCCGGACCTTGGTTCCGACCGCCACCCCGGACATTGGTTCCGACCGCCACCCCGGTCCTTGGTTCAGAACGCCACCCCGGACCTTGTTTCCGTCCGCCCCCCCGGAACTTGGTTCCGACCGCCACGCTGGACCTTGGATCCGACCGCCACCCCGGACCTTGGTTCCAACAGCCACCCCGGACCTTGGTTCCGACCGCCACCCCGGACCTTGGTTCCGACCGCCACCCCGGACATTGGTTCCGACCGCCACCACGGAACTTGGTTCCGACCGCCACCCCGGACCTTGGTTGCGACCGCCACCCCGGACCTTGGTTCCGACCGCCACCCCGGACCTTGGTTCCGACCGCCACCCCGGACCTTGGTTCCGACCGCCACCCCGGACCTTGGTTCCGACCGCCACACCGGACCTTAGATCCGACCGCCACCCCGGACCTTGGTTCCGACCGCCACCTCGGACATTGGTTCCGACCGCCACCCCGGACATTGGATCCGACCGCCACCCCGGACCTTGGTTCCGACCGCCACCCCGGACCTTGGGTCGGACCGCCACCCTGGACCTTGGTTTAGAACACCACCCCGGACCTTGGTTCCGTCTGCCCCCCCGGACCTTGGTTCCGACCGCCACCCTGGACCTAGGTTCCGACCCCCACCCCGGAACGTGGTTCCGACCGCCACCCCGGTCCTTGGTTCCAACCGCCACCCCGGACCTTGGTTCCGACCGCCACCCCGGACCTTGGTTCCGACCGCCACCCCGGACCTTGGTTCCGACCGCAACCTCGGACCTTCGTTCCGATCGCCACCCCGGACCATGGTTCCGCCCACGACCCCGGACCTTTGTTTCGACCGCCAATCCGCACCATAGTTCCGACCACCACCCTGGAACGTGGTTCCGACCGCCACCCCGGTCCTTGGTTCCAACCGCCACCCCGGACCTAGGTTCCGACCCCCACCCCGGAACGTGGTTCCGACCGCCACCCCGGTCCTTGGTTCCAACCGCCACCCCGGACCTTGGTTCAGAACGCCACCCCGGACCTTGTTTCCGTCCGCCCCACCAGACCTTGGTTCCGACCTCCACCCCGGACCTTGGTTTCAACCGCCACCCCGGACGTTGGTCCGACCGCCACCCCGGAACGTGATTCCGACCGCCACCTCGGACCTTGGTTCCGACCGCCACCCCGGACCTTGGTTTCAACCGCCACCCCGGACCTTGGTCCGACCGACACCCCGGACCGTGGTTCCGACCGCCACCCCGGACCTTGTTTCCGACCGCCACCCCGGACCTTGGTTCCGATCGGCACCTCGGACATTGGTTCCGGCCGCCACCCCGGACCATGGTTCCGCCCACGACCCCGGATCTTTGTTTCGACCGCCAACCCGCACCATAGTTCCGACCACCACCCCGGAACGTGGTTCCGACCGCCACCCCGGTCCTTGGTTCCAACCGCCACCCCCGACCAAGTTTCCGACCCCCACCCCGGAATGTGGTTCCGACCGCCACCCCGGTCCTTGGTTCCAACCGCCACCCCGGACCTTGGTTCAGAACGCCACCCCGGACATTGGTTCCGTCCGCCCCACCGGACCTTGGTTCCGACCGCCACCCCGGACCTTGCTTCCGACCGCCACCCCGGAAAGTGGTTCCGACCGCCACCCCGGTCCTTGGTTTCAACCGCCACCCCGGAACTTCCTTCCGACCGCCACCCCGGACCTTGGTTCCGACCGCCACGCCGGACCTTGGATCCGACCGCCACCCCGGACCTTGGATCCGACCGCCACCCCGGACCTTGGTTCCGAACGCCACCCCGGACCTTGGTTCCGACCACCACCCCGGACATTGGTTCCGACCGCCACCACGGAAATTGGTTCCAACCGCCACCCCGGACCTCGGTTCCGACCGCCACCCCGGACCTTGGTTCCGACCGCGACCCCGGACCTTCATTCCGACCGCCACACCGGACCTTGGTTCTGATCGCCACCCCGGACCTTGGTTCCGACCGCCACCTCGGACATTGGTTCCGACCACCACACCGGACATTGGTTCCGACCGCCACCCCGGACCTTGGTTCCGATCACCACCCCGGACCTTCGTTCCGACCGCCACCCCGGACCTTGGTTCCGACCGCCACCTCGGACATTGGTTCCGACCGCCACACCGGACATTGGTTCCGACCGCCACTCCGGACCTTGGTTCCGATCACCACCCCGGACCTTGTTTCGGACCGCCACCCCGGACCTTGATTCAGAACGCCACCCCGGACCTTGGTTCCGTCCGCCCCCCCGGACCTTGGTTCCGACCGCCACCCCGGACCTTGCTTCCAACCGCCACCCCGGAACGTGGTTCCGACCGCCACCCCGGTGCTTGGTTCCAACCGCTACCCCGGACCTTGCTTCCGACCGCCACCCCGGACCTTGGTTCCGACCGCCACGCCGGACCTTGTTTCCGACCGCCACCCCGGACCTTGGTTCTGACCGCCACCTCGGACCTTGGTTCTGACCACCACCCTGGACCTTCGTTCCGACCGCCACCCCGGACCTGACTTCCGATCGCCACACCGGACCTTGTTTCCGACCGCCACCCCGGACCATGGTTCCGCCCACGACCGCGGACCTTTGTTTCGATCACCAAACCGGACCATAGTTCCGACCACCAACCCGGACCTTGGGTCCGACCGCCACCCGGACCTTGATTCCGCCCGCCCCCCCCGGACCATGTTTCCGACCGCCATCCCGGACCTTGGTTCCGACCGCCAACCCGGATTGGTTCCGATCGCCACCCCGGACCCAGGTTCCGACCGCCACCTTGGACCTTAGTTCTGACTGTCACCCCGGACCTTGGTTCCGACCGCCACACCGGAAAGTGGTTCGAACGCCACACCTGACATTGTTTCCGACCGCCACCCCGGACCTTGGATCCGAACGCCCCCCCCGGACCTTGGTTCCGACCGCCACCCCGGACCTTGGTTCCGACCGCCACCCCGGAACGTGGTTCCGACCGCCACCTCGGACCTTGGATCCGACAGCCACCCCGGACCTTGGTTCCAACCGCCACCCCGGACGTTGGTTCTGACCGCCACCCTGGACATTGATCCGACCGCCACCGTGGAACGGGGTTCCGACCGCAACCCCGGTCCTTGGTTCCAACCGCCACCCCGGAGCTTGGTTCCGACCGCCACCCCGGACCTTGGTTCCGACCGCCACGCCGGACCTTGGTTCCGACCGCCACCCCGGACCTTGGTTCCGACCGCCACCCCGGACGTTGGTTCCGACCGCCACCCCGGAACTTGGTTCCGACCGCCACCCCGGACCTTGGTTCCGACCGCCACCCCGGACATTGGTTCCGACCGCCACCACGGAACTTGGTTCCGACCGCCACCCCGGACCTTGGTTGCGACCGCCACCCCGGACCTTGGTCCGACCGACACCCCGGACCTTGGTTCCGACCGCCACCCCGGACCGTGGTTCCGACCGCCACCCAGGACTTTGGTTCCGACTGCCAACACGGAACCTGGTTCCGACCGCCACACCGGACTTTGGTTCCGACCGCCACTCCGGACCTTGGTTCCGACCGCCACCCCGGACATTGGTTCCGACCGCCACCCCGGTCCTTGGTTCAGAACGCCACCCCGGACCTTGTTTCCGTCCGCCCCCCCGGAACTTGGTTCCGACCGCCACGCTGGACCTTGGATCCGACCGCCACCCCGGACCTTGGTTCCAACAGCCACCCCGGACCTTGGTTCCGACCGCCACCCCGGACCTTGGTTCCGACCGCCACCCCGGACATTGGTTCCGACCGCCACCACGGAACTTGGTTCCGACCGCCACCCCGGACCTTGGTTGCGACCGCCACCCCGGACCTTGGTTCCGACCGCCACCCCGGACCTTGGTTCCGACCGCCACCCCGGACCTTGGTTCCGACCGCCACCCCGGACCTTGGTTCCGACCGCCACACCGGACCTTAGTTCCGACCGCCACCCCGGACCTTGGTTCCGACCGCCACCTCGGACATTGGTTCCGACCGCCACCCCGGACATTGGATCCGACCGCCACCCCCGACCTTGGTTCCGACCGCCACCCCGGACCTTGGTTCGGACCGCCACCCTGGACCTTGGTTTAGAACACCACCCCGGACCTTGGTTCCGTCCGCCCCCCCGGACCTTGGTTCCGACCGCCACCCTGGACCTAGGGTCCGACCCCCACCCCGGAACGTGGTTCCGACCGCCACCCCGGTCCTTGGTTCCAACCGCCACCCCGGACCTTGGTTCCGACCGCCACCCCGGACCTTGGTTCCGACCGCCACCCCGGACCTTGGTTCCGACCGCAACCTCGGACCTTCGTTCCGATCGCCACCCCGGACCATGGTTCCGCCCACGACCCCGGACCTTTGTTTCGACCGCCAATCCGCACCATAGTTCCGACCACCACCCCGGAACGTGGTTCCGACCGCCACCCCGGTCCTTGGTTCCAACCGCCACCCCGGACCTAGGTTCCGACCCCCACCCCGGAACGTGGTTCCGACCGCCACCCCGGTCCTTGGTTCCAACCGCCACCCCGGACCTTGGTTCAGAACGCCACCCCGGACCTTGTTTCCGTCCGCCCCACCAGACCTTGGTTCCGACCGCCACCCCGGACCTTGCTTCCGACCGCCACCCCGGAACGTGGTACTGACCGCCACCCCGGTCCTTGGTTTCAACCGCCACCCCGGACCTTCCTTCCGACCGCCACCCCGGACCATGGTTCCGACCGCCACGCCGGACCATGGTTCCGACCGCCACCCCGGACCTTGGATCCGACCGCCACCCCGGACCTTGGTTCCGACCGCCACCCCGGACCTTGGTTCCGACCACCACCCCGGACATTGGTTCCGACCGCCACCATGGAAATTGGTTCCGACCGGCACCCCGGACCTTGGTTCCGACCGCCACCCCGGACCTTGGTTCCGACCGCGACCCCGGACTTTAATTCCGACCTCCACCCCGGACCTTGGTTCCGACCGCCACCCCGGAACGTGATTCCGACCGCCACCTCGGACCTTGGTTCCGACCGCCACCCCGGACCTTGGTTCCAACCGCCACCCCGGACGTTGGTTCTGACCGCCACCCTGGACATTGATCCGACCGCCACCCGGAACGTGGTTCCGACCGCAACCCCGGTCCTTGGTTCCAACCGCCACCCCGGACCTTGGTTCCGACCGCCACCCCGGACCTTGGTTCCGACCGCCACGCCGGACCTTGGTTCCAACCGCCACCCCGGACCTTGGTTCCGACCGCCACCCTGGACCTTGGTTCCGACCGCCACCCCAGACCTTGGTTCCGACAGCCACCCCGGACCTTGGTTCCGACCGCCACCCCGGACATTGGTTCCGATCGCCACCACGGAACTTGGTTCCGACCGCCACCCCGGACCTTGGTTGCGACCGCCACCCCGGACCTTGGTCCGACCGACACCCCGGACCGTGGTTCCGACCGCCACCCCGGACCGTGGTTCCGACCGCCACCCCGGACTTTGGTTCCGACCGCCAACACGGAACCTGGTTACGACCGCCACACCGGACTTTGGTTCCGACCGCCACCCTGGACCTTGGTTCCGACCGCCACCCCGGACCTTGGTTCCGACCGCCACCCCGGACCTTGTTTCCGACCGCCACCCCGGACCTTGGTTCCGACCGGCACCTCGGACATTGGTACCGACCGCCACCCCAGACATTGGTTCCGACCGCCACCCCGGACCTTGGTTCCGGCCGCCACCCCGGACCATGGTTCCGCCCACGACCCCGGACCTTTGTTTCGACCGCCAACCCGCACCATAGTTCCCACCACCACCCCGGAACGTGGTTCCGACCGCCACCCCGGTCCTTGGTTCCAACCGCCACCCCGGACCAAGGTTCCGACCCCCACCCCGGAATGTGGTTCCGACCGCCATCCCGGTCCTTGGTTCCAACCGCCACCCCGGACCTTGGTTCAGAACGCCACCCCGGACCTTGGTTCCGTCCGCCCCACCGGACCTTGGTTCCGACCGCCACCCCGGACCTTGCTTCCGACCGCCACCCCGGAACGTGGTTCCGACCGCCACCCCGGTCCTTGGTTTCAACCGCCACCCCGGACCTTGCTTCCGACCGCCACCCCGGAACGTGGTTCCGACCGCCATCCCGGTCCTTGGTTCCAACCGCCACCCCGGACCTTGCTTCCGACCGCCACCCCGGACCTTGGTTCCGTCCGCCCCACCGGACCTTGGTTCCGACCGCCACCCCGGACCTTGCTTCCGACCGCCACCCCGGAACGTGGTTCCGACCGCCATCCCGGTCCTTGGTTCCAACCGCCACCCCGGACCTTGGTTCAGAACGCCACCCCGGACCTTGGTTCCGTCCGCCCCACCGGACCTTGGTTCCGACCGCCACCCCGGACCTTGCTTCCGACCGCCACCCCGGAACTTCCTTCCGACAGCCACCCCGGACCTTGGTTCCGACCGCCACGCCGGACCTTGGTTCCGACCGCCACCCCGGACCTTGGATCCGACCGCCACCCCGGACCTTGGTTCCGACCGCCACCCCGGACCTTGGTTCCGACCACCACCCCGGACATTGGTTCCGACCGCCACCACGGAAATTGGTTCCAACCGCCACCCCGGACCTCGGTTCCGACCGCCACCCCGGACCTTGGTTCCGACCGCGACCCCGGACCTTGGTTCCGACCGCCACCTCGGACATTGGTTCCGACCACCACACCGGACATTGGTTCCGACCGCCACCCCGGACCTTGGTTCCGATCACCACCCCGGACCTTGGTTCCGACCGCCACCCCGGAACTTAGTTCCGAACGCCCTCCCCGGACCATGTTTCCGACCGCCATCCCGGACCTTGGTTCCGACCGCCAACCCGGATTGGTTCCGATCGCCACCCCGGACCCAGGTTCCGACCGCCACCTTGGACCTTAGTTCTGACTGTCACCCCGGACCTTGGTTCCGACCGCCACACCGGAAAGTGGTTCGAACGCCACACCTGACATTGTTTCCGACCGCCACCCCGGACCTTGGATCCGAACGCCCCCCCCGGACCTTGGTTCCGACCGCCACCCCGGACCTTGGTTCCGACCGCCACCCCGGAACGTGGTTCCGACCGCCACCTCGGACCATGGATCCGACCGCCACCCCGGACCTTGGTTCCAACCGCCACCCCAGACGTTGGTTCTGTCCGCCACCCTGGACATTGATCCGACCGCCACCGTGGAACGGGGTTCCGACCGCAACCCCGGTCCTTGGTTCCAACCGCCACCCCGGAGCTTGGTTCCGACCGCCACCCCGGACCTTGGTTCCGACCGCCACGCCGGACCTTGGTTCCGACCGCCACCCCGGACCTTGGTTCCGACCGCCACCCCGGACGTTGGTTCCGACCGCCACCCCGGAACTTGGTTCCGACCGCCACCCCGGACCTTGGTTCTGACCGCCACCCCGGACATTGGTTCCGACCGCCACCACGGAACTTGGTTCCGACCGCCACCCCGGACCTTGGTTGCGACCGCCACCCCGGACCTTGGTTCGACCGACACCCCGGACCTTGGTTCCGACCGCCACCCCGGACCGTGGTTCCGACCGCCACCGAGGA
Organism: Mustelus asterias; assembly: GCF_964213995.1. Classification (NCBI taxonomy): domain Eukaryota; kingdom Metazoa; phylum Chordata; class Chondrichthyes; order Carcharhiniformes; family Triakidae; genus Mustelus; species Mustelus asterias. Next base: position 61,457 of record NW_027590167.1, read on the forward strand.
CTTTGGTTCCGACTGCCAACACGGAACCTGGTTCCGACCGCCTCACCGGACTTTGGTTCCGACCGCCACTCCGGACCTTGGTTCCGACCGCCACCCCGGACATTGGTTCCGACCGCCACCCCGGTCCTTGGTTCAGAACGCCACCCCGGACCTTGTTTCCGTCCGCCCCCCCGGAACTTGGTTCCGACCGCCACGCTGGACCTTGGATCCGACCGCCACCCCGGACCTTGGTTCCAACAGCCACCCCGGACCTTGGTTCCGACCGCCACCCCGGACCTTGGTTCCGACCGCCACCCCGGACATTGGTTCCGACCGCCACCACGGAACTTGGTTCCGACCGCCACCCCGGACCTTGGTTGCGACCGCCACCCGGACCTTCGTCCGACCGACACCCCGGACCGTGGTTCCGACCGCCACCCCGGACCTTGGTTCTGACTGCCACCCCGGACCTTGGTTCCGACCGCCACCCTGGACCTTGGTTCCGACCGCCACCCCGAACCTTGGTTCCGTCTGCCACCCCGGACTTTGGTTCCGACCGCCAACACGGAACCTGGTTCCGACCGCCACACCGGACTTTGGTTCCGACCGCCACCCCGGACCTTGGTTCCGACCGCCACCCCGGACCTTGGTTCCGACCGCCACCCCGGACCTTGGTTCCGACCGCCACCCCGGACCTTGGTTCCGACCGCCACACCGGACCTTAGTTCCGACCGCCACCCCGGACCTTGGTTCCGACCGCCACCTCGGACATTGGTTCCGACCGCCACCCCAGACATTGGATCCGACCGCCACCCCGGACCTTGGTTCCGACCGCCACCCCGGACCTTGGTTCGGACCGCCACCCTGGACCTTGGTTTAGAACACCACCCCGGACCTTGGTTCCGTCCGCCCCCCTGGACCTTGGTTCCGACCGCCACCCTGGACCTAGGTTCCGACCCCCACCCCGGAACGTGGTTCCGACCGCCACCCCGGTCCTTGGTTCCAACCGCCACCCCGGACCTTGGTTCCGACCGCCACACCGGACCTTGGTTCCGACCGCCACCCCGGACCTTGGTTCCGACCGCAACCTCGGACCTTCGTTCCGAACGCCACCCCGGACCATGGTTCCGCCCACGACCCCGGACCTTTGTTTCGACCGCCAATCCGCACCATAGTTCCGACCACCACCCCGGAACGTGGTTCCGACCGCCACCCCGGTCCTTGGTTCCAACCGCCACCCCGGACCTAGGTTCCGACCCCCACCCCGGAACGTGGTTCCGACCGCCACCCCGGTCCTTGGTTCCAACCGCCACCCCGGACCTTGGTTCAGAACGCCACCCCGGACCTTGTTTACGTCCGCCCCACCGGACCTTGGTTCCGACCGCCACCCCGGACCTTGCTTCCGACCGCCACCCCGGAACGTGGTACTGACCGCCACCCCGGTCCTTGCTTTCAACCGCCACCCCGGACCTTCCTTCCGACCGCCACCCCGGACCATGGTTCCGACCGCCACGCCGGACCTTGGTTCCGACCGCCACCCCGGACCTTGGATCCGAACGCCACCCCGGACCTTGGTTCCGACCGCCACCCCGGACCTTGGTTCCGACCACCACCCCGGACATTGGTTCCGACCGCCACCATGGAAATTGGTTCCGACCGGCACCCCGGACCTTGGTTCCGACCACCACCCCGGACCTTGGTTCCGACCGCGACCCCGGACTTTAATTCCGACCTCCACCCCGGACCTTGGTTCCGACCGCCACCCCGGAACGTGATTCCGACCGCCACCTCGGACCTTGGTTCCGACCGCCACCCCGGACCTTGGTTCCAACCGCCACCCCGGACGTTGGTTCTGACCGCCACCCTGGACATTGATCCGACCGCCACCCGGAACGTGGTTCCGACCGCAACTCCGGTCCTTGGTTCCAACCGCCACCCCGGACCTTGGTTCCGACCGCCACCCCGGACCTTGGTTCCGACCGCCACGCCGGACCTTGGTTCCGACCGCCACCCCGGACCTTGGTTCCGACCGCCACCCTGGACCTTGGTTCCGACCGCCACCCCAGACCTTGGTTCCGACCGCCACCCCGGACCTTGGTTCCGACCGCCACCCCGGACATTGGTTCCGACCGCCACCACGGAACTTGGTTCCGACCGCCACCCCGGACCTTGGTTCCGACCGCCACCCCGGACGTTGGTTCCGACCGCCACCCCGGAACTTGGTTCCGACCGCCACCCCGGACCTTGGTTCCGACCGCCACCACGGAAATTGGTTCCAACCGCCACCCCGGACCTCGGTTCCGACCGCCACCCCGGACCTTGGTTCCGACCGCGGCCCCGGACCTTCATTCCGACCGCCACACCGGACCTTGGTTCCGATCGCCACCCCGGACCTTGGTTCCGACCGCCACCTCGGACATTGGTTCCGACCACCACACCGGACATTGGTTCCGACCGCCACCCCGGACCTTGGTTCCGATCACCACCCCGGACCTTGGTTCCGACCGCCACCCCGGAACTTAGTTCCGAACGACCCCCCCGGACCATGTTTCCGACCGCCATCCCGGACCTTGGTTCCGACCGCCAACCCGGATTGGTTCCGATCGCCACCCCGGACCCAGGTTCCGACCGCCACCTTGGACCTTAGTTCTGACTGTCACCCCGGACCTTGGTTCCGACCGCCACACCGGAAAGTGGTTCGAACGCCACACCTGACATTGTTTCCGACCGCCACCCCGGACCTTGGATCCGAACGCCCCCCCCGGACCTTGGTTCCGACCGCCACCCCGGACCTTGGTTCCGACCGCCACCCCGGAACGTGGTTCCGACCGCCACCTCGGACCTTGGATCCGACCGCCACCCCGGACCTTGGTTCCAACCGCCACCCCAGACGTTGGTTCCGACCGCCACCCCGGACCTTGGTTCCGACCGCCACCCCGGAACGTGGTTCCGACCGCCACCTCGGACCTTGGATCCGACCGCAACCCCGGTCCTTGGTTCCGACCGCCACCCCGGAGCTTGGTTCCGACCGCCACCCCGGACCTTGGTTCCGACCGCCACGCCGGACCTTGGTTCCGACCGCCACCCCGGACCTTGGTTCCGACCGCCACCCCGGACGTTGGTTCCGACCGCCACCCCGGAACTTGGTTCCGACCGCCACCCCGGACCTTGGTTCCGACCGCCACCCCGGACATTGGTTCCGACCGCCACCACGGAACTTGGTTCCGACCGCCACCCCGGACCTTGGTTGCGACCGCCACCCCGGACCTTAGTCCGACCGACACCCCGGACCTTGGTTCCGACCGCCACCCCGGACCGTGGTTCCGACCGCCACCGAGGACTTTGGTTCCGACTGCCAACACGGAACCTGGTTCCGACCGCCTCACCGGACTTTGGTTCCGACCGCCACTCCGGACCTTGGTTCCGACCGCCACCCCGGACATTGGTTCCGACCGCCACCCCGGTCCTTGGTTCAGAACGCCACCCCGGACCTTGTTTCCGTCCGCCCCCCCGGAACTTGGTTCCGACCGCCACGCTGGACCTTGGATCCGACCGCCACCCCGGACCTTGGTTCCAACAGCCACCCCGGACCTTGGTTCCGACCGCCACCCCGGACCTTGGTTCCGACCGCCACCCCGGACATTGGTTCCGACCGCCACCACGGAACTTGGTTCCGACCGCCACCCCGGACCTTGGTTGCGACCGCCACCCGGACCTTCGTCCGACCGACACCCCGGACCGTGGTTCCGACCGCCACACCGGACCTTGGTTCTGACTGCCACCCCGGACCTTGGTTCCTACCGCCACCCTGGACCTTGGTTCCGACCGCCACCCCGAACCTTGGTTCCGACTGCCACCCCGGACTTTGGTTCCGACCGCCAACACGGAACCTGGTTCCGACCGCCACACCGGACTTTGGTTCCGACCGCCACCCCGGACCTTGGTTCCGACCGCCACCCCGGACCTTGGTTCCGACCGCCACCCCGGACCTTGGTTCCGACCGCCACCCCGGACCTTGGTTCCGACCGCCACACCGGACCTTAGTTCCGACCGCCACCCCGGACCTTGGTTCCGACCGCCACCTCGGACATTGGTTCCGACCGCCACCCCGGACATTGGATCCGACCGCCACCCCGGACCTTGGTTCCGACCGCCACCCCGGACCTTGGTTCGGACCGCCACCCTGGACCTTGGTTTAGAACACCACCCCGGACCTTGGTTCCGTCCGCCCCCCTGGACCTTGGTTCCGACCGCCACCCTGGACCTAGGTTCCGACCCCCACCCCGGAACGTGGTTCCGACCGCCACCCCGGTCCTTGGTTCCAACCGCCACCCCGGACCTTGGTTCCGACCGCCACCCCGGACCTTGGTTCCGACCGCCACCCCGGACCTTGGTTCCGACCGCAACCTCGGACCTTCGTTCCGAACGCCACCCCGGACCATGGTTCCGCCCACGACCCCGGACCTTTGTTTCGACCGCCAATCCGCACCATAGTTCCGACCACCACCCCGGAAGGTGGTTCCGACCGCCACCCCGGTCCGTGGTTCCAACCGCCACCCCGGACCTAGGTTCCGACCCCCACCCCGGAACGTGGTTCCGACCGCCACCCCGGTCCTTGGTTCCAACCGCCACCCCGGACCTTGGTTCAGAACGCCACCCCGGACCTTGTTTACGTCCGCCCCACCGGACCTTGGTTCCGACCGCCACCCCGGACCTTGCTTCCGACCGCCAACCCGGAACGTGGTACTGACCGCCACCCCGGTCCTTGGTTTCAACCGCCACCCCGGACCTTCCTTCCGACCGCCACCCCGGACCATGGTTCCGACCGCCACGCCGGACCTTGGTTCCGACCGCCACCCCGGACCTTGGATCCGAACGCCACCCCGGACCTTGGTTCCGACCGCCACCCCGGACCTTGGTTCCGACCACCACCCCGGACATTGGTTCCGACCGCCACCATGGAAATTGGTTCCGACCGGCACCCCGGACCTTGGTTCCGACCACCACCCCGGACCTTGGTTCCGACCGCGACCCCGGACTTTAATTCCGACCTCCACCCCGGACCTTGGTTCCGACCGCCACCCCGGAACGTGATTCCGACCGCCACCTCGGACCTTGGTTCCGACCGCCACCCCGGACATTGGTTCCAACCGCCACCCCGGACGTTGGTTCTGACCGCCACCCTGGACATTGATCCGACCGCCACCCGGAACGTGGTTCCGACCGCAACTCCGGTCCTTGGTTCCAACCGCCACCCCGGACCTTGGTTCCGACCGCCACCCCGGACCTTGGTTCCGACCGCCACGCCGGACCTTGGTTCCGACCGCCACCCCGGACCTTGGTTCCGACCGCCACCCTGGACCTTGGTTCCGACCGCCACCCCAGACCTTGGTTCCGACCGCCACCCCGGACCTTGGTTCCGACCGCCACCCCGGACATTGGTTCCGACCGCCACCACGGAACTTGGTTCCGACCGCCACCCCGGACCTTGGTTCCGACCGCCACCCCGGACGTTGGTTCCGACCGCCACCCCGGAACTTGGTTCCGACCGCCACCCCGGACCTTGGTTCCAACCGCCACCCCGGACATTGGTTCCGACCGCCACCACGGAACTTGGTTCCGACCGCCACCCCGGACCTTGGTTGCGACCGCCACCCCGGACCTTGGTCCGACCGACACCCCGGACCTTGGTTCCGACCGCCACCCCGGACCGTGGTTCCGACCGCCACCGAGGACTTTGGTTCCGACTGCCAACACGGAACCTGGTTCCGACCGCCTCACCGGACTTTGGTTCCGACCGCCACTCCGGACCTTGGTTCCGACCGCCACCCCGGACATTGGTTCCGACCGCCACCCCGGTCCTTGGTTCAGAACGCCACCCCGGACGTTGTTTCCGTCCGCCCCCCCGGAACTTGGTTCCGACCGCCACGCTGGACCTTGGATCCGACCGCCACCCCGGACCTTGGTTCCATCAGCCACCCCGGACCTTGGTTCCGACCGCCACCCCGGACCTTGGTTCCGACCGCCACCCCGGACATTGGTTCCGACCGCCACCACGGAACTTGGTTCCGACCGCCACCCCGGACCTTGGTTGCGACCGCCACCCGGACCTTCGTCCGACCGACACCCCGGACCGTGGTTCCGACCGCCACCCCGGACCTTGGTTCTGACTGCCACCCCGGACCTTGGTTCCGACCGCCACCCTGGACCTTGGTTCCGACCGCCACCCCGAACCTTGGTTCCGACTGCCACCCCGGACTTTGGTTCCGACCGCCAACACGGAACCTGGTTCCGACCGCCACACCGGACTTTGGTTCCGACCGCCACCCCGGACCTTGGTTCCGACCGCCACCCCGGACCTTGGTTCCGACCGCCACCCCGGACCTTGGTTCCGACCGCCACCCCGGACCTTGGTTCCGACCGCCACACCGGACCTTAGTTCCGACCGCCACCCCGGACCTTGGTTCCGACCGCCACCTCGGACATTGGTTCCGACCGCCACCCCGGACATTGGATCCGACCGCCACCCCGGACCTTGGTTCCGACCGCCACCCCGGACCTTGGTTCGGACCGCCACCCTGGACCTTGGTTTAGAACACCACCCCGGACCTTGGTTCCGTCCGCCCCCCTGGACCTTGGTTCCGACCGCCACCCTGGACCTAGGTTCCGACCCCCACCCCGGAACGTGGTTCCGACCGCCACCCCGGTCCTTGGTTCCAACCGCCACCCCGGACCTTGGTTCCGACCGCCACCCCGGACCTTGGTTCCGACCGCCACCCCGGACCTTGGTTCCGACCGCAACCTCGGACCTTCGTTCCGAACGCCACCCCGGACCATGGTTCCGCCCACGACCCCGGACCTTTGTTTCGACCGCCAATCCGCACCATAGTTCCGACCACCACCCCGGAACGTGGTTCCGACCGCCACCCCGGTCCTTGGTTCCAACCGCCACCCCGGACCTAGGTTCCGACCCCCACCCCGGAACGTGGTTCCGACCGCCACCCCGGTCCTTGGTTCCAACCGCCACCCCGGACCTTGGTTCAGAACGCCACCCCGGACCTTGTTTACGTCCGCCCCACCGGACCTTGGTTCCGACCGCCACCCCGGACCTTGCTTCCGACCGCCACCCCGGAACGTGGTACTGACCGCCACCCCGGTCCTTGGTTTCAACCGCCACCCCGGACCTTCCTTCCGACCGCCACCCCGGACCATGGTTCCGACCGCCACGCCGGACCTTGGTTCCGACCGCCACCCCGGACCTTGGATCCGAACGCCACCCCGGACCTTGGTTCCGACCGCCACCCCGGACCTTGGTTCCGACCACCACCCCGGACATTGGTTCCGACCGCCACCATGGAAATTGGTTCCGACCGGCACCCCGGACCTTGGTTCCGACCACCACCCCGGACCTTGGTTCCGACCGCGACCCCGGACTTTAATTCCGACCTCCACCCCGGACCTTGGTTCCGACCGCCACCCCGGACCTTGGTTCCGACCGCCACCCCGGACCTTGGTTCCGACCGCAACCTCGGACCTTCGTTCCGAACGCCACCCCGGACCATGGTTCCGCCCACGACCCCGGACCTTTGTTTCGACCGCCAATCCGCACCATAGTTCCGACCACCACCCCGGAAGGTGGTTCCGACCGCCACCCCGGTCCGTGGTTCCAACCGCCACCCCGGACCTAGGTTCCGACCCCCACCCCGGAACGTGGTTCCGACCGCCACCCCGGTCCTTGGTTCCAACCGCCACCCCGGACCTTGGTTCAGAACGCCACCCCGGACCTTGTTTACGTCCGCCCCACCGGACCTTGGTTCCGACCGCCACCCCGGACCTTGCTTCCGACCGCCAACCCGGAACGTGGTACTGACCGCCACCCCGGTCCTTGGTTTCAACCGCCACCCCGGACCTTCCTTCCGACCGCCACCCCGGACCATGGTTCCGACCGCCACGCCGGACCTTGGTTCCGACCGCCACCCCGGACCTTGGATCCGAACGCCACCCCGGACCTTGGTTCCGACCGCCACCCCGGACCTTGGTTCCGACCACCACCCCGGACATTGGTTCCGACCGCCACCATGGAAATTGGTTCCGACCGGCACCCCGGACCTTGGTTCCGACCACCACCCCGGACCTTGGTTCCGACCGCGACCCCGGACTTTAATTCCGACCTCCACCCCGGACCTTGGTTCCGACCGCCACCCCGGAACGTGATTCCGACCGCCACCTCGGACCTTGGTTCCGACCGCCACCCCGGACATTGGTTCCAACCGCCACCCCGGACGTTGGTTCTGACCGCCACCCTGGACATTGATCCGACCGCCACCCGGAACGTGGTTCCGACCGCAACTCCGGTCCTTGGTTCCAACCGCCACCCCGGACCTTGGTTCCGACCGCCACCCCGGACCTTGGTTCCGACCGCCACGCCGGACCTTGGTTCCGACCGCCACCCCGGACCTTGGTTCCGACCGCCACCCTGGACCTTGGTTCCGACCGCCACCCCAGACCTTGGTTCCGACCGCCACCCCGGACCTTGGTTCCGACCGCCACCCCGGACATTGGTTCCGACCGCCACCACGGAACTTGGTTCCGACCGCCACCCCGGACCTTGGTTCCGACCGCCACCCCGGACGTTGGTTCCGACCGCCACCCCGGAACTTGGTTCCGACCGCCACCCCGGACCTTGGTTCCAACCGCCACCCCGGACATTGGTTCCGACCGCCACCACGGAACTTGGTTCCGACCGCCACCCCGGACCTTGGTTGCGACCGCCACCCCGGACCTTGGTCCGACCGACACCCCGGACCTTGGTTCCGACCGCCACCCCGGACCGTGGTTCCGACCGCCACCGAGGACTTTGGTTCCGACTGCCAACACGGAACCTGGTTCCGACCGCCTCACCGGACTTTGGTTCCGACCGCCACTCCGGACCTTGGTTCCGACCGCCACCCCGGACATTGGTTCCGACCGCCACCCCGGTCCTTGGTTCAGAACGCCACCCCGGACGTTGTTTCCGTCCGCCCCCCCGGAACTTGGTTCCGACCGCCACGCTGGACCTTGGATCCGACCGCCACCCCGGACCTTGGTTCCATCAGCCACCCCGGACCTTGGTTCCGACCGCCACCCCGGACCTTGGTTCCGACCGCCACCCCGGACATTGGTTCCGACCGCCACCACGGAACTTGGTTCCGACCGCCACCCCGGACCTTGGTTGCGACCGCCACCCGGACCTTCGTCCGACCGACACCCCGGACCGTGGTTCCGACCGCCACCCCGGACCTTGGTTCTGACTGCCACCCCGGACCTTGGTTCCGACCGCCACCCTGGACCTTGGTTCCGACCGCCACCCCGAACCTTGGTTCCGACTGCCACCCCGGACTTTGGTTCCGACCGCCAACACGGAACCTGGTTCCGACCGCCACACCGGACTTTGGTTCCGACCGCCACCCCGGACCTTGGTTCCGACCGCCACCCCGGACCTTGGTTCCGACCGCCACCCCGGACCTTGGTTCCGACCGCCACCCCGGACCTTGGTTCCGACCGCCACACCGGACCTTAGTTCCGACCGCCACCCCGGACCTTGGTTCCGACCGCCACCTCGGACATTGGTTCCGACCGCCACCCCGGACATTGGATCCGACCGCCACCCCGGACCTTGGTTCCGACCGCCACCCCGGACCTTGGTTCGGACCGCCACCCTGGACCTTGGTTTAGAACACCACCCCGGACCTTGGTTCCGTCCGCCCCCCTGGACCTTGGTTCCGACCGCCACCCTGGACCTAGGTTCCGACCCTCACCCCGGAACGTGGTTCCGACCGCCACCCCGGTCCTTGGTTCCAACCGCCACCCCGGACCTTGGTTCCGACCGCCACCCCGGACCTTGGTTCCGACCGCCACCCCGGACCTTGGTTCCGACCGCAACCTCGGACCTTCGTTCCGAACGCCACCCCGGACCATGGTTCCGCCCACGACCCCGGACCTTTGTTTCGACCGCCAATCCGCACCATAGTTCCGACCACCACCCCGGAACGTGGTTCCGACCGCCACCCCGGTCCTTGGTTCCAACCGCCACCCCGGACCTAGGTTCCGACCCCCACCCCGGAACGTGGTTCCGACCGCCACCCCGGTCCTTGGTTCCAACCGCCACCCCGGACCTTGGTTCAGAACGCCACCCCGGACCTTGTTTACGTCCGCCCCACCGGACCTTGGTTCCGACCGCCACCCCGGACCTTGCTTCCGACCGCCACCCCGGAACGTGGTACTGACCGCCACCCCGGTCCTTGGTTTCAACCGCCACCCCGGACCTTCCTTCCGACCGCCACCCCGGACCATGGTTCCGACCGCCACGCCGGACCTTGGTTCCGACCGCCACCCCGGACCTTGGATCCGAACGCCACCCCGGACCTTGGTTCCGACCGCCACCCCGGACCTTGGTTCCGACCACCACCCCGGACATTGGTTCCGACCGCCACCATGGAAATTGGTTCCGACCGGCACCCCGGACCTTGGTTCCGACCACCACCCCGGACCTTGGTTCCGACCGCGACCCCGGACTTTAATTCCGACCTCCACCCCGGACCTTGGTTCCGACCGCCACCCCAGAACGTGATTCCGACCGCCACCTCGGACCTTGGTTCCGACCGCCACCCCGGACCTTGGTTCCAACCGCCACCCCGGACGTTGGTTCTGACCGCCACCCTGGACATTGATCCGACCGCCACCCGGAACGTGGTTCCGACCGCAACTCCGGTCCTTGGTTCCAACCGCCACCCCGGACCTTGGTTCCGACCGCCACCCCGGACCTTGGTTCCGACCGCCACGCCGGACCTTGGTTCCGACCGCCACCCCGGACCTTGGTTCCGACCGCCACCCTGGACCTTGGTTCCGACCGCCACCCCAGACCTTGGTTCCGACCGCCACCCCGGACCTTGGTTCCGACCGCCACCCCGGACATTGGTTCCGACCGCCACCACGGAACTTGGTTCCGACCTCCACCCCGGACCTTGGTTGCGACCGCCACCCCGGACCTTGGTCCGACCGACACCCCGGACCGTGGTTCCGACCGCCACCCCGGACCGTGGTTCCGACCGCCACCCCGGACTTTGGTTCCGACCGCCAACACGGAACCTGGTTCCGACCGCCACACCGGACTTTGGTTCCGACCGCCACCCTGGACCTTGGTTCCGACCGCCACCCCGGACCTTGGTTCCGACCGCCATCCCGGACCTTGTTTCCGAACGCCACCCCGGACCTTGGTTCCGACCGGCACCTCGGACATTGGTACCGACCGCCACCCCAGACATTGGTTCCGACCGCCACCCCGGACCTTGTTTCCGGCCGCCACCCCGGACCATGGTTCCGCCCACGACCCCGGACCTTTGTTTCGACCGCCAACCCGCACCATAGTTCCGACCACCACCCCGGGACGTGGTTGCGACCGCCACCCCGGTCCTTGGTTCCAACCGCCACCCCGGACCAAGGTACCGACCCCCACCCCGGAATGTGGTTCCGACCGCCACCCCGGTCCTTGGTTCCAACCGCCACCCCGGACCTTGGTTCAGAACGCCACCCCGGACCTTGGTTCCGTCCGCCCCACCGGACCATGGTTCCGACCGCCACCCCGGACCTTGCTTCCGACCGCCACCCCGGAACGTGGTTCCGACCGCCACCCCGGTCCTTGGTTTCAACCGCCACCCCGGAATTTCCTTCCGACCGCCACCCCGGAACTTGGTTCCGACCGCCACGCCGGACCTTGGTTCCGACCGCCACCACGGACCTTGGATCCGACCGCCACCCCGGACCTTGGTTCCGACCACCACCCCGGACATTGGTTCCGACCGCCACCACGGAAATTGGTTCCAACCGCCACCCCGGACCTCGGTTCCGACCGCCACCCCGGACCTTGGTTCCGACCGCGACCCCGGACCTTCATTCCGACCGCCACACCGGACCTTGGTTCCGATCGCCACCCCGGACCTTGGTTCCGACCGCCACCTCGGACATTGGTTCCGACCACCACACCGGACATTCGTTCCGACCGCCACCCCGGACCTTGGTTCCGATCACCACCCCGGACCTTGGTTCCGACCGCCACTCCGGACCTTGGTTCCGACCGCCACCTCGGACATTGGTTCCGACCGCCACACCGGACATTGGTTCCGACCGCCACTCCGGACCTTGGTTCCGATCACCACCCCGGACCTTGTTTCGGACCGCCACCCCGGACCTTGATTCAGAACGCCACCCCGGACCTTGGTTCCGTCCGCCCCCCCGGACCTTGGTTCCGACCGCCACCCCGGACCTTGCTTCCAACCGCCACCCCGGAACGTGGTTCCGACCGCCACCCCGGTCCTTGGTTCCAACCGCCACCCCGGACCTTGCTACCGCCACCCCGGACCTTGGTTTCCGACCGCCACGCCGGACCTTGTTTTCCGACCGCCACCCCCGGACCTTGGTTCTGGACCGCCACCTCGGACCTTGGTTCTGACCACCACCCTGGACCTTCGTTCCGACCGCCACCCCGGACCTGACTTCCGATCGCCACACCGGACCTTGTTTCCGACCGCCACCCCGGACCATGGTTCCGCCCACGACCGCGGACCTTTGTTTCGATCACCAAACCGGACCATAGTTCCGACCACCAACCCGGACCTTGGGTCCGACCGCCACCCCGGACCTTGATTCCGCCCGCCACCCCGGCCCTTGGTTCCGACCGCCACCCCGGAACTTAGTTCCGAACGCCCCCCCCGGACCATGTTTCCGAACGCCATCCCGGACCTTGGTTCCGAGCGCCAACCCGGATTGGTTCCGATCGCCACCCCGGACCCAGGTTCCGACCGCCACCTTGGACCTTAGTTCTGACTGTCACCCCGGACCTTGGTTCCGACCGCCACACCGGAAAGTGGTTCGAACGCCACACCTGACATTGTTTCCGACCGCCACCCCGGACCTTGGATCCGAACGCCCCCCCCGGACCTTGGTTCCGACCGCCACCCCGGACCTTGGTTCCGACCGCCACCCCGGAACGTGGTTCCGACCGCCACCTCGGACCTTGGATCCGACCGCCACCCCGGACCTTGGTTCCAACCGCCACCCCGGACGTTGGTTCTGACCGCCACCCTGGACATTGATCCGACCGCCACCGTGGACCGGGGTTCCGACCGCAACCCCGGTCCTTGGTTCCAACCGCCACCCCGGAGCTTGGTTCCGACCGCCACCCCGGACCTTGGTTCCGACCGCCACGCCGGACCTTGCTTCCGACCGCCACCCCGGACCTTGGTTCCGACCGCCACCCCGGACGTTGGTTCCGACCGCCACCCCGGAACTTGGTTCCGACCGCCACCCCGGACCTTGGTTCCGACCGCCACCCCGGACATTGGTTCCGACCGCCACCACGGAACTAGGTTCCGACCGCCACCCCGGACCTTGGTTGCGACCGCCACCCCGGACCTTGGTCCGACCGACACCCCGGACCTTGGTTCCGACCGCCACCCCGGACCGTGGTTCCGACCGCCACCCAGGACTTTGGTTCCGACTGCCAACACGGAACCTGGTTCCGACCGCCACACCGGACTTTGGTTCCGACCGCCACTCCGGACCTTGGTTCCGACCGCCACCCCGGACATTGGTTCCGACCGCCACCCCGGTCCTTGGTTCAGAACGCCACCCCGGACCTTGTTTCCGTCCACCCCCCCGGAACTTGGTTCCGACCGCCACGCTGGACCTTGGATCCGACCGCCACCCCGGACCTTGGTTCCAACAGCCACCCCGGACCTTGGTTCCGACCGCCACCCCGGACCTTGGTTCCGACCGCCACCCCGGACATTGGTTCCGACCGCCACCACGGAACTTGGTTCCGACCGCCACCCCGGACCTTGGTTGCGACCGCCACCCCGGACCTTGGTCCGACCGACACCCCGGACCGTGGTTCCGACCGCCACCCCGGACCGTGGTTCCGACCGCCACCCCGGACTTTGGTTCCGACCGCCAACACGGAACCTGGTTACGACCGCCACACCGGACTTTGGTTCCGACCGCCACCCCGGACCTTGGTTCCGACCGCCACCCCGGACCTTGGTTCCGACCGCCACCCCGGACCTTGGTTCTGACCGCCACCCCGGATCTTGGTTCCGACCGCCACCCCGGACCTTGGTTCCGACCGCCACCCCGGACCTTGGTTCCGACCGGCACCTCGGACATTGGTACCGACCGCCACCCCAGACATTGGTTCCGACCGCCACCCCGGACCTTGGTTCGGACCGCCACCCCGGACCTTGGTTCAGAACACCACCCCGGACCTTGGTTCCGTCCGCCCCCCCGGACCTTGTTTCCGACCGCCACCCCGGACCTAGATTCCGACCCCCACCCCGGAACGTGGTACCGACCGCCACCCCGGTCCTTGGTTCCAACCGCCACCCCGGACCTTGGTTCCGACCGCCACCCCGGACCTTGGTTCCGACCGCCACCCCGGACCTTGGTTCCGACCGCCACACCGGACCTTGGTTCCGACCGCCACCCCGGACCTTGGTTCCGACCGCCACCCCGTACCGTGGTTCCGCCCACGACCGCGGACCTTTGTTTCGATCGCCACACCGGACCATAGTTCCGACCACCAACCCGGACCTTGGGTCCGACCGCCACCCCGGACCTTGATTCCGCCAGCCACCCCGGCCCTTGGTTCCGACCGCCACCCCGGAACTTAGTTCCGAACGCCCCCCCCGGACCATGTTTCCGACCGCCATCCCGGACCTTGGTTCCGACCGCCAACCCGGATTGGTTCCGATCGCCACCCCGGACCCAGGTTCCGACCGCCACCTTGGACCTTAGTTCTGACTGTCACCCCGGACCTTGGTTCCGACCGCCATCCCGGACCTTGGTTCCGACCGCCACACCAGACCTTGGTTCCGACCGCCACCCCAGACCTTGGTTCCGACCGCCACCCCGTACCTTTGTTTCGACCGCCAACCCGCACCATAGTTCCGACCACCACCCCGGAACGTGGTTCCGACCGCCACCCCGGTCTTTGGTTCCAACCGCCACCCCGGACCTAGGTTCCGACCGCCACCCCGGACCTTCGTTCCGACCGCCACCCCGGTCCTTGGTTCCAACCGCCACCCCGGACCTAGGTTCCGACCCCCACCCCGGAACGTGGTTCCGACCGCCACCCCGGTCCTTGGTTCCAACCGCCACCCCGGACCTTGGTTCAGAACGCCACCCCGGACCTTGTTTCCGTCCGCCCCACCGGACCTTGGTTCCGACCGCCACCCCGGACCTTGCTTCCGACCGCCACCCCGGAACGTGGTACTGACCGCCACCCCGGTCCTTGGTTTCAACCGCCACCCCGGACCTTCCTTCCGACCGCCACCCCGGACCATGGTTCCGACCGCCACGCCGGACCTTGGTTCCGACCGCCACCACGGACCTTGGATCCGACCGCCACCCCGGACCTTGGTTCCGACCACCACCCCGGACATTGGTTCCGACCGCCACCACGGAAATTGGTTCCAACCGCCACCCCGGACCTCGGTTCCGACCGCCACCCCGGACCTTGGTTCCGACCGCGACCCCGGACCTTCATTCCGACCGCCACACCGGACCTTGGTTCCGATCGCCACCCCGGACCTTGGTTCCGACCGCCACCTCGGACATTGGTTCCGACCACCACACCGGACATTCGTTCCGACCGCCACCCCGGACCTTGGTTCCGATCACCACCCCGGACCTTGGTTCCGACCGCCACTCCGGACCTTGGTTCCGACCGCCACCTCGGACATTGGTTCCGACCGCCACACCGGACATTGGTTCCGACCGCCACTCCGGACCTTGGTTCCGATCACCACCCCGGACCTTGTTTCGGACCGCCACCCCGGACCTTGATTCAGAACGCCACCCCGGACCTTGGTTCCGTCCGCCCCCCCGGACCTTGGTTCCGATCACCACCCCGGACCTTGGTTCCGACCGCCACCCCGGAACTTAGTTCCGAACGCCCCCCCCGGACCATGTTTCCGACCGCCATCCCGGACCTTGGTTCCGACCGCCAACCCGGATTGGTTCCGATCGCCACCCCGGACCCAGGTTCCGACCGCCACCTTGGACCTTAGTTCTGACTGTCACCCCGGACCTTGGTTCCGACCGCCACACCGGAAAGTGGTTCGAACGCCACACCTGACATTGTTTCCGACCGCCACCCCGGACCTTGGATCCGAACGCCCCCCTCGGACCTTGGTTCCGACCGCCACCCCGGACCTTGGTTCCGACCGCCACCCCGGAACGTGGTTCCGACCGCCACCTCGGACCTTGGATCCGACCGCCACCCCGGACCTTGGTTCCAACCGCCACCCCAGACGTTGGTTCTGTCCGCCACCCTGGACATTGATCCGACCGCCACCGTGGAACGGGGTTCCGACCGCAACCCCGGTCCTTGGTTCCAACCGCCACCCCGGAGCTTGGTTCCGACCGCCACCCCGGACCTTGGTTCCGACCGCCACGCCGGACCTTGGTTCCGACCGCCACCCCGGACCTTGGTTCCGACCGCCACCCCGGACGTTGGTTCCGACCGCCACCCCGGAACTTGGTTCCGACCGCCACCCCGGACCTTGGTTCCGACCGCCACCCCGGACATTGGTTCCGACCGCCACCACGGAACTTGGTTCCGACCGCCACCCCGGACCTTGGTTGCGACCGCCACCCCGGACCTTGGTCCGACCGACACCCCGGACCTTGGTTCCGACCGCCACCCCGGACCGTGGTTCCGACCGCCACCGAGGACTTTGGTTCCGACTGCCAACACGGAACCTGGTTCCGACCGCCTCACCGGACTTTGGTTCCGACCGCCACTCCGGACCTTGGTTCCGACCGCCACCCCGGACATTGGTTCCGACCGCCACCCCGGTCCTTGGTTCAGAACGCCACCCCGGACCTTGTTTCCGTCCGCCCCCCCGGAACTTGGTTCCGACCGCCACGCTGGACCTTGGATCCGACCGCCACCCCGGACCTTGGTTCCAACAGCCACCCCGGACCTTGGTTCCGACCGCCACCCCGGACCTTGGTTCCGACCGCCACCCCGGACATTGGTTCCGACCGCCACCACGGAACTTGGTTCCGACCGCCACCCCGGACCTTGGTTGCGACCGCCACCCGGACCTTCGTCCGACCGACACCCCGGACCGTGGTTCCGACCGCCACCCCGGACCTTGGTTCTGACTGCCACCCCGGACCTTGGTTCCGACCGCCACCCTGGACCTTGGTTCCGACCGCCACCCCGAACCGTGGTTCCGACTGCCACCCCGGACTTTGGTTCCGACCACCAACACGGAACCTGGTTCCGACCGCCACACCGGACTTTGGTTCCGACCGCCACCCCGGACCTTGGTTCCGACCGCCACCCCGGACCTTGGTTCCGACCGCCACCCCGGACCTTGGTTCCGACCGCCACCCCGGACCTTGGTTCCGACCGCCACACCGGACCTTAGTTCCGACCGCCACCCCGGACCTTGGTTCCGACCGCCACCTCGGACATTGGTTCCGACCGCCACCCCGGACATTGGATCCGACCGCCACCCCGGACCTTGGTTCCGACCGCCACCCCGGACCTTGGTTCGGACCGCCACCCTGGACCTTGGTTTAGAACACCACCCCGGACCTTGGTTCCGTCCGCCCCCCTGGACCTTGGTTCCGACCGCCACCCTGGACCTAGGTTCCGACCCCCACCCCGGAACGTGGTTCCGACCGCCACCCCGGTCCTTGGTTCCAACCGCCACCCCGGACCTTGGTTCCGACCGCCACCCCGGACCTTGGTTCCGACCGCCACCCCGGACCTTGGTTCCGACCGCAACCTCGGACCTTCGTTCCGAACGCCACCCCGGACCATGGTTCCGCCCACGACCCCGGACCTTTGTTTCGACCGCCAATCCGCACCATAGTTCCGACCACCACCCCGGAACGTGGTTCCGACCGCCACCCCGGTCCTTGGTTCCAACCGCCACCCCGGACCTAGGTTCCGACCCCCACCCCGGAACGTGGTTCTGACCGCCACCCCGGTCCTTGGTTCCAACCGCCACCCCGGTCCTTGGTTCAGAACGCCACCCCGGACCTTGTTTACGTCCGCCCCACCGGACCTTGGTTCCGACCGCCACCCCGGACCTTGCTTCCGACCGCCACCCCGGAACGTGGTACTGACCGCCACCCCGGTCCTTGGTTTGAACCGCCACCCCGGACCTTCCTTCCGACCGCCACCCCGGACCATGGTTCCGACCGCCACGCCGGACCTTGATTCCGACCGCCACCCCGGACCTTGGATCCGAACGCCACCCCGGACCTTGGTTCCGACCGCCACCCCGGACCTTGGTTCCGACCACCACCCCGGACATTGGTTCCGACCGCCACCATGGAAATTGGTTCCGACCGGCACCCCGGACCTTGGTTCCGACCACCACCCCGGACCTTGGTTCCGACCGCGACCCCGGACTTTAATTCCGACCTCCACCCCGGACCTTGGTTCCGACCGCCACCCCGGAACGTGATTCCGACCGCCACCTCGGACCTTGGTTCCGACCGCCACCCCGGACCTTGGTTCCAACCGCCACCCCGGACGTTGGTTCTGACCGCCACCCTGGACATTGATCCGACCGCCACCCGGAACGTGGTTCCGACCGCAACTCCGGTCCTTGGTTCCAACCGCCACCCCGGACCTTGGTTCCGACCGCCACCCCGGACCTTGGTTCCGACCGCCACGCCGGACCTTGGTTCCGACCGCCACCCCGGACCTTGGTTCCGACCGCCACCCTGGACCTTGGTTCCGACCGCCACCCCAGACCTTGGTTCCGACCGCCACCCCGGACCTTGGTTCCGACCGCCACCCCGGACATTGGTTCCGACCGCCACCACGGAACTTGGTTCCGACCGCCACCCCGGACCTTGGTTGCGACCGCCACCCCGGACCTTGGTCCGACCGACACCCCGGACCGTGGTTCCGACCGCCACCCCGGACCGTGGTTCCGACCGCCACCCCGGACTTTGGTTCCGACCGCCAACACGGAACCTGGTTCCGACCGCCACACCGGACTTTGGTTCCGACCGCCACCCTGGACCTTGGTTCCGACCGCCACCCCGGACCTTGGTTCCGACCGCCATCCCGGACCTTGTTTCCGACCGCCACCCCGGACCTTGGTTCCGACCGGCACCTCGGACATTGGTACCGACCGCCACCCCAGACATTGGTTCCGACCGCCACCCCGGACCTTGGTTCCGGCCGCCACCCCGGACCATGGTTCCGCCCACGACCCCGGACCTTTGTTTCGACCGCCAACCCGCACCATAGTTCCGACCACCACCCCGGGACGTGGTTCCGACCGCCACCCCGGTCCTTGGTTCCAACCGCCACCCCGGACCAAGGTACCGACCCCCACCCCGGAATGTGGTTCCGACCGCCACCCCGGTCCTTGGTTCCAACCGCCACCCCGGACCTTGGTTCAGAACGCCACCCCGGACCTTGGTTCCGTCCGCCCCACCGGACCATGGTTCCGACCGCCACCCCGGACCTTGCTTCCGACCGCCACCCCGGAACGTGGTTCCGACCGCCACCCCGGTCCTTGGTTTCAACCGCCACCCCGGAATTTCCTTCCGACCGCCACCCCGGACCTTGGTTCCGACCGCCACGCCGGACCTTGGTTCCGACCGCCACCACGGACCTTGGATCCGACCGCCACCCCGGACCTTGGTTCCGACCACCACCCCGGACATTGGTTCCGACCGCCACCACGGAAATTGGTTCCAACCGCCACCCCGGACCTCGGTTCCGACCGCCACCCCGGACCTTGGTTCCGACCGCGACCCCGGACCTTCATTCCGACCGCCACACCTGACCTTGGTTCCGATCGCCACCCCGGACCTTGGTTCCGACCGCCACCTCGGACATTGGTTCCGACCACCACACCGGACATTCGTTCCGACCGCCACCCCGGACCTTGGTTCCGATCACCACCCCGGACCTTGGTTCCGACCGCCACTCCGGACCTTGGTTCCGACCGCCACCTCGGACATTGGTTCCGACCGCCACACCGGACATTGGTTCCGACCGCCACTCCAGACCTTGGTTCCGATCACCACCCCGGACCTTGTTTCGGACCGCCACCCCGGACCTTGATTCAGAACGCCACCCCGGACCTTGGTTCCGTCCGCCCCCCCGGACCTTGGTTCCGACCGCCACCCCGGACCTTGCTTCCAACCGCCACCCCGGAACGTGGTTCCGACCGCCACCCCGGTCCTTGGTTCCAACCGCCACCCCGGACCTTGCTTCCGACCGCCACCCCGGACCTTGGTTCCGACCGCCACGCCGGACCTTGTTTCCGACCGCCACCCCGGACCTTGGTTCTGACCGCCACCTCGGACCTTGGTTCTGACCACCACCCTGGACCTTCGTTCCGACCGCCACCCCGGACCTGACTTCCGATCGCCACACCGGACCTTGTTTCCGACCGCCACCCCGGACCATGGTTCCGCCCACGACCGCGGACCTTTGTTTCGATCACCAAACCGGACCATAGTTCCGACCACCAACCCGGACCTTGGGTCCGACCGCCACCCCGGACCTTGATTCCGCCCGCCACCCCGGCCCTTGGTTCCGACCGCCACCCCGGAACTTAGTTCCGAACGCCCCCCCCGGACCATGTTTCCGAACGCCATCCCGGACCTTGGTTCCGAGCGCCAACCCGGATTGGTTCCGATCGCCACCCCGGACCCAGGTTCCGACCGCCACCTTGGACCTTAGTTCTGACTGTCACCCCGGACCTTGGTTCCGACCGCCACACCGGAAAGTGGTTCGAACGCCACACCTGACATTGTTTCCGACCGCCACCCTGGACCTTGGATCCGAACGCCCCCCCCGGACCTTGGTTCCGACCGCCACCCCGGACCTTGGTTCCGACCGCCACCCCGGAACGTGGTTCCGACCGCCACCTCGGACCTTGGATCCGACCGCCACCCCGGACCTTGGTTCCAACCGCCACCCCGGACGTTGGTTCTGACCGCCACCTTGGACATTGATCCGACCGCCACCGTGGAACGGGGTTCCGACCGCAACCCCGGTCCTTGGTTCCAAGCGCCACCCCGGAGCTTGGTTCCGACCGCCACCCCGGACCTTGGTTCCGACCGCCACGCCCGACCTTGCTTCCAACCGCCACCCCGGACCTTGGTTCCGACCGCCACCCCGGACGTTGGTTCCGACCGCCACCCCGGAACTTGGTTCCGACCGCCACCCCGGACCTTGGTTCCGACCGCCACCCCGGACATTGGTTCCGACCGCCACCACGGAACTTGGTTCCGACCGCCACCCCGGACCTTGGTTGCGACCGCCACCCCGGACCTTGGTCCGACCGACACCCCGGACCTTGGTTCCGACCGCCACCCCGGACCGTGGTTCCGACCGCCACCCAGGACTTTGGTTCCGACTGCCAACACGGAACCTGGTTCCGACCGCCACACCGGACTTTGGTTCCGACCGCCACTCCGGACCTTGGTTCCGACCGCCACCCCGGACATTGGTTCCGACCGCCACCCCGGTCCTTGGTTCAGAACGCCACCCCGGACCTTGTTTCCGTCCACCCCCCCGGAACTTGGTTCCGACCGCCACGCTGGACCTTGGATCCGACCGCCACCCCGGACCTTGGTTCCAACAGCCACCCCGGACCTTGGTTCCGACCGCCACCCCGGACCTTGGTTCCGACCGCCACCCCGGACATTGGTTCCGACCGCCACCACGGAACTTGGTTCCGACCGCCACCCCGGACCTTGCTTGCGACCGCCACCCCGGACCTTGGTCCGACCGACACCCCGGACCGTGGTTCCGACCGCCACCCCGGACCGTGGTTCCGACCGCCACCCCGGACTTTGGTTCCGACCGCCAACACGGAACCTGGTTACGACCGCCACACCGGACTTTGGTTCCGACCGCCACCCCGGACCTTGGTTCCGACCGCCACCCCGGACCTTGGTTCCGACCGCCACCCCGGACCTTGGTTCTGACCGCCACCCCGGATCTTGGTTCCGACCGCCACCCCGGACCTTGGTTCCGACCGCCACCCCGGACCTTGGTTCCGACCGGCACCTCGGACATTGGTACCGACCGCCACCCCAGACATTGGTTCCGAACGCCACCCCGGACCTTGGTTCGGACCGCCACCCCGGACCTTGGTTCAGAACACCACCCCGGACCTTGGTTCCGTCCGCCCCCCCGGACCTTGTTTCCGACCGCCACCCCGGACCTAGATTCCGACCCCCACCCCGGAACGTGGTACCGACCGCCACCCCGGTCCTTGGTTCCAACCGCCACCCCGGACCTTGGTTCCGACCGCCACCCCGGACCTTGGTTCCGACCGCCACCCCGGACCTTGGTTCCGACCGCCACACCGGACCTTGGTTCCGACCGCCACCCCGGACCTTGGTTCCGACCGCCACCCCGGACCATGGTTCCGCCCACGACCGCGGACCTTTGTTTCGATCGCCACACCGGACCATAGTTCCGACCACCAACCCGGACCTTGGGTCCGACCGCCACCCCGGACCTTGATTCCGCCAGCCACCCCGGCCCTTGGTTCCGACCGCCACCCCGGAACTTAGTTCCGAACGCCCCCCCCGGACCATGTTTCCGACCGCCATCCCGGACCTTGGTTCCGACCGCCAACCCGGATTGGTTCCGATCGCCACCCCGGACCCAGGTTCCGACCGCCACCTTGGACCTTAGTTCTGACTGTCACCCCGGACCTTGGTTCCGACCGCCACACCGGAAAGTGGTTCGAACGCCACACCTGACATTGTTTCCGACCGCCACCCCGGACCTTGGATCCGAACGCCCCCCCGGACCTTGGTTCCGACCGCCACCCCGGACCTTGGTTCCGACCGCCACACCGGACCTTGGTTCCGACCGCCACCCCGGACCTTGGTTCCGACCGCCACCCCGTACCTTTGTTTCGACCGCCAACCCGCACCATAGTTCCGACCACCACCCCGGAACGTGGTTCCGACCGCCACCCCGGTCTTTGGTTCCAACCGCCACCCCGGACCTAGGTTCCGACCGCCACCCCGGACCTTCGTTCCGACCGCCACCCCGGTCCTTGGTTCCAACCGCCACCCCGGACCTAGGTTCCGACCCCCACCCCGGAACGTGGTTCCGACCGCCACCCCGGTCCTTGGTTCCAACCGCCACCCCGGACCTTGGTTCAGAACGCCACCCCGGACCTTGTTTCCGACCGCCACCCCGGACCATGGTTCCGCCCACGACCGCGGACCTTTGTTTCGATCACCAAACCGGACCATAGTTCCGACCACCAACCCGGACCTTGGGTCCGACCGCCACCCCGGACCTTGATTCCGCCCGCCACCCCGGCCCTTGGTTCCGACCGCCACCCCGGAACTTAGTTCCGAACGCCCCCCCCGGACCATGTTTCCGAACGCCATCCCGGACCTTGGTTCCGACCGCCAACCCGGATTGGTTCCGATCGCCACCCCGGACCCAGGTTCCGACCGCCACCTTGGACCTTAGTTCTGACTGTCACCCCGGACCTTGGTTCCGACCGCCACACCGGAAAGTGGTTCGAACGCCACACCTGACATTGTTTCCGACCGCCACCCCGGACCTTGGATCCGAACGCCCCCCCCGGACCTTGGTTCCGACCGCCACCCCGGACCTTGGTTCCGACCGCCACCCCGGAACGTGGTTCCGACCGCCACCTCGGACCTTGGATCCGACCGCCACCCCGGACCTTGGTTCCAACCGCCACCCCGGACGTTGGTTCTGACCGCCACCCTGGACATTGATCCGACCGCCACCGTGGAACGGGGTTCCGACCGCAACCCCGGTCCTTGGTTCCAACCGCCACCCCGGAGCTTGGTTCCGACCGCCACCCCGGACCTTGGTTCCGACCGCCACGCCGGACCTTGCTTCCGACCGCCACCCCGGACCTTGGTTCCGACCGCCACCCCGGACGTTGGTTCCGACCGCCACCCCGGAACTTGGTTCCGACCGCCACCCCGGACCTTGGTTCCGACCGCCACCCCGGACATTGGTTCCGACCGCCACCACGGAACTTGGTTCCGACCGCCACCCCGGACCTTGGTTGCGACCGCCACCCCGGACCTTAGTCCGACCGACACCCCGGACCTTGGTTCCGACCGCCACCCCGGACCGTGGTTCCGACCGCCACCCAGGACTTTGGTTCCGACTGCCAACACGGAACCTGGTTCCGACCGCCACACCGGACTCTGGTTCCGACCGCCACTCCGGACCTTGGTTCCGACCGCCACCCCGGACATTGGTTCCGACCGCCACCCCGGTCCTTGGTTCAGAACGCCACCCCGGACCTTGTTTCCGTCCACCCCCCCGGAACTAGGTTCCGACCGCCACGCTGGACCTTGGATCCGACCGCCACCCCGGACCTTGGTTCCAACAGCCACCCCGGACCTTGGTTCCGACCGCCACCCCGGACCTTGGTTCCGACCGCCACCCCGGACATTGGTTCCGACCGCCACCACGGAACTTGGTTCCGACCGCCACCCCGGACCTTGGTTGCGACCGCCACCCCGGACCTTGGTCCGACCGACACCCCGGACCGTGGTTCCGACCGCCACCCCGGACCGTGGTTCCGACCGCCACCCCGGACTTTGGTTCCGACCGCCAACACGGAACCTGGTTACGACCGCCACACCGGACTTTGGTTCCGACCGCCACCCCGGACCTTGGTTCCGACCGCCACCCCGGACCTTGGTTCCGACCGCCACCCCGGACCTTGGTTCTGACCGCCACCCCGGATCTTGGTTCCGACCGCCACCCCGGACCTTGGTTCCGACCGCCACCCCGGACCTTGGTTCCGACCGGCACCTCGGACATTGGTACCGACCGCCACCCCAGACATTGGTTCCGACCGCCACCCCGGACCTTGGTTCGGACCGCCACCCCGGACCTTGGTTCAGAACACCACCCCGGACCTTGGTTCCGTCCGCCCCCCCGGACCTTGTTTCCGACCGCCACCCCGGACCTAGATTCCGACCCCCACCCCGGAACGTGGTACCGACCGCCACCCCGGTCCTTGGTTCCAACCGCCACCCCGGACCTTGGTTCCTACCGCCACCCCGGACCTTGGTTCCGACCGCCACCCCGGACCTTGGTTCCGACCGCCACACCGGACCTTGGTTCCGACCGCCACCCCGGACCTTGGTTCCGACCGCCACCCCGGACCATGGTTCCGCCCACGACCGCGGACCTTTGTTTCGATCGCCACACCGGACCATAGTTCCGACCACCAACCCGGACCTTGGGTCCGACCGCCACCCCGGACCTTGATTCCGCCAGCCACCCCGGCCCTTGGTTCCGAACGCCCCCCCCGGACCATGTTTCCGACCGCCATCCCGGACCTTGGTTCCGACCGCCAACCCGGATTGGTTCCGATCGCCACCCCGGACCCAGGTTCCGACCGCCACCTTGGACCTTAGTTCTGACTGTCACCCCGGACCTTGGTTCCGACCGCCACACCGGAAAGTGGTTCGAACGCCACACCTGACATTGTTTCCGACCGCCACCCCGGACCTTGGATCCGAACGCCCCCCCCGGACCTTGGTTCCGACCGCCACCCCGGACCTTGGTTCCGACCGCCACACCGGACCTTGGTTCCGACCGCCACCCCGGACCTTGGTTCCGACCGCCACCCCGTACCTTTGTTTCGACCGCCAACCCGCACCATAGTTCCGACCACCACCCCGGAACGTGGTTCCGACCGCCACCCCGGTCTTTGGTTCCAACCGCCACCCCGGACCTAGGTTCCGACCGCCACCCCGGACCTTCGTTCCGACCGCCACCCCGGTCCTTGGTTCCAACCGCCACCCCGGACCTAGGTTCCGACCCCCACCCCGGAACGTGGTTCCGACCGCCACCCCGGTCCTTGGTTCCAACCGCCACCCCGGACCTTGGTTCAGAACGCCACCCCGGACCTTGTTTCCGACCGCCACCCCGGACCATGGTTCCGCCCACGACCGCGGACCTTTGTTTCGATCACCAAACCGGACCATAGTTCCGACCACCAACCCGGACCTTGGGTCCGACCGCCACCCCGGACCTTGATTCCGCCCGCCACCCCGGCCCTTGGTTCCGACCGCCACCCCGGAACTTAGTTCCGAACGCCCCCCCCGGACCATGTTTCCGAACGCCATCCCGGACCTTGGTTCCGACCGCCAACCCGGATTGGTTCCGATCGCCACCCCGGACCCAGGTTCCGACCGCCACCTTGGACCTTAGTTCTGACTGTCACCCCGGACCTTGGTTCCGACCGCCACACCGGAAAGTGGTTCGAACGCCACACCTGACATTGTTTCCGACCGCCACCCCGGACCTTGGATCCGAACGCCCCCCCCGGACCTTGGTTCCGACCGCCACCCCGGACCTTGGTTCCGACCGCCACCCCGGAACGTGGTTCCGACCGCCACCTCGGACCTTGGATCCGACCGCCACGCCGGACCTTGGTTCCAACCGCCACCCCGGACGTTGGTTCTGACCGCCACCCTGGACATTGATCCGACCGCCACCGTGGAACGGGGTTCCGACCGCAACCCCGGTCCTTGGTTCCAACCGCCACCCCGGAGCTTGGTTCCGACCGCCACCCCGGACCTTGGTTCCGACCGCCACGCCGGACCTTGGTTCCGACCGTCACCCCGGACCTTGGTTCCGACCGCCACCCCGGACCTTGGTTCCGACCGCCACCCCGGACGTTGGTTCCGACCGCCACCCCGGACGTTGGTTCCGACCGCCACCCCGGAACTTGGTTCCGACCGCCACCCCGGACATTGGTTCCGACCGCCACCACGGAACTTGGTTCCGACCGCCACCCCGGACCTTGGTTGCGACCGCCACCCCGGACCTTGGTCCGACCGACACCCCGGACCTTGGTTCCGACCGCCACCCCGGACCGTGGTTCCGACCGCCACCCAGGACTTTGGTTCCGACTGCCAACACGGAACCTGGTTCCGACCGCCACACCGGACTTTGGTTCCGACCGCCACTCCGGACCTTGGTTCCGACCGCCACCCCGGACATTGGTTCCGACCGCCACCCCGGTCCTTGGTTCAGAACGCCACCCCGGACCTTGTTTCCGTCCACCCCCCCGGAACTTGGTTCCGACCGCCACGCTGGACCTTGGATCCGACCGCCACCCCGGACCTTGGTTCCAACAGCCACCCCGGACCTTGGTTCCGACCGCCACCCCGGACCTTGGTTCCGACCGCCACCCCGGACATTGGTTCCGACCGCCACCACGGAACTTGGTTCCGACCGCCACCCCGGACCTTGGTTGCGACCGCCACCCCGGACCTTGGTCCGACCGACACCCCGGACCGTGGTTCCGACCGCCACCCCGGACCGTGGTTCCGACCGCCACCCCGGACTTTGGTTCCGACCGCCAACACGGAACCTGGTTACGACCGCCACACCGGACTTTGGTTCCGACCGCCACCCCGGACCTTGGTTCCGACCGCCACCCCGGACCTTGGTTCCGACCGCCACCCCGGACCTTGGTTCTGACCGCCACCCCGGATCTTGGTTCCGACCGCCACCCCGGACCTTGGTTCCGACCGCCACCCCGGACCTTGGTTCCGACCGGCACCTCGGACATTGGTACCGACCGCCACCCCAGACATTGGTTCCGACCGCCACCCCGGACCTTGGTTCGGACCGCCACCCCGGACCTTGGTTCAGAACACCACCCCGGACCTTGGTTCCGTCCGCCCCCCCGGACCTTGTTTCCGACCGCCACCCCGGACCTAGATTCCGACCCCCACCCCGGAACGTGGTACCGACCGCCACCCCGGTCCTTGGTTCCAACCGCCACCCCGGACCTTGGTTCCGACCGCCACCCCGGACCTTGGTTCCGACCGCCACCCCGGACCTTGGTTCCGACCGCCACACCGGACCTTGGTTCCGACCGCCACCCCGGACCTTGGTTCCGACCGCCACCCCGGACCATGGTTCCGCCCACGACCGCGGACCTTTGTTTCGATCGCCACACCGGACCATAGTTCCGACCACCAACCCGGACCTTGGGTCCGACCGCCACCCCGGACCTTGATTCCGCCAGCCACCCCGGCCCTTGGTTCCGACCGCCACCCCGGAACTTAGTTCCGAACGCCCCCCCCGGACCATGTTTCCGACCGCCATCCCGGACCTTGGTTCCGACCGCCAACCCGGATTGGTTCCGATCGCCACCCCGGACCCAGGTTCCGACCGCCACCTTGGACCTTAGTTCTGACTGTCACCCCGGACCTTGGTTCCGACCGCCACCCCGGACCTTGGTTCCGACCGCCACACCGGACCTTGGTTCCGACCGCCACCCCGGACCTTGGTTCCGACCGCCACCCCGTACCTTTGTTTCGACCGCCAACCCGCACCATAGTTCCGACCACCACCCCGGAACGTGGTTCCGACCGCCACCCCGGTCTTTGGTTCCAACCGCCACCCCGGACCTAGGTTCCGACCGCCACCCCGGACCTTCGTTCCGACCGCCACCCCGGTCCTTGGTTCCAACCGCCACCCCAGACCTAGGTTCCGACCCCCACCCCGGAACGTGGTTCCGACCGCCACCCCGGTCCTTGGTTCCAACCGCCACCCCGGACCTTGGTTCAGAACGCCACCCCGGACCTTGTTTCCGTCCGCCCCACCGGACCTTGGTTCCGACCGCCACCCCGGACCTTGCTTCCGACCGCCACCCCGGAACGTGGTACTGACCGCCACCCCGGTCCTTGGTTTCAACCGCCACCCCGGACCTTCCTTCCGACCGCCACCCCGGACCATGGTTCCGACCGCCACGCCGGACCTTGGTTCCGACCGCCACCACGGACCTTGGATCCGACCGCCACCCCGGACCTTGGTTCCGACCACCACCCCGGACATTGGTTCCGACCGCCACCACGGAAATTGGTTCCAACCGCCACCCCGGACCTCGGTTCCGACCGCCACCCCGGACCTTGGTTCCGACCGCGACCCCGGACCTTCATTCCGACCGCCACACCGGACCTTGGTTCCGATCGCCACCCCGGACCTTGGTTCCGACCGCCACCTCGGACATTGGTTCCGACCACCACACCGGACATTCGTTCCGACCGCCACCCCGGACCTTGGTTCCGACCACCACCCCGGACCTTGGTTCCGACCGCCACTCCGGACCTTGGTTCCGACCGCCACCTCGGACATTGGTTCCGACCGCCACACCGGACATTGGTTCCGACCGCCACTCCGGACCTTGGTTCCGATCACCACCCCGGACCTTGTTTCGGACCGCCACCCCGGACCTTGATTCAGAACGCCACCCCGGACCTTGGTTCCGTCCGCCCCCCCGGACCTTGGTTCCGACCGCCACCCCGGACCTTGCTTCCAACCGCCACCCCGGAACGTGGTTCCGACCGCCACCCCGGTCCTTGGTTCCAACCGCCACCCCGGACCTTGCTTCCGACCGCCACCCCGGACCTTGGTTCCGACCGCCACGCCGGACCTTGTTTCCAACCGCCACCCCGGACCTTGGTTCTGACCGCCACCTCGGACCTTGGTTCTGACCACCACCCTGGACCTTCGTTCCGACCGCCACCCCGGACCTGACTTCCGATCGCCACACCGGACCTTGTTTCCGACCGCCACCCCGGACCATGGTTCCGCCCACGACCGCGGACCTTTGTTTCGATCACCAAACCGGACCATAGTTCCGACCACCAACCCGGACCTTGGGTCCGACCGCCACCCCGGACCTTGATTCCGCCCGCCACCCCGGCCCTTGGTTCCGACCGCCACCCCGGAACTTAGTTCCGAACGCCCCCCCCGGACCATGTTTCCGAACGCCATCCCGGACCTTGGTTCCGACCGCCAACCCGGATTGGTTCCGATCGCCACCCCGGACCCAGGTTCCGACCGCCACCTTGGACCTTAGTTCTGACTGTCACCCCGGACCTTGGTTCCGACCGCCACACCGGAAAGTGGTTCGAACGCCACACCTGACATTGTTTCCGACCGCCACCCCGGACCTTGGATCCGAACGCCCCCCCCGGACCTTGGTTCCGACCGCCACCCCGGACCTTGGTTCCGACCGCCACCCCGGAACGTGGTTCCGACCGCCACCTCGGACCTTGGATCCGACCGCCACCCCGGACCTTGGTTCCAACCGCCACCCCGGACGTTGGTTCTGACCGCCACCCTGGACATTGATCCGACCGCCACCGTGGAACGGGGTTCCGACCGCAACCCCGGTCCTTGGTTCCAACCGCCACCCCGGAGCTTGGTTCCGACCGCCACCCCGGACCTTGGTTCCGACCGCCACGCCGGACCTTGCTTCCGACCGCCACCCCGGACCTTGGTTCCGACCGCCACCCCGGACGTTGGTTCCGACCGCCACCCCGGAACTTGGTTCCGACCGCCACCCCGGACCTTGGTTCCGACCGCCACCCCGGACATTGGTTCCGACCGCCACCACGGAACTTGGTTCCGACCGCCACCCCGGACCTTGGTTGCGACCGCCACCCCGGACCTTGGTCCGACCGACACCCCGGACCTTGGTTCCGACCGCCACCCCGGACCGTGGTTCCGACCGCCACCCAGGACTTTGGTTCCGACTGCCAACACGGAACCTGGTTCCGACCGCCACACCGGACTTTGGTTCCGACCGCCACTCCGGACCTTGGTTCCGACCGCCACCCCGGACATTGGTTCCGACCGCCACCCCGGTCCTTGGTTCAGAACGCCACCCCGGACCTTGTTTCCGTCCGCCCCCCCGGAACTTGGTTCCGACCACCACGCTGGACCTTGGATCCGACCGCCACCCCGGACCTTGGTTCCAACAGCCACCCCGGACCTTGGTTCCGACCGCCACCCCGGACCTTGGTTCCGACCGCCACCCCGGACATTGGTTCCGACCGCCACCACGGAACTTGGTTCCGACCGCCACCCCGGACCTTGGTTGCGACCGCCACCCCGGACCTTGGTCCGACCGACACCCCGGACCGTGGTTCCGACCGCCACCCCGGACCGTGGTTCCGACCGCCACCCCGGACTTTGGTTCCGACCGCCAACACGGAACCTGGTTACGACCGCCACACCGGACTTTGGTTCCGACCGCCACCCCGGACCTTGGTTCCGACCGCCACCCCGGACCTTGGTTCCGACCGCCACCCCGGACCTTGGTTCTGACCGCCACCCCGGATCTTGGTTCCGACCGCCACCCCGGACCTTGGTTCCGACCGCCACCCCGGACCTTGGTTCCGACCGGCACCTCGGACATTGGTACCGACCGCCACCCCAGACATTGGTTCCGACCGCCACCCCGGACCTTGGTTCCGGCCGCCACCCCGGACCTTGGTTCGGACCGCCACCCCGGACCTTGGTTCAGAACACCACCCCGGACCTTGGTTCCGTCCGCCCCCCCGGACCTTGTTTCCGACCGCCACCCCGGACCTAGATTCCGACCCCCACCCCGGAACGTGGTACCGACCGCCACCCCGGTCCTTGGTTCCAACCGCCACCCCGGACCTTGGTTCCGACCGCCACCCCGGACCTTGGTTCCGACCGCCACCCCGGACCTTGGTTCCGACCGCCACACCGGACCTTGGTTCCGACCGCCACCCCGGACCTTGGTTCCGACCGCCACCCCGGACCATGGTTCCGCCCACGACCGCGGACCTTTGTTTCGATCGCCAAACCGGACCATAGTTCCGACCACCAACCCGGACCTTGGGTCCGACCGCCACCCCGGACCTTGATTCCGCCAGCCACCCCGGCCCTTGGTTCCGACCGCCACCCCGGAACTTAGTTCCGAACGCCCCCCCCGGACCATGTTTCCGACCGCCATCCCGGACCTTGGTTCCGACCGCCAACCCGGATTGGTTCCGATCGCCACCCCGGACCCAGGTTCCGACCGCCACCTTGGACCTTAGTTCTGACTGTCACCCCGGACCTTGGTTCCGACCGCCACACCGGAAAGTGGTTCGAATGCCACACCTGACATTGTTTCCGACCGCCACCCCGGACCTTGGATCCGAACGCCCCCCCCGGACCTTGGTTCCGACCGCCACCCCGGACCTTGGTTCCGACCGCCACACCGGACCTTGGTTCCGACCGCCACCCCGGACCTTGGTTCCGACCGCCACCCCGTACCTTTGTTTCGACCGCCAACCCGCACCATAGTTCCGACCACCACCCCGGAACGTGGTTCCGACCGCCACCCCGGTCTTTGGTTCCAACCGCCACCCCGGACCTAGGTTCCGACCGCCACCCCGGACCTTCGTTCCGACTGCCACTCCGGTCCTTGGTTCCAACCGCCACCCCGGACCTAGGTTCCGACCCCCACCCCGGAACGTGGTTCCGACCGCCACCCCGGTCCTTGGTTCCAACCGCCACCCCGGACCTTGGTTCAGAACGCCACCCCGGACCTTGTTTCCGACCGCCCCACCGGACCTTGGTTCCGACCGCCACCCCGGACCTTGCTTCCGACCGCCACCCCGGAACGTGGTACTGACCGCCACCCCGGTCCTTGGTTTCAACCGCCACCCCGGACCTTCCATCCGACCGCCACCCCGGACCATGGTTCCGACCGCCACGCCGGACCTTGGTTCCGACCGCCACCCCGGACCTTGGAGCCGACCGCCACCCCGGACCTTGGTTCCGACCGCCACCCCGGACCTTGGTTCCGACCACCACCCCGGACATTGGTTCCGACCCCCACCCCGGACCTTGGTTGCAACCGCCACGCCGGACCGTGGTATCGACTGCCCCCCCGGACCTTGGATCCAACCGCCACCCTGGACCTTAGTTCCGACCGCCACCTCGGACCTTGGTTCTGACCGCCACCTTCACCTTTGTTCCGACCGCCACCCCAGACCTTGGTTCCGAACGCCACCCCGGACCTTGGTTCCGACCACCACCCAGGACCTTGGTTCCGACCGCAACCCCGGTCCTTGGTTCCGACCGGCACCCGGATCTTGGTTCCGTCCACCACCTCGGATCTTGGATCCGACCGCCACCCCTGACCTTGGTTCCGACCGCCACCCCGGACCTTGGTTCCGACCGGCATCCCGGACCTTGGTTCCAACCGGCACCCCGGACCTTGGTTCCGACCACCACCCAGGACCTTGGTTCCGAACGCCACCCCGGACCTTGGTTCCGACTGCCCCCCCGGACTTTGGTTCCGAAGCTACCCTGGACCTTGGTTCCGACCGCTACCCGGGACCTTGGTTCCGACCACCACCAGGGACTTTGGTTCCGACCGCCATCCTGCACCTTGGTTCCAACCGCCACCCCGGACCTTGGTTCCGACCGCCACCCCGGACCTTGGTTCCGACCGCAACCCCGGACTTTGGTTCCGAGCGCCACCCCGGACCTTGGTTCAACCGCCACCCCGGACCTTGGTTCCGACCGGCACCGCGGACCTTGGTTCCGACCGCCACCTCGGAGCTTGGTTCCGACCGCCACCCCGGACCTTGGTTCCGACTGCCACGCCGGACCGTGGTATCGACTGCCCCCACGGACGTTGGTTCCGACCGCCACCCCGGACCTTAGTTCCGACCGCCACCTCAGACCTTGGTTCTGACCGCCACCTCCACCTTTGTTCCGACTGCTACCCGGGACCTTGGTTCCGACCACCACCAGGGACTTTGGTTCCGACCGCCATCCTGCACCTTGGTTCCGACCGCTACCCCAGACCTTGGTTCCGAACGCCACCCCGGACCTTGGTTCCGACCACCACCCAGGACCTTGGTTCCAACCGCAACCCCGGTCCTTGGTTCCGACCGGCACCCGGATCTTGGTTCCGTCCACCACCTCGGATCTTGGATCCGACCGCCACCCCGGACCTTGGTTCCGACCGCCACACCGGACCTTGGTTCCGACCGGCACCCCGGACCTTGGTTCCAACCGGCACCCCGGACCTTGGTTCCGACCACCACCCAGGACCTTGGTTCCGAACGCCACCCCGGACCTTGGTTCCGACTGCCCCCCCGGACTTTGGTTCCGAAGCTACCCTGGACCTTGGTTCCGACCGCTACCCGGGACCTTGGTTCCGACCACCACCAGGGACTTTGGTTCCGACCGCCATCCTGCACCTTGGTTCCGACCGCCACCCCGGACCTTGGTTCCGAACGCCAGCCCGGACCTTGGTTCCGACCGCCACCCCGGACCTTGGTTCCGACCGCCACCCTGGACCTTGGTTCCGACCACCACCCCGGACCTTGGTTCCGTCCACCACCCCGGACCTTGGTTCCGACCGCCACCTCGGATCTTGGTTCTGACCGCCACCCCACCTTTGTTCCGCCCGCCACCCCGGACCTTGGTTCTAAGCGCCACCCAGGATCTTGGTTCCGACCGCCACCCCGCAACTTGGTACCGACCGGCACCCCGGACCTTGGTTCCGACCGCCACCTCGGACTTTGGCTCCGAACGCTACCCCGGACCTTGGTTCCGACCGCTGCCCCGGACCTTGGTTCCAACCGTTAGCCCAGACCGTGTTTCCGACCGCCATCCTGGACCTTTTTTCCTACCGCCACATCGGACCTTGGTTCCGATCGCGACCCCGGACCTTGGTCCCGACCGCCACCCCGGACCTTGGTTCCGACCACCACCCCGGACCTTGGTTCCGACCGCCACCTCAGACCTTGGTTCTGACCGTCACCTCCACCTTTGTTCCGACTGCCACCCCGGACTTTGGTTCCGACCGCCACACCGGACCTTGGTTCCGACCACCACCCAGGACCTTGGTTCCGACCGCAACCCCGGACCTTGGTTCCGACCGGCACTCCGGATCTTGGTTCCATCCACCACCTCGGACCTTGGCTCAGAGCGCTACCCCGTACCTTGGTTCCGACCGCCACCCCGGACCTTGGTTCCGACCGCCAACCCGGACCTTGGTTCCCACCGCCATCCTGGACCTTGGTTCCGACCGCCAGCCCGGACCTTGGTTTGGACCGCCACACCGGACCTTGGTTCCGACCGCCACCCCGGACCTTGGTTCCGACCGCCACCCTGGACCTTGTTTCCGACCGCCACCCCAGACCTTGGTTCCGACTGACACACCGGACCTTGGGATCTGACCGCCACTCCAGACTTGGTTCCAACCGCCACCTCGGACCTTGGTTCCTTCCGCCACCTCGGACCTTGGTTCCGACCGCCACCCCAGACCTTAGTTCCGACCGCCACCCCGGACCTTGGTTCCAACCGCCACCCCGGACCTTGGTTCCGACCGCCTGCCCGGACCTTGGTTTGGACCGCCACCCCGGACCTTGGTCCCGACGCCACCCCGGACCTTGGTTCCGACCGCCACCCCGGACCTTGTTTCCGACTGCAAACTCGGACCATGGTTCCGACCGCCATCCGGGACCTTGATTCCGACCGCCACCCCGGACTTTGTTTCCGACCGCCACCCTGGACCTTGGTTCCGACCGCCACCCCGGTCCTTGGTTCCGACCGCCACCCCGGACCTTGGTTCCGACCGACACTCCGGACCTTGGTTCCGACCGCCACCCCGGAGCTTCGTTCCGAACGCCACCCCGGACCTCGGTTCCGACCGCATCCCCGGACCTTGGTACCGAATGCCCCCTCGAACCTTGGTTCCGACCGCCACCCCGGACCTTGGTTCCGACCGCCACCCCACACCTCGGTTCCGACCGCATCCCCGGACCTTGGTACCGAATGCCCCCCCGAACCTTGGTTCTGACCACCACCCCGGACCATTGTTCCGACTGCCCACCAGACCTTGTGTCCGACCACCAGCCCAGACGTTGGTCTGACTGCCACCCCGGACCTTGGTTCTGACCACAACCCCGGACCTTGGTTCCGACCACCACCCCGGACCTTGGTTCCGACCCCCACCCCGGACCTTGGTTCCAACCGCCACGCCGGACCGTGGTATCGACTGCCCCCCCGGACCTTGGATCCGACCGCCACCCTGGACCTTAGTTCCGACCGCCACCTCGGACCTTGGATCTGACCGCCACCTTCACCTTTGTTCCGACCGCCACCCCAGACCTTGGTTCCGAACGCCACCCCGGACCTTGGTTCCGACCACCACCCAGGACCTTGGATCCAACCGCAACCCCGGTCCTTGGTTCCGACCGGCACCCGGATCTTGGTTCCGTCCACCACCTCGGATCTTGGATCCAACCGCCACCCCGGACCTTGGTTCCGACCGCCACCCCGGACCTTGGTTCCGACCGGCACCCCGGACCTTGGTTCCAACCGGCACCCCGGACCTTGGTTCCGACCACCACCCAGGACCTTGGTTCCGAACGCCACCCCGGACCTTGGTTCCGACTGCCCCCCCGGACTTTGGTTCCGAAGCTACCGTGGACCTTGGTTCCGACCGCTACCCGGGACCTTGGTTCCGACCACCACCAGGGACTTTGGTTCCGACCGCCATCCTGCACCTTGGTTCCGACCGCCACCCCGGACCTTGGTTCCGAACGCCAGCCCGGACCTTGGTTCCGACCGCCACCCCGGACCTTGGTTCCGACCGCCACCCTGGACCTTGGTTCCGACCACCACCCCGGACCTTGGTTCCGTCCACCACCCCGGACCTTGGTTCTGACCGCCACCTCGGATCTTGGTTCTGACCGCCACCCCACCTTTGTTCCGCCCGCCACCCCGGACCTTGGTTCCAAGCGCCACCCAGGATCTTGGTTCCGACCGCCACCCCGCAACTTGGTACCGACCGGCACCCCGGACCTTGGTTCCGACCGCCACCTCGAACTTTGGCTCCGAACGCTACCCCGGACCTTGGTTCCGACCGCTGCCCCGGACCTTGGTTCCAACCGTTAGCCCAGACCGTGTTTCCGACCGCCATCCTGGACCATTTTTCCTACCGCCACATCGGACCTTGGTTCCGATCGCGACCCCGGACCTTGGTCCCGACCGCCACCCCGGACCTTGGTTCCGACCACCACCCCGGACCTTGGTTCCGACCGCCACCTCAGACCTTGGTTCTGACCGTCACCTCCACCTTTGTTCCGACTGCCACCCCGGACCTTGGTTCCGACCGCCACACCGGACCTTGGTTCCGACCACCACCCAGGACCTTGGTTCCGACCGCAACCCCGGACCTTGGTTCCGACCGGCACTCCGGATCTTGGTTCCATCCACCACCTCGGACCTTGGCTCAGAGCGCTACCCCGTACCTTGGTTCCGACCGCCACCCCGGACCTTGGTTCCGACCGCCAACCCGGACCTTGGTTCCCACCGCCATCCTGGACCTTGGTTCCGACCGTCAGCCCGGACCTTGGTTTGGACCGCCACACCGGACCTTGGTTCCGACCGCCACCCCGGACCTTGGTTCCGACCGCCACCCCAGACCTTGGTTCCGACTGACACACCGGACCTTGGGATCTGACCGCCACTCCAGACTTGGTTCCAACCGCCACCTCGGACCTTGGTTCCTTCCGCCACCTCGGACCTTGGTTCCGACCGCCACCCCAGACCTTAGTTCCGACCGCCACCCCGGACCTTGGTTCCAACCGCCACCCCGGACCTTGGTTCCGACCGCCTGCCCGGACCTTGGTTTGGACCGCCACCCCGGACCTTGGTCCCGACGCCACCCCGGACCTTGGTTCCGACCGCCACCCCGGACCTTGTTTCCAACTGCAAACTCGGACCATGGTTCCGACCGCCATCCGGGACCTTCATTCCGACCGCCACCCCGGACTTTGTTTCCGACCGCCACCCTGGACCTTGGTTCCGACCGCCACCCCGGTCCTTGGTTCCGACCGCCACCCCGGACCTTGGTTCCGACCGACACTCCGGACCTTGGTTCCGACCGCCACCCCGGAGCTTCGTTCCGAACGCCACCCCGGACCTCGGTTCCGACCGCATCCCCGGACCTTGGTACCGAATGCCCCCTCGAACCTTGGTTCCGACCGCCACCCCGGACCTTGGTTCCGACCGCCACCCCACACCTCGGTTCCGACCGCATCCCCGGACCTTGGTACCGAATGCCCCCCCGAACCTTGGTTCTGACCACCACCCCGGACCATGGTTCCGACTGCCCACCAGACCTTGTGTCCGACCACCAGCCCAGACGTTGGTCTGACTGCCACCCCGGACCTTGGTTCTGACCACCACCCCGGACCTTGGTTCCGACCACCACCCCGGACCTTGGTTCCGACCACCACCCCGGACCTTGGTTCCGACCCCCACCCCGGACCTTGGATCCGACCGCCACCCTGGACCTTAGTTCCGACCGCCACCTCGGACCTTGGATCTGACCGCCACCTTCACCTTTGTTCCGACCGCCACCCCAGACCTTGGTTCCGAACGCCACCCCGGACCTTGGTTCCGACCACCACCCAGGACCTTGGTTCCAACCGCAACCCCGGTCCTTGGTTCCGACCGGCACCCGGATCTTGGTTCCGTCCACCACCTCGGATCTTGGATCCGACCGCCACCCCGGACCTTGGTTCCGACCGCCACCCCGGACCTTGGTTCCGACCGGCACCCCGGACCTTGGTTCCAACCGGCACCCCGGACCTTGGTTCCGACCACCACCCAGGACCTTGGTTCCGAACGCCACCCCGGACCTTGGTTCCGACTGCCCCCCCGGACTTTGGTTCCGAAGCTACCCTGGACCTTGGTTCCGACCGCTACCCGGGACCTTGGTTCCGACCACCACCAGGGACTTTGGTTCCGACCGCCATCCTGCACGTTGGTTCCGACCGCCACCCCGGACCTTGGTTCCGAACGCCAGCCCGGACCTTGGTTCCGACCGCCACCCCGGACCTTGGTTCCGACCGCCACCCTGGACCTTGGTTCCGACCACCACCCCGGACCTTGGTTCCGTCCACCACCCCGGACCTTGGTTCCGACCGCCACCTCGGATCTTGGTTCTGACCGCCACCCCACCTTTGTTCCGCCCGCCACCCCGGACCTTGGTTCCAAGCGCCACCCAGGATCTTGGTTCCGACCGCCACCCCGCAACTTGGTACCGACCGGCACCCCGGACCTTGGTTCCGACCGCCACCTCGGACTTTGGCTCCGAACGCTACCCCGGACCTTGGTTCCGACCGCTGCCCCGGACCTTGGTTCCAACCGTTAGCCCAGACCGTGTTTCCGACCGCCATCCTGGACCTTTTTTCCTACCGCCACATCGGACCTTGGTTCCGATCGCGACCCCGGACCTTGGTCCCGACCGCCACCCCGGACCTTGGTTCCGACCACCACCCCGGACCTTGGTTCCGACCGCCACCTCGGACCTTGGTTCCGACCACCTCCCAGGACATTGGTTCCGAACTCCACCCCGGACCATGGTTCCGACCCCCCACCGGACCTCGGTTCCGACCATCAGCCCAGACATTGGTTCTGACTGCCACCCCGGACCTTGGTTCCGACCACTACCCCGGACCTTGGTTCCGACCGCGACCCCGGACCTTGGTTCCGACCGCCACCGCGGACCTTGGTTCCGACCGCCACCTCGGACCTTGGTTCCGACCGCCACCCCGGACCTTGGTTCCGACTGCCACGCCGGACCGTGGTATCGACTGCCCCCACGGACCTTGGTTCCGACCGCCACCCCGGACCTTAGTTCCGACCGCCACCTCAGACCTTGGTTCTGACCGCCACCTCCACCTTTGTTCCGACCGCCACACCGGACCTTGGTTGCGACCGCCACACCGGACCTTGGTTCCGACCACGACCCAGGACCTTAGTTCCGACCGCAACCCCGGACCTTGGTTCCGACCGGCACTCCGGATCTTGGTTCCATCCACCACCTCGGACCTTGGCTCAGAACGCTACCCCGTACCTTGGTTCCGACCGCCACCCCGGACCTTGGTTCCGACCGCAAACCCGGAGCTTGGTTCCGACCGCCATCCTGGACCTTGGTTCCGACCGCCAGCCCGGACCTTGGTTTGGACCGCCACACCGGATCTTGGTTCTGACCGCCACCCCGGACCTTGGTTGCGACCGCCACCCTGGACCTTGTTTCCGACCGCCACCCCAGACCTTGGTTCCGACTGCCACACCGGACCTTGGGATCTGACCGCCACTCCAGACCTTGGTTCCTACCGCCACCTTGGACCTTGGTTCCTTCCGCCACCTCGGACCTTGGTTCCGACCGCCCCCCCAGACCTTAGTTCCGACCGCCACCCCGGACCTTGGTTCCAACTGCCACCCCGGACCTTGGTTCCGACCGCCTGTCCGGACCTTGGTTTGGACCGCCACCCCGGACCTTGGTTCCGACCGCCACCCCGGACCTTGGTTCCCACCGCCACCCCGGACCTTGTTTCCGACTGCAACCTCGGACCTTGGTTCCGACCGCCATCCGGGACCTTGATTCCGACCGCCACCCCGGACTTTGTTTCCGACCGCCACCCTGGACCTTGGTTCCGACCGCCACCCCGGTCCTTGGTTCCGACCGCCACTCAGGACCTTTTTTGCGACCGCCACCCCGGACCTTGGTTCCAACCGCCACCCCGGACCTTGGTTCCGACCGACACTCCGGACCTTGGTTCCGACCGCCACCCCGGACCTTCGTTCCGAACGCCACCCCGGACCTCGGTTCCGACCGCATCCCCAGACCTTGGTACCGAATGCCCCCCCGAACCTTGGTTCCGAACGCCACCCCGGACCTTGGTTCCGACCGCCACCCCAGACCTCGGTTCCGACCGCATCCCCGGACCTTGGTACCGAATGCCCCCCCGAACCTTGGTTCCGACCGCCACCCCGGACCATGGTTCCGACCGCCCACCAGACCTTGTGTCCGACCACCAGCCCAGACGTTGGTCTGACTGCCACCCCGGACCTTGGTTCTGACCGCCACCCCGGACCTTGGTTCCGACCTCTACCCTGGACCTTGGTTCCGACCACCACCCCGGACCTTGGTTCCGACCGCCACCTCGGACCTTGGTTCCGACCGCCACCCCGGACCTTGGTTCCAACCGCCACGCCGGACCGTGGTATCGACTGCCGCCCCGGACCTTGGATCCGACCGCCACCCTGGACCTTAGTTCCGACCGCCACATCGGACCTTGGTTCTGACCGCCACCTTCACCTTTGTTCCGACCGCCACCCCAGACCTTGGTTCCGAACGCCACCCCGGACCATGGTTCCGACCACCACCCAGGACCTTGGTTCCGACCGCCACCCCGGTCCTTGGTTCCGACCGGCACCCGCATCTTGGTTCCGTCCACCACCTCGGAACTTGGCTCAGAATGCGACCCCGTGCCTTGGTTCCGACCGCCACCCCGGACCTTGGTTCCGACCGCCACCCCAGACCTTGGGTCCGACTGCCACACCGGACCGTGGGATGTGACCGCCACTCCGGACCTTGGTTCCTACCGCCACCTCGGACCTTGGTTCCGACCGCCACCCCGGACTTTGGTCCCGACCGCCACCCCGGATCTTGGTTCCGACCACCACCTCGGTCCTTGGTTCCGACCGTGACCCAGGACCTTGGTCCCGACCGCCACTCCGGACCTTGGTTCCTTCCGCCACCGCGGACCTTGGTTCCTACCGCCACCTCGGACCTTGATTCCGACCGCCACCACGGACCTTGGTTCCGACCACCACCCCGGACCTTGGTTGCGACCGCCACCTCGGACCTTGGTTCCGACCACCACCCAGGACCTTGGTTCCGAACGCCACCCCGGACCTTTGTTCCGACCGGCACCCCGGACCTTGGTTCCAACCGGCACCTCGGACCTTGGTTCCAACCGGCACCCCGGACCTTGGTTCCGACCACCACCCAGGACCTTTGTTCCGAACGCCACCCCGGACCTTGTTTCCGACTGCCCCCCTGGACTTTGGTTCCGAAACTACCCCGGACCTTGGTTCCGACCGCCACCCGGGACCTTGGTTCCGACCACCACCTGGGACCTTGGGTCTGACCGCGACCCCGGACCTTGGTTCCAACCACCACCTCGGACCTTGGTTCCGACCACCACCTCGGACATTGGTTCTGACCGCCACCCCGGACCTTGGCTCCGAACGCTACCCCGGACCTTGGTTCCGACCGCTGCCCCGGACCTTGGTTCCAACCGTTAACCCAGACCGTGTTTCCGACCGCCATCCTGGACCTTTTTTCCTACCACCACATCGGACCTTGGTTCCGATCGCGACCCCGGACCTTGGTCCCGACTGCCACCCCGGACCTTGGTTCCGACCACCACCCCGGACCTTGGTTCCGACCGCCACCTCGGACCTTGGTTCCGACCACCTCCCAGGACATTGGTTCCGAACTCCACCCCGGACCATGGTTCCGACCCCCCACCGGACCTCGGTTCCGACCATCAGCCCAGACATTGGTTCTGACTGCCACCCCGGACCTTGGTTCCGACCACTACCCCGGACCTTGGTTCCGACCGCGACCCCGGACCTTGGTTCCGACCGCCACCACGGACCTTGGTTCCGACCGCCACCTCGGACCTTGGTTCCGACCGCCACCCCGGACCTTGGTTCCGACTGCCACGCCGGACCGTGGTATCGACTGCCCCCACGGACCTTGGTTCCGACCGCCACCCCGGACCTTAGTTCCGACCGCCACCTCAGACCTTGGTTCTGACCGCCACCTCCACCTTTGTTCCGACCGCCACACCGGACCTTGGTTCCGACCGCCACACCGGACCTTGGTTCCGACCACGACCCAGGACCTTAGTTCCGACCGCAA
Organism: Mustelus asterias; assembly: GCF_964213995.1. NCBI lineage: Eukaryota > Metazoa > Chordata > Chondrichthyes > Carcharhiniformes > Triakidae > Mustelus > Mustelus asterias. Next base: position 104,086 of record NW_027590167.1, read on the forward strand.
CCCCGGACCTTGGTTCCGACCGGCACTCCGGATCTTGGTTCCATCCACCACCTCGGACCTTGGCTCAGAACGCTACCCCGTACCTTGGTTCCGACCGCCACCCCGGACCTTGGTTCCGACCGCAAACCCGGACCTTGGTTCCGACCGCCATCCTGGACCTTGGTTCCGACCGCCAGCCCGGACCTTGGTTTGGACCGCCACACCGGATCTTGGTTCTGACCGCCACCCCGGACCTTGGTTCCGTCCGCCACCCTGGACCTTGTTTCCGACCGCCACCCCAGACCTTGGTTCCGACTGCCACACCGGACCTTGGGATCTGACCGCCACTCCAGACCTTGGTTCCTACCGCCACCTTGGACCTTGGTTCCTTCCGCCACCTCGGACCTTGGTTCCGACCGCCCCCCCAGTCCTTAGTTCCGACCGCCACCCCGGACCTTGGTTCCAACTGCCACCCCGGACCTTGGTTCCGACCGCCTGTCCGGACCTTGGTTTGGACCGCCACCCCGGACCTTGGTTCCGACCGCCACCCCGGACCTTGGTTCCGACCGCCACCCCGGACCTTGTTTCCGACTGCAACCTCGGACCTTGGTTCCGACCGCCATCCGGGACCTTGATTCCGACCGCCACCCCGGACTTTGTTTCCGACCGCCACCCTGGACCTTGGTTCCGACCGCCACCCCGGTCCTTGGTTCCGACCGCCACTCAGGACCTTTTTTGCGACTGCCACCCCGGACCTTGGTTCCAACCGCCACCCCGGACCTTGGTTCCGACCGACACTCCGGACCTTGGTTCCGACCGCCACCCCGGACCTTCGTTCCGAACGCCACCCCGGACCTCGGTTCCGACCGCATCCCCAGACCTTGGTACCGAATGCCCCCCCGAACCTTGGTTCCGAACGCCACCCCGGACCTTGGTTCCGACCGCCACCCCAGACCTCGGTTCCGACCGCATCCCCGGACCTTGGTACCGAATGCCCCCCCGAACCTTGGTTCCGACCGCCACCCCAGACCATGGTTCCGACCGCCCACCAGACCTTGTGTCCGACCACCAGCCCAGACGTTGGTCTGACTGCCACCCCGGACCTTGGTTCTGACCGCCACCCCGGACCTTGGTTCCGACCTCTACCCTGGACCTTGGTTCCGACCACCACCCCGGACCTTGGTTCCGACCGCCACCTCGGACCTTGGTTCCGACCGCCACCCCGGACCTTGGTTCCAACCGCCACGCCGGACCGTGGTATCGACTGCCGCCCCGGACCTTGGATCCGACCGCCACCCTGGACCTTAGTTCCGACCGCCACATCGGACCTTGGTTCTGACCGCCACCTTCACCTTTGTTCCGACCGCCACCCCAGACCTTGGTTCCGAACGCCACCCCGGACCATGGTTCCGACCACCACCCAGGACCTTGGTTCCGACCGCCACCCCGGTCCTTGGTTCCGACCGGCACCCGCATCTTGGTTCCGTCCACCACCTCGGAACTTGGCTCAGAATGCTACCCCGTGCCTTGGTTCCGACCGCCACCCCGGACCTTGGTTCCGACCGCCACCCCAGACCTTGGGTCCGACTGCCACACCGGACCGTGGGATGTGACCGCCAATCCGGACCTTGGTTCCTACCGCCACCTCGGACCTTGGTTCCGACCGCCACCCCGGACTTTGGTCCCGACCGCCACCCCGGATCTTGGTTCCGACCACCACCTCGGTCCTTGGTTCCGACCGTGACCCAGGACCTTGGTCCCGACTGCCACTCCGGACCTTGGTTCCTTCCGCCACCGCGGACCTTGGTTCCTACCGCCACCTCGGACCTTGATTCCGACCGCCACCACGGACCTTGGTTCCGACCACCACCCCGGACCTTGGTTGCGACCGCCACCTCGGACCTTGGTTCCGACCACCACCCAGGACCTTGGTTCCGAACGCCACCCCGGACCTTTGTTCTGACCGGCACCCCGGACCTTGGTTCCAACCGGCACCTCGGACCTTGGTTCCAACCGGCACCCCGGACCTTGGTTCCGACCACCACCCAGGACCTTTGTTCCGAACGCCACCCCGGACCTTGTTTCCGACTGCCCCCCTGGACTTTGGTTCCGAAACTAACCCGGACCTTGGTTCCGACCGCCACCCGGGACCTTGGTTCCGACCACCACCTGGGAACTTGGGTCTGACCGCGACCCCGGACCTTGGTTCCAACCACCACCTCGGACCTTGGTTCCGACCACCACCTCGGACATTGGTTCTGACCGCCACCCCGGACCTTGGCTCCGACCGCAACACCGGACCATCGTTCCTACCGCCACCTCGGACCTTGGTTCCGACCGCCACCCCGGACCTTGCTCCCGACCGCCACCCCGGACCTTGGTTCCAACCGCCACCCCGGACCTTGGTTCCGACCGACACTCCGGACCTTGGTTCCGACCGCCACCCCGGACCTTCGTTCCGAACGCCACCCCGGACCTCGGTTCCGACCGCATCCCCAGACCTTGGTACCGAATGCCCCCCCGAACCTTGGTTCCGAACGCCACCCCGGACCTTGGTTCCGACCGCCACCCCAGACCTCGGTTCCGACCGCATCCCCGGACCTTGGTACCGAATGCCCCCCCGAACCTTGGTTCCGACCGCCACCCCGGACCATGGTTCCGACCGCCCACCAGACCTTGTGTCCGACCACCAGCCCAGACGTTGGTCTGACTGCCACCCCGGACCTTGGTTCTGACCGCCACCCCGGACCTTGGTTCCGACCTCTACCCTGGACCTTGGTTCCGACCACCACCCCGGACCTTGGTTCCGACCGCCACCTCGGACCTTGGTTCCGACCGCCACGCCGGACCTTGGTTCCAACCGCCACGCCGGACCGTGGTATCGACTGCCGCCCCGGACCTTGGATCCGACCGCCACCCTGGACCTTAGTTCCGACCGCCACATCGGACCTTGGTTCTGACCGCCACCTTCACCTTTGTTCCGACCGCCACCCCAGACCTTGGTTCCGAACGCCACCCCGGACCATGGTTCCGACCACCACCCAGGACCTTGGTTCCGACCGCCACCCCGGTCCTTGGTTCCGACCGGCACCCGCATCTTGGTTCCGTCCACCACCTCGGAACTTGGCTCAGAATGCTACCCCGTGCCTTGGTTCCGACCGCCACCCCGGACCTTGGTTCCGACCGCCACCGCAGACCTTGGGTCCGACTGCCACACCGGACCGTGGGATGTGACCGCCAGTCCGGACCTTGGTTCCTACCGCCACCTCGGACCTTGGTTCCGACCGCCACCCCGGACTTTGGTCCCGACCGCCACCCCGGATCTTGGTTCCGACCACCACCTCGGTCCTTGGTTCCGACCGTGACCCAGGACCTTGGTCCCGACCACCACTCCGGACCTTGGTTCCTTCCGCCACCGCGGACCTTGGTTCCTACCGCCACCTCGGACCTTGATTCCGACCGCCACCACGGACCTTGGTTCCGACCACCACCCCGGACCTTGGTTGCGACCGCCAGCTCGGACCTTGGTTCCGACCACCACCCAGGACCTTGGTTCCGAACGCCACCCCGGACCTTTGTTCCGACCGGCACCCCGGACCTTGGTTCCAACCGGCACCTCGGACCTTGGTTCCAACCGGCACCCCGGACCTTGGTTCCGACCACCACCCAGGACCTTTGTTCCGAACGCCACCCCGGACCTTGTTTCCGACTGCCCCCCTGGACTTTGGTTCCGAAACTACCCCGGACCTTGGTTCCGACCGCCACCCGGGACCTTGGTTCCGACCACCACCTGGGACCTTGGGTCTGACCGCGACCCCGGACCTTGGTTCCAACCACCACCTCGGACCTTGGTTCCGACCACCACCTCGGACATTGGTTCTGACCGCCACCCCGGACCTTGGCTCCGACCGCAACACCGGACCATCGTTCCTACCGCCACCTCGGACCTTGGTTCCGACCGCCACCCCGGACCTTTCTCCCGACCGCCACCCCGGACCTTTGTTCCGACCACCACCTCGGTCGTTGGTTCCGACCGCGACCCCGGACCTTGGTCCCGACCGCCACCCCGGACCTTGGTTCCGACTGCCACGCCGGACCGTGGGATCGACTGCCCCCACGGACCTTGGTTCCGACCGCCACCCCGGACCTTTGTTCCGACCGCCACCTCAGACCTTGGTTCTGACCGCCACCTCCACCTTTGTTCTGACCGCCACCCCGGACCTTGGTTCCGACCGCCACACCGGACCTTGGTTCCGACCACCACCCAGGACCTTGGTTCCGACCGCAACCCCGGACCTTGGTTCTGACCGGCACTCCGGATCTTGGTTCCATCCACCACCTCGGACCTTGGCTCAGAACGCTACCCCGTACCTTGGTTCCGACCGCCACCCCGGACCTTGGTTCCGACCGCCAACCCGGACCTTGGTTCCGACCGCCATCCTGGACCTTGGTTCCGACCGCCAGCCCGGACCTTGGTTTGGACCGCCACACCGGACCTTGGTTCCGACCGCCACCCCGGACCTTGGTTCCGACCGCCACCCTGGACCTTGTTTCCGACCGCCACCCCAGACCTTGGTTCCGACCGCCACCCCGGACCTTGGTTCCGACCGCCACCCTGGACCTTGTTTCCGACCGCCACCCCAGACCTTGGGATCTGACCGCCACTCCAGACATTGGTTCCTACCGCCACCTCGGACCTTGGTTCCTTCCGCCACCTCCGACCTTGGTTCCGACCGCCACCCCGGACCATGGTTGTAACCGCCACCCCGGACCTTGGTTCCGACCGCCTGCCCGGACCTTGGTTTGGACCGCCACCCCGGACCTTGGTTCCGACCGCCACCCCGGACCTTGGTTCCGACCGCCACCCCGGACCTTGTTTCCGACTGCAACCTCGGACCTTGGTTCCGACCGCCATCCGGGACCTTGATTCCGACTGCCACCCCGGACTTTGTATCCGACCGCCACCCCGGACCTCGGTTCCGACCGCATCCCCAGACCTTGGTACCGAATGCCCCCCCGAACCTTGGTTCCGAACGCCACCCCGGACCTTGGTTCCGACCGCCACCCTGGACCTTGTTTCCGACCGCCACCCCAGACCTTGGGATCTGACCGCCACTCCAGACATTGGTTCCTACCGCCACCTCGGACCTTGGTTCCTTCCGCCACCTCCGACCTTGGTTCCGACCGCCACCCCGGACCATGGTTGTAACCGCCACCCCGGACCTTGGTTCCGACCGCCTGCCCGGACCTTGGTTTGGACCGCCACCCCGGACCTTGGTTCCGACCGCCACCCCGGACCTTGGTTCCGACCGCCACCCCGGACCTTGTTTCCGACTGCAACCTCGGACCTTGGTTCCGACCGCCATCCGGGACCTTGATTCCGACTGCCACCCCGGACTTTGTATCCGACCGCCACCCCGGACCTCGGTTCCGACCGCATCCCCAGACCTTGGTACCGAATGCCCCCCCGAACCTTGGTTCCGAACGCCACCCCGGACCTTGGTTCCGACCGCCACCCCAGACCTCGGTTCCGACCGCATCCCCGGACCTTGGTACCGAATGCCCCCCCGAACCTTGGTTCCGACCGCCACCCCGGACCATGGTTCCGACCGCCCACCAGACCTTGTGTCCGACCACCAGCCCAGACGTTGGTCTGACTGCCACCCCGGACCTTGGTTCTGACCGCCACCCCGGACCTTGGTTCCGACCTCTACCCTGGACCTTGGTTCCGACCACCACCCCGGACCTTGGTTCCGACCGCCACCTCGGACCTTGGTTCCGACCGCCACCCCGGACCTTGGTTCCAACAGCCACGCCGGACCGTGGTATCGACTGCCGCCCCGGACCTTGGATCCGACCGCCACCCTGGACCTTAGTTCCGACCGCCACATCGGACCTTGGTTCTGACCGCCTCCTTCACCTTTGTTCCGACCGCCACCCGAGACCTTGGTGCCGAACGCCACCCCGGACCACGGTTCCGACCACCACCCAGGACCTTGGTTCCGACCGCCACCCCGGTCCTTGGTTCCGACCGGCACCCGCATCTTGGTTCCGTCCACCACCTCGGAACTTGGCTCAGAATGCTACCCCGTGCCTTGGTTCCGACCGCCACCCCGGACCTTGGTTCCGACCGCCACCCCGGACCTTGGGTCCGACTGCCACACCGGACCGTGGGATGTGACCGCCACTCCGGACCTTGGTTCCTACCGCCACCTCGGACCTTGGTTCCGACCGCCACCCCGGACTTTGGTCCCGACCGCCACCCCGGATCTTGGTTCCGACCACCACCTCGGTCCTTGGTTCCGACCGTGACCCAGGACCTTGGTCCCGACCACCACTCCGGACCTTGGTTCCTTCCGCCACCGCGGACCTTGGTTCCTACCGCCACCTCGGACCTTGATTCCGACCGCCACCACGGACCTTGGTTCCGACCACCACCCCGGACCTTGGTTGCGACCGCCAGCTCGGACCTTGGTTCCGACCACCACCCAGGACCTTGGTTCCGAACGCCACCCCGGACCTTTGTTCCGACCGGCACCCCGGACCTTGGTTCCAACCGGCACCTCGGACCTTGGTTCCAACCGGCACCCCGGACCTTGGTTCCGACCACCACCCAGGACCTTTGTTCCGAACGCCACCCCGGACCTTGTTTCCGACTGCCCCCCTGGACTTTGGTTCCGAAACTACCCCGGACCTTGGTTCCGACCGCCACCCGGGACCTTGGTTCCGACCACCACCTGGGACCTTGGGTCTGACCGCGACCCCGGACCTTGGTTCCAACCACCACCTCGGACCTTGGTTCCGACCACCACCTCGGACATTGGTTCTGACCGCCACCCCGGACCTTGGCTCCGACCGCAACACCGGACCATCGTTCCTACCGCCACCTCGGACCTTGGTTCCGACCGCCACCCCGGACCTTTCTCCCGACCGCCACCCCGGACCTTTGTTCCGACCACCACCTCGGTCGTTGGTTCCGACCGCGACCCCGGACCTTGGTCCCGACCGCCACCCCGGACCTTGGTTCCGACTGCCACGCCGGACCGTGGGATCGACTGCCCCCACGGACCTTGGTTCCGACCGCCACCCCGGACCTTTGTTCCGACCGCCACCTCAGACCTTGGTTCTGACCGCCACCTCCACCTTTGTTCTGACCGCCACCCCGGACCTTGGTTCCGACCGCCACACCGGACCTTGGTTCCGACCACCACCCAGGACCTTGGTTCCGACCGCAACCCCGGACCTTGGTTCTGACCGGCACTCCGGATCTTGGTTCCATCCACCACCTCGGACCTTGGCTCAGAACGCTACCCCGTACCTTGGTTCCGACCGCCACCCCGGACCTTGGTTCCGACCGCCAACCCGGACCTTGGTTCCGACCGCCATCCTGGACCTTGGTTCCGACCGCCAGCCCGGACCTTGGTTTGGACCGCCACACCGGACCTTGGTTCCGACCGCCACCCCGGACCTTGGTTCCGACCGCCACCCTGGACCTTGTTTCCGACCGCCACCCCAGACCTTGGTTCCGACCGCCACCCCGGACCTTGGTTCCGACCGCCACCCTGGACCTTGTTTCCGACCGCCACCCCAGACCTTGGGATCTGACCGCCACTCCAGACATTGGTTCCTACCGCCACCTCGGACCTTGGTTCCTTCCGCCACCTCCGACCTTGGTTCCGACCGCCACCCCGGACCATGGTTGTAACCGCCACCCCGGACCTTGGTTCCGACCGCCTGCCCGGACCTTGGTTTGGACCGCCACCCCGGACCTTGGTTCCGACCGCCACCCCGGACCTTGGTTCCGACCGCCACCCCGGACCTTGTTTCCGACTGCAACCTCGGACCTTGGTTCCGACCGCCATCCGGGACCTTGATTCCGACTGCCACCCCGGACTTTGTATCCGACCGCCACCCCGGACCTCGGTTCCGACCGCATCCCCAGACCTTGGTACCGAATGCCCCCCCGAACCTTGGTTCCGAACGCCACCCCGGACCTTGGTTCCGACCGCCACCCTGGACCTTGTTTCCGACCGCCACCCCAGACCTTGGGATCTGACCGCCACTCCAGACATTGGTTCCTACCGCCACCTCGGACCTTGGTTCCTTCCGCCACCTCCGACCTTGGTTCCGACCGCCACCCCGGACCATGGTTGTAACCGCCACCCCGGACCTTGGTTCCGACCGCCTGCCCGGACCTTGGTTTGGACCGCCACCCCGGACCTTGGTTCCGACCGCCACCCCGGACCTTGGTTCCGACCGCCACCCCGGACCTTGTTTCCGACTGCAACCTCGGACCTTGGTTCCGACCGCCATCCGGGACCTTGATTCCGACTGCCACCCCGGACTTTGTATCCGACCGCCACCCCGGACCTCGGTTCCGACCGCATCCCCAGACCTTGGTACCGAATGCCCCCCCGAACCTTGGTTCCGAACGCCACCCCGGACCTTGGTTCCGACCGCCACCCCAGACCTCGGTTCCGACCGCATCCCCGGACCTTGGTACCGAATGCCCCCCCGAACCTTGGTTCCGACCGCCACCCCGGACCATGGTTCCGACCGCCCACCAGACCTTGTGTCCGACCACCAGCCCAGACGTTGGTCTGACTGCCACCCCGGACCTTGGTTCTGACCGCCACCCCGGACCTTGGTTCCGACCTCTACCCTGGACCTTGGTTCCGACCACCACCCCGGACCTTGGTTCCGACCGCCACCTCGGACCTTGGTTCCGACCGCCACCCCGGACCTTGGTTCCAACCGCCACGCCGGACCGTGGTATCGACTGCCCCCCCGGACCTTGGATCCGACCGCCACCCTGGACCTTAGTTCCGACCGCCACATCGGACCTTGGTTCTGACCGCCTCCTTCACCTTTGTTCCGACCGCCACCCGAGACCTTGGTGCCGAACGCCACCCCGGACCACGGTTCCGACCACCACCCAGGACCTTGGTTCCGACCGCCACCCCGGTCCTTGGTTCCGACCGGCACCCGCATCTTGGTTCCGTCCACCACCTCGGAACTTGGCTCAGAATGCTACCCCGTGCCTTGGTTCCGACCGCCACCCCGGACCTTGGTTCCGACCGCCACCCCGGACCTTGGGTCCGACTGCCACACCGGACCGTGGGATGTGACCGCCACTCCGGACCTTGGTTCCTACCGCCACCTCGGACCTTGGTTCCGACCGCCACCCCGGACTTTGGTCCCGACCGCCACCCCGGATCTTGGTTCCGACCACCACCTCGGTCCTTGGTTCCGACCGTGACCCAGGACCTTGGTCCCGACCACCACTCCGGACCTTGGTTCCTTCCGCCACCGCGGACCTTGGTTCCTACCGCCACCTCGGACCTTGATTCCGACCGCCACCACGGACCTTGGTTCCGACCACCACCCCGGACCTTGGTTGCGACCGCCAGCTCGGACCTTGGTTCCGACCACCACCCAGGACCTTGGTTCCGAACGCCACCCCGGACCTTTGTTCCGACCGGCACCCCGGACCTTGGTTCCAACCGGCACCTCGGACCTTGGTTCCAACCGGCACCCCGGACCTTGGTTCCGACCACCACCCAGGACCTTTGTTCCGAACGCCACCCCGGACCTTGTTTCCGACTGCCCCCCTGGACTTTGGTTCCGAAACTACCCCGGACCTTGGTTCCGACCGCCACCCGGGACCTTGGTTCCGACCACCACCTGGGACCTTGGGTCTGACCGCGACCCCGGACCTTGGTTCCAACCACCACCTCGGACCTTGGTTCCGACCACCACCTCGGACATTGGTTCTGACCGCCACCCCGGACCTTGGCTCCGACCGCAACACCGGACCATCGTTCCTACCGCCACCTCGGACCTTGGTTCCGACCGCCACCCCGGACCTTTCTCCCGACCGCCACCCCGGACCTTTGTTCCGACCACCACCTCGGTCGTTGGTTCCGACCGCGACCCCGGACCTTGGTCCCGACCGCCACCCCGGACCTTGGTTCCGACTGCCACGCCGGACCGTGGGATCGACTGCCCCCACGGACCTTGGTTCCGACCGCCACCCCGGACCTTTGTTCCGACCGCCACCTCAGACCTTGGTTCTGACCGCCACCTCCACCTTTGTTCTGACCGCCACCCCGGACCTTGGTTCCGACCGCCACACCGGACCTTGGTTCCGACCACCACCCAGGACCTTGGTTCCGACCGCAACCCCGGACCTTGGTTCTGACCGGCACTCCGGATCTTGGTTCCATCCACCACCTCGGACCTTGGCTCAGAACGCTACCCCGTACCTTGGTTCCGACCGCCACCCCGGACCTTGGTTCCGACCGCCAACCCGGACCTTGGTTCCGACCGCCATCCTGGACCTTGGTTCCGACCGCCAGCCCGGACCTTGGTTTGGACCGCCACACCGGACCTTGGTTCCGACCGCCACCCCGGACCTTGGTTCCGACCGCCACCCTGGACCTTGTTTCCGACCGCCACCCCAGACCTTGGTTCCGACCGCCACCCCGGACCTTGGTTCCGACCGCCACCCTGGACCTTGTTTCCGACCGCCACCCCAGACCTTGGGATCTGACCGCCACTCCAGACATTGGTTCCTACCGCCACCTCGGACCTTGGTTCCTTCCGCCACCTCCGACCTTGGTTCCGACCGCCACCCCGGACCATGGTTGTAACCGCCACCCCGGACCTTGGTTCCGACCGCCTGCCCGGACCTTGGTTTGGACCGCCACCCCGGACCTTGGTTCCGACCGCCACCCCGGACCTTGGTTCCGACCGCCACCCCGGACCTTGTTTCCGACTGCAACCTCGGACCTTGGTTCCGACCGCCATCCGGGACCTTGATTCCGACTGCCACCCCGGACTTTGTATCCGACCACCACCCCGGACCTCGGTTCCGACCGCATCCCCAGACCTTGGTACCGAATGCCCCCCCGAACCTTGGTTCCGAACGCCACCCCGGACCTTGGTTCCGACCGCCACCCTGGACCTTGTTTCCGACCGCCACCCCAGACCTTGGGATCTGACCGCCACTCCAGACATTGGTTCCTACCGCCACCTCGGACCTTGGTTCCTTCCGCCACCTCCGACCTTGGTTCCGACCGCCACCCCGGACCATGGTTGTAACCGCCACCCCGGACCTTGGTTCCGACCGCCTGCCCGGACCTTGGTTTGGACCGCCACCCCGGACCTTGGTTCCGACCGCCACCCCGGACCTTGGTTCCGACCGCCACCCCGGACCTTGTTTCCGACTGCAACCTCGGACCTTGGTTCCGACCGCCATCCGGGACCTTGATTCCGACTGCCACCCCGGACTTTGTATCCGACCGCCACCCCGGACCTCGGTTCCGACCGCATCCCCAGACCTTGGTACCGAATGCCCCCCCGAACCTTGGTTCCGAACGCCACCCCGGACCTTGGTTCCGACCGCCACCCCAGACCTCGGTTCCGACCGCATCCCCGGACCTTGGTACCGAATGCCCCCCCGAACCTTGGTTCCGACCGCCACCCCGGACCATGGTTCCGACCGCCCACCAGACCTTGTGTCCGACCACCAGCCCAGACGTTGGTCTGACTGCCACCCCGGACCTTGGTTCTGACCGCCACCCCGGACCTTGGTTCCGACCTCTACCCTGGACCTTGGTTCCGACCACCACCCCGGACCTTGGTTCCGACCGCCACCTCGGACCTTGGTTCCGACCGCCACCCCGGACCTTGGTTCCAACCGCCACGCCGGACCGTGGTATCGACTGCCCCCCCGGACCTTGGATCCGACCGCCACCCTGGACCTTAGTTCCGACCGCCACATCGGACCTTGGTTCTGACCGCCTCCTTCACCTTTGTTCCGACCGCCACCCGAGACCTTGGTGCCGAACGCCACCCCGGACCACGGTTCCGACCACCACCCAGGACCTTGGTTCCGACCGCCACCCCGGTCCTTGGTTCCGACCGGCACCCGCATCTTGGTTCCGTCCACCACCTCGGAACTTGGCTCAGAATGCTACCCCGTGCCTTGGTTCCGACCGCCACCCCGGACCTTGGTTCCGACCGCCACCCCGGACCTTGGGTCCGACTGCCACACCGGACCGTGGGATGTGACCGCCACTCCGGACCTTGGTTCCTACCGCCACCTCGGACCTTGGTTCCGACCGCCACCCCGGACTTTGGTCCCGACCGCCACCCCGGATCTTGGTTCCGACCACCACCTCGGTCCTTGGTTCCGACCGCGACCCAGGACCTTGGTCCCGACCGCCACTCCGGACCTTGGTTCCTTCCGCCACCGCGGACCTTGGTTCCTGCCGCCACCTCGGACCTTGATTCCGACCACCACCACGGACCTTGGTTCCGACCACCACCCCGGACCTTGGTTGCGACCGCCACCTCGGACATTGGTTCCGACCACCACCCAGGACCTTGGTTCCGAACGCCACCCCGGACCTTTGTTCCGACCGGCACCCCGGACCTTGGTTCCAACCGGCACCTCGGACCTTGGTTCCAACCGGCACCCCGGACCTTGGTTCCGACCACCACCCAGGACCTTTGTTCCGAACGCCACCCCGGACCTTGTTTCCGACTGCCCCCCTGGACTTTGGTTCCGAAACTACCCCGGACCTTGGTTCCGACCGCCACCCGGGACCTTGGTTCCGACCACCACCTGGGACCTTGGGTCTGACCGCGACCCCGGACCTTGGTTCCAACCACCACCTCGGACCTTGGTTCCGACCACCACCTCGGACATTGGTTCTGACCGCCACCCCGGACCTTGGCTCCGACCGCAACACCGGACCATCGTTCCTACCGCCACCTCGGACCTTGGTTCCGACCGCCACCCCGGACCTTGGTCCCGACCGCCACCCCGGACCTTTGTTCCGACCACCACCTCGGTCGTTGGTTCCGACCGCGACCCCGGACCTTGGTCCCGACTGCCACCCTGGACCTTGGTTCCGACTGCCACGCCGGACCGTGGGATCGACTGCCCCCACGGACCTTGGTTCCGACCGCCAGCCCGGACCTTGGTTTGGACCGCCACACCGGATCTTGGTTCTGACCGCCACCCCGGACCTTGGTTCCGACCGCCACCCCGGACCTTGTTTCCGACCGCCACCCCAGACCTTGGTTCCGACTGCCACACCGGACCTTGGGATCTGACCGCCACTCCAGACCTTGGTTCCTACCGCCACCTTGGACCTTGGTTCCTTCCGCCACCTCGGACCTTGGTTCCGACCGCCCCCCCAGACCTTAGTTCCGACCGCCACCCCGGACCTTGGTTCCAACTGCCACCCCGGACCTTGGTTCCGACCGCCTGTCCGGACCTTGGTTTGGACCGCCACCCCGGACCTTGGTTCCGACCGCCACCCCGGACCTTGGTTCCAACCGCCACCCCGGCCCTTGTTTCCGACTGCAACCTCGGACCTTGGTTCCGACCGCCATCCGGGACCTTGATTCCGACCGCCACCCCGGACTTTGTTTCCGACCGCCACCCTGGACCTTGGTTCCGACCGCCACCCCGGTCCTTGGTTCCGACCGCCACTCAGGACCTTTTTTGCGACCGCCACCCCGGACCTTGGTTCCAACCGCCACCCCGGACCTTGGTTCCGACCGACACTCCGGACCTTGGTTCCGACCGCCACCCCGGACCTTCGTTCCGAACGCCACCCCGGACCTCGGTTCCGACCGCATCCCCAGACCTTGGTACCGAATGCCCCCCCGAACCTTGGTTCCGAACGCCACCCCGGACCTTGGTTCCGACCGCCACCCCAGACCTCGGTTCCGACCGCATCCCCGGACCTTGGTACCGAATGCCCCCCCGAACCTTGGTTCCGACCGCCACCCCGGACCATGGTTCCGACCGCCCACCAGACCTTGTGTCTGACCACCAGCCCAGACGTTGGTCTGACTGCCACCCCGGACCTTGGTTCTGACCGCCACCCCGGACCTTGGTTCTGACCTCTACCCTGGACCTTGGTTCCGACCACCACCCCGGACCTTGGTTCCGACCGCCACCTCGGACCTTGGTTCCGACCGCCACCCCGGACCTTAGTTCCAACCGCCATGCCGGACCGTGGTATCGACTGCCGCCCCGGACCTTGGATCCGACCGCCACCCTGGACCTTAGTTCCGACCGCCACATCGGACCTTGGTTCTGACCGCCACCTTCACCTTTGTTCCGACCGCCACCCCAGACCTTGGTTCCGAACGCCACCCCGGACCATGGTTCCGACCACCACCCAGGACCTTGGTTCCGACCGCCACCCCGGTCCTTGGTTCCGACCGGCACCCGCATCTTGGTTCCGTCCACCACCTCGGAACTTGGCTCAGAATGCTACCCCGTGCCTTGGTTCCGACCGCCACCCCGGACCTTGGTTCCGACCGCCACCCCGGACCTTGGGTCCGACTGCCACATCGGACCGTGGGATGTGACCGCCACTCCGGACCTTGGTTCCTACCGCCACCTCGGACCTTGGTTCCGACCGCCACCCCGGACTTTGGTCCCGACCGCCACCCCGGATCTTGGTTCCGACCACCACCTCGGTCCTTGGTTCCGACCGCGACCCAGGACCTTGGTCCCGACCGCCACTCCGGACCTTGGTTCCTTCCGCCACCGCGGACCTTGGTTCCTACCGCCACCTCGGACCTTGGTTCCGACCGCCACCACGGACCTTGGTTCCGACCACCACCCCGGACCTTGGTTGCGACCGCCACCTCGGACCTTGGTTCCGACCACCACCCAGGACCTTGGTTCCGAACGCCACCCCGGACCTTTGTTCCGACCGGCACCCCGGACCTTGGTTCCAACCGGCACCTCGGACCTTGGTTCCAACCGGCACCCCGGACCTTGGTTCCGACCACCACCCAGGACCTTTGTTCCAAACGCCACCCCGGACCTTCGTTCCGACTGCCCCCCTGGACTTTGGTTCCGAAGCTACCCCGGACCTTGGTTCCGACCGCCACCCGGGACCTTGGTTCCGACCGCCACCTGGTACCTTGGGTCAGACCGCGGCCCCGGACTTCGGTTCCGAACGCCACCCCGGACCTTGGTTCCAACCACCACCTCGGACATTGGTTCCGACTGCCACGCCGGACCGTGGGATCGACTGCCCCCACGGACCTTGGTTCCGACCGCCAGCCCGGACCTTGGTTTGGACCGCCACACCGGATCTTGGTTCTGACCGCCACCCCGGACCTTGGTTCCGACCGCCACCCTGGACCTTGTTTCCGACCGCCACCCCAGACCTTGGTTCCGACTGCCACACCGGACCTTGGGATCTGACCGCCACTCCAGACCTTGGTTCCTACCGCCACCTTGGACCTTGGTTCCTTCCGCCACCTCGGACCTTGGTTCCGACCGCCCCCCCAGACCTTAGTTCCGACCGCCACCCCGGACCTTGGTTCCAAACGCCACCCCGCACCTTGGTTCCGACCGCCTGTCCGGACCTTGGTTTGGACCGCCACCCCGGACCTTGGTTCCGACCGCCACCCCGGACCTTTTTTGCGACCGCCACCCCGGACCTTGGTTCCAACCGCCACCCCGGACCTTGGTTCCGACCGACACTCCGGACCTTGGTTCCGACCGCCACCCCGGACCTTCGTTCCGAACGCCACCCCGGACCTCGGTTCCGACCGCATCCCCAGACCTTGGTACCGAATGCCCCCCCGAACCTTGGTTCCGAACGCCACCCCGGACCTTGGTTCCGACCGCCACCCCAGACCTCGGTTCCGACCGCATCCCCGGACCTTGGTACCGAATGCCCCCCCGAACCTTGGTTCCGACCGCCACCCCGGACCATGGTTCCGACCGCCCACCAGACCTTGTGTCCGACCACCAGCCCAGACGTTGGTCTGACTGCCACCCCGGACCTTGGTTCTGACCGCCACCCCGGACCTTGGTTCCGACCTCTACCCTGGACCTTGGTTCCGACCACCACCCCGGACCTTGGTTCCGACCGCCACCTCGGACCTTGGTTCCGACCGCCACCCCGGACCTTAGTTCCAACCGCCATGCCGGACCGTGGTATCGACTGCCGCCCCGGACCTTGGATCCGACCGCCACCCTGGACCTTAGTTCCGACCGCCACATCGGACCTTGGTTCTGACCGCCACCTTCACCTTTGTTCCGACCGCCACCCCAGACCTTGGTTCCGAACGCCACCCCGGACCATGGTTCCGACCACCACCCAGGACCTTGGTTCCGACCGCCACCCCGGTCCTTGGTTCCGACCGGCACCCGCATCTTGGTTCCGTCCACCACCTCGGAACTTGGCTCAGAATGCTACCCCGTGCCTTGGTTCCGACCGCCACCCCGGACCTTGGTTCCGACCGCCACCCCGGACCTTGGGTCCGACTGCCACACCGGACCGTGGGATGTGACCGCCACTCCGGACCTTGGTTCCTACCGCCACCTCGGACCTTGGTTCCGACCGCCACCCCGGACTTTGGTCCCGACCGCCACCCCGGATCTTGGTTCCGACCACCACCTCGGTCCTTGGTTCCGACCGCGACCCAGGACCTTGGTCCCGACCGCCACTCCGGACCTTGGTTCCTTCCGCCACCGCGGACCTTGGTTCCTACCGCCACCTCGGACCTTGGTTCCGACCGCCACCACGGACCTTGGTTCCGACCACCACCCCGGACCTTGGTTGCGACCGCCACCTCGGACCTTGGTTCCGACCACCACCCAGGACCTTGGTTCCGAACGCCACCCCGGACCTTTGTTCCGACCGGCACCCCGGACCTTGGTTCCAACCGGCACCTCGGACCTTGGTTCCAACCGGCACCCCGGACCTTGGTTCCGACCACCACCCAGGACCTTTGTTCCGAACGCCACCCCGGACCTTGTTTCCGACTGCCCCCCTGGACTTTGGTTCCGAAACTACCCCGGACCTTGGTTCCGACCGCCACCCGGGACCTTGGTTCCGACCACCACCTGGGACCTTGGGTCTGACCGCGACCCCGGACCTTGGTTCCAACCACCACCTCGGACCTTGGTTCCGACCACCACCTCGGACATTGGTTCTGACCGCCACCCCGGACCTTGGCTCCGACCGCAACACCGGACCATCGTTCCTACCGCCACCTCGGACCTTGGTTCCGACCGCCACCCCGGACCTTGGTCCCGACCGCCACCCCGGACCTTTGTTCCGACCACCACCTCGGTCGTTGGTTCCGACCGCGACCCCGGACCTTGGTCCCGACCGCCACCCCGGACCTTGGTTCCGACTGCCACGCCGGACCGTGGGATCGACTGCCCCCACGGACCTTGGTTCCGACCGCCACCCCGGACCTTTGTTCCGACCGCCACCTCAGACCTTGGTTCTGACCGCCACCTCCACCTTTGTTCCGACCGCCACCCCGGACCTTGGTTCCGACCGCCACACCGGACCTTGGTTCCGACCACCACCCAGGACCTTGGTTTGGACCGCCACACCGGATCTTGGTTCTGACCGCCACCCCGGACCTTGGTTCCGACCGCCACCCTGGACCTTGTTTCCGACCGCCACCCCAGACCTTGGTTCCGACTGCCACACCGGACCTTGGGATCTGACCGCCACTCCAGACCTTGGTTCCTACCGCCACCTGGGACCTTGGTTCCTTCCGCCACCTCGGACCTTGGTTCCGACCGCCCCCCCAGACCTTAGTTCCGACCGCCACCCCGGACCTTGGTTCCAACTGCCACCCCGGACCTTGGTTCCGACCGCCTGTCCGGACCTTGGTTTGGACCGCCACCCCGGACCTTGGTTCCGACCGCCACCCCGGACCTTGGTTCCGACCGCCACCCCGGACCTTGTTTCCGACTGCAACCTCGGACCTTGGTTCCGACCGCCATCCGGGACCTTGATTCCGACCGCCACCCCGGACTTTGTTTCCGACCGCCACCCTGGACCTTGGTTCCGACCGCCACCCCGGTCCTTGGTTCCGACCGCCACTCAGGACCTTTTTTGCGACCGCCACCCCGGACCTTGGTTCCAACTGCCACCCCGGACCTTGGTTCCGACCGACACTCCGGACCTTGGTTCCGACCGCCACCCCGGACCTTTGTTCCGAACGCCACCCCGGACCTCGGTTCCGACCGCATCCCCAGACCTTGGTACCGAATGCCCCCCCGAACCTTGGTTCCGAACGCCACCCCGGACCTTGGTTCCGACCGCCACCCCAGACCTCGGTTCCGACCGCATCCCCGGACCTTGGTACCGAATGCCCCCCCGAACCTTGGTTCCGACCGCCACCCCGGACCATGGTTCCGACCGCCCACCAGACCTTGTGTCTGACCACCAGCCCAGACGTTGGTCTGACTGCCACCCCGGACCTTGGTTCTGACCGCCACCCCGGACCTTGGTTCTGACCTCTACCCTGGACCTTGGTTCCGACCACCACCCCGGACCTTGGTTCCGACCGCCACCTCGGACCTTGGTTCCGACCGCCACCCCGGACCTTAGTTCCAACCGCCATGCCGGACCGTGGTATCGACTGCCGCCCCGGACCTTGGATCCGACCGCCACCCTGGACCTTAGTTCCGACCGCCACATCGGACCTTGGTTCTGACCGCCACCTTCACCTTTGTTCCGACCGCCACCCCAGACCTTGGTTCCGAACGCCACCCCGGACCATGGTTCCGACCACCACCCAGGACCTTGGTTCCGACCGCCACCCCGGTCCTTGGTTCCGACCGGCACCCGCATCTTGGTTCCGTCCACCACCTCGGAACTTGGCTCAGAATGCTACCCCGTGCCTTGGTTCCGACCGCCACCCCGGACCTTGGTTCCGACCGCCACCCCGGACCTTGGGTCCGACTGCCACATCGGACCGTGGGATGTGACCGCCACTCCGGACCTTGGTTCCTACCGCCACCTCGGACCTTGGTTCCGACCGCCACCCCGGACTTTGGTCCCGACCGCCACCCCGGATCTTGGTTCCGACCACCACCTCGGTCCTTGGTTCCGACCGCGACCCAGGACCTTGGTCCCGACCGCCACTCCGGACCTTGGTTCCTTCCGCCACCGCGGACCTTGGTTCCTACCGCCACCTCGGACCTTGGTTCCGACCGCCACCACGGACCTTGGTTCCGACCACCACCCCGGACCTTGGTTGCGACCGCCACCTCGGACCTTGGTTCCGACCACCACCCAGGACCTTGGTTCCGAACGCCACCCCGGACCTTTGTTCCGACCGGCACCCCGGACCTTGGTTCCAACCGGCACCTCGGACCTTGGTTCCAACCGGCACCCCGGACCTTGGTTCCGACCACCACCCAGGACCTTTGTTCCAAACGCCACCCCGGACCTTCGTTCCGACTGCCCCCCTGGACTTTGGTTCCGAAGCTACCCCGGACCTTGGTTCCGACCGCCACCCGGGACCTTGGTTCCGACCGCCACCTGGTACCTTGGGTCAGACCGCGGCCCCGGACTTCGGTTCCGAACGCCACCCCGGACCTTGGTTCCAACCACCACCTCGGACATTGGTTCCGACTGCCACGCCGGACCGTGGGATCGACTGCCCCCACGGACCTTGGTTCCGACCGCCAGCCCGGACCTTGGTTTGGACCGCCACACCGGATCTTGGTTCTGACCGCCACCCCGGACCTTGGTTCCGACCGCCACCCTGGACCTTGTTTCCGACCGCCACCCCAGACCTTGGTTCCGACTGCCACACCGGACCTTGGGATCTGACCGCCACTCCAGACCTTGGTTCCTACCGCCACCTTGGACCTTGGTTCCTTCCGCCACCTCGGACCTTGGTTCCGACCGCCCCCCCAGACCTTAGTTCCGACCGCCACCCCGGACCTTGGTTCCAAACGCCACCCCGGACCTTGGTTCCGACCGCCTGTCCGGACCTTGGTTTGGACCGCCACCCCGGACCTTGGTTCCGACCGCCACCCCGGACCTTGGTTCCGACCGCCACCCCGGACCTTGTTTCCGACTGCAACCTCGGACCTTGGTTCTGACCGCCATCCGGGACCTTGATTCCGACCGCCACCCCGGACTTTGTTTCCGACCGCCACCCTGGACCTTGGTTCCGACCGCCACCCCGGTCCTTGGTTCCGACCGCCACTCAGGACCTTTTTTGCGACCGCCACCCCGGACCTTGGTTCCAACCGCCACCCCGGACCTTGGTTCCGACCGACACTCCGGACCTTGGTTCCGACCGCCACCCCGGACCTTCGTTCCGAACGCCACCCCGGACCTCGGTTCCGACCGCATCCCCAGACCTTGGTACCGAATGCCCCCCCGAACCTTGGTTCCGAACGCCACCCCGGACCTTGGTTCCGACCGCCACCCCAGACCTCGGTTCCGACCGCATCCCCGGACCTTGGTACCGAATGCCCCCCCGAACCTTGGTTCCGACCGCCACCCCGGACCATGGTTCCGACCGCCCACCAGACCTTGTGTCCGACCACCAGCCCAGACGTTGGTCTGACTGCCACCCCGGACCTTGGTTCTGACCGCCACCCCGGACCTTGGTTCCGACCTCTACCCTGGACCTTGGTTCCGACCACCACCCCGGACCTTGGTTCCGACCGCCACCTCGGACCTTGGTTCCGACCGCCACCCCGGACCTTAGTTCCAACCGCCATGCCGGACCGTGGTATCGACTGCCGCCCCGGACCTTGGATCCGACCGCCACCCTGGACCTTAGTTCCGACCGCCACATCGGACCTTGGTTCTGACCGCCACCTTCACCTTTGTTCCGACCGCCACCCCAGACCTTGGTTCCGAACGCCACCCCGGACCATGGTTCCGACCACCACCCAGGACCTTGGTTCCGACCGCCACCCCAGTCCTTGGTTCCGACCGGCACCCGCATCTTGGTTCCGTCCACCACCTCGGAACTTGGCTCAGAATGCTACCCAGTGCCTTGGTTCCGACCGCCACCCCGGACCTTGGTTCCGACCGCCACCCCGGACCTTGGGTCCGACTGCCACACCGGACCGTGGGATGTGACCGCCACTCCGGACCTTGGTTCCTACCGCCACCTCGGACCTTGGTTCCGACCGCCACCCCGGACTTTGGTCCCGACCGCCACCCCGGATCTTGGTTCCGACCACCACCTCGGTCCTTGGTTCCGACCGCGACCCAGGACCTTGGTCCCGACCGCCACTCCGGACCTTGGTTCCTTCCGCCACCGCGGACCTTGGTTCCTACCGCCACCTCGGACCTTGGTTCCGACCGCCACCACGGACCTTGGTTCCGACCACCACCCCGGACCTTGGTTGCGACCGCCAGCTCGGACCTTGGTTCCGACCACCACCCAGGACCTTGGTTCCGAACGCCACCCCGGACCTTTGTTCCGACCGGCACCCCGGACCTTGGTTCCAACCGGCACCTCGGACCTTGGTTCCAACCGGCACCCCGGACCTTGGTTCCGACCACCACCCAGGACCTTTGTTCCGAACGCCACCCCGGACCTTGTTTCCGACTGCCCCCCTGGACTTTGGTTCCGAAACTACCCCGGACCTTGGTTCCGACCGCCACCCGGGACCTTGGTTCCGACCACCACCTGGGACCTTGGGTCTGACCGCGACCCCGGACCTTGGTTCCAACCACCACCTCGGACCTTGGTTCCGACCACCACCTCGGACATTGGTTCTGACCGCCACCCCGGACCTTGGCTCCGACCGCAACACCGGACCATCGTTCCTACCGCCACCTCGGACCTTGGTTCCGACCGCCACCCCGGACCTTGGTCCCGACCGCCACCCCGGACCTTTGTTCCGACCACCACCTCGGTCGTTGGTTCCGACCGCGACCCCGGACCTTGGTCCCGACCGCCACCCCGGACCTTGGTTCCGACTGCCACGCCGGACCGTGGGATCGACTGCCCCCACGGACCTTGGTTCCGACCGCCACCCCGGACCTTTGTTCCGACCGCCACCTCAGACCTTGGTTCTGACCGCCACCTCCACCTTTGTTCCAACCGCCACCCCGGACCTTGGTTCCGACCGCCACACCGGACCTTGGTTCCGACCACCACCCAGGACCTTGGTTCCGACCGCAACCCCGGACCTTGGTTCCGACCGGCACTCCGGATCTTGGTTCCATCCACCACCTCGGACCTTGGCTCAGAACGCTACCCCGTACCTTGGTTCCGACCGCCACCCCGGACCTTGGTTCCGACCGCCAACCCGGACCTTGGTTCCGACCGCCATCCTGGACCTTGGTTCCGACCGCCAGCCCGGACCTTGGTTTGGACCGCCACACCGGACCTTGGTTCCGACCGCCACCCCGGACCTTGGTTCCGACCGCCACCCTGGACCTTGTTTCCGACCGCCACCCCAGACCTTGGTTCCGACCGCCACCCCGGACCTTGGTTCCGACCGCCACCCTGGACCTTGTTTCCGACCGCCACCCCAGACCTTGGGATCTGACCGCCACTCCAGACATTGGTTCCTACCGCCACTTCGGACCTTGGTTCCTTCCGCCACCTCGGACCTTGGTTCCGACCGCCACCCCGGACCATGGTTGCAACCGCCACCCCGGACCTTGGTTCCGACCGCCTGCCCGGACCTTGGTTTGGACCGCCACCCCGGACCTTGGTTCCGACCGCCACCCCGGACCTTGGTTCCGACCGCCACCCCGGACCTTGTTTCCGACTGCAACCTCGGACCTTGGTTCCGACCGCCATCCGGGACCTTGATTCCGACTGCCACCCCGGACTTTGTATCCGACCGCCACCCCGGACCTCGGTTCCGACCGCATCCCCAGACCTTGGTACCGAATGCCCCCCCGAACCTTGGTTCCGAACGCCACCCCGGACCTTGGTTCCAACCGCCACCCCGGACCTTGGTTCCGACCGACACTCCGGACCTTGGTTCCGACCGCCACCCCGGACCTTCGTTCCGAACGCCACCCCGGACCTCGGTTCCGACCGCATCCCCAGACCTTGGTACCGAATGCCCCCCCGAACCTTGGTTCCGAACGCCACCCCGGACCATGGTTCCGACCGCCCACCAGACCTTGTGTCCGACCACCAGCCCAGACGTTGGTCTGACTGCCACCCCGGACCTTGGTTCTGACCGCCACCCCGGACCTTGGTTCCGACCTCTACCCTGGACCTTGGTTCCGACCACCACCCCGGACCTTGGTTCCGACCGCCACCTCGGACCTTGGTTCCGACCGCCACCCCGGACCTTGGTTCCAACCGCCACGCCGGACCGTGGTTTCGACTGCCGCCCCGGACCTTGGATCCGACCGCCACCCTGGACCTTAGTTCCGACCGCCACATCGGACCTTGGTTCTGACCGCCACCTTCACCTTTGTTCCGACCGCCACCCCAGACCTTGGTGCCGAACGCCACCCCGGACCATGGTTCCGACCACCACCCAGGACCTTGGTTCCGACCGCCACCCCGGTCCTTGGTTCCGACCGGCACCCGCATCTTGGTTCCGTCCACCACCTCGGAACTTGGCTCAGAATGCTACCCCGTGCCTTGGTTCCGACCGCCACCCCGGACCTTGGTTCCGACCGCCACCCCGGACCTTGGGTCCGACTGCCACACCGGACCGTGGGATGTGACCGCCACTCCGGACCTTGGTTCCTACCGCCACCTCGGACCTTGGTTCCGACCGCCACCCCGGACTTTGATCCCGACCGCCACCCCGGATCTTGGTTCCGACCACCACCTCGGTCCTTGGTTCCGACCGCGACCCAGGACCTTGGGCCCGACCGCCACTCCGGACCTTGGTTCCTTCCGCCACCGCGGACCTTGGTTCCTACCGCCACCTCGGACCTTGATTCCGACCGCCACCCCGGACCTTGGTTCCGACCGGCACCCGGATCTTGGTTCCGTCCACCACCTCGGAACTTGGCTCAGAATGCTACCCCGTGCCTTGGTTCCGACCGCCACCCCGGACCTTGGTTCCGACCGCCACCCAGGACCTTGGTTCCGACCGCAACCCCGGACCTTGGTTCCGACCGGCACTCCGGATCTTGGTTCCATCCACCACCTCGGACCTTGGCTCAGAACGCTACCCCGTACCTTGGTTCCGACCGCCACCCCGGACCTTGGTTCCGACCGCCAACCCGGACCTTGGTTCCGACCGCCATCCTGGACCTTGGTTCCGACCGCCAGCCCGGACCTTGGTTTGGACCGCCACACCGGACCTTGGTTCCGACCGCCACCCCCGACCTTGGTTCCAACCGCCACCCTGGACCTTGTTTCCGACCGCCACCCCAGACCTTGGTTCCGACCGCCACCCCGGACCTTGGTTCCGACCGCCACCCTGGACCTTGTTTCCGACCGCCACCCCAGACCTTGGGATCTGACCGCCACTCCAGACATTGGTTCCTACCGCCACCTCGGACCTTGGTTCCTTCCGCCACCTCGGACCTTGGTTCCGACCGCCACCCCGGACCTTGGTTCCAACCGCCACCCCGGACCTTGGTTCCGACCGCCTGCCCGGACCTTGGTTTGGACCGCCACCCCGGACCTTGGTTCCGACCGCCACCCCGGACCTTGGTTCCGACCGCCACCCCGGACCTTGTTTCCGACTGCAACCTCGGACCTTGGTTCCGACCGCCATCCGGGACCTTGATTCCGACTGCCACCCCGGACTTTGTATCCGACCGACACCCTGGACCTTGGATCCGACCGCCACCCCGGTCCTTGGTTCCGACCGCCACTCCGGAACTTTTTTGCGACCGCCACCCCGGACCTTGGTTCCTACCGCCACCACGGTCCTTGCTTCCGACCGACACTCCGGACCTTGGTTACGACCGCCACCCCGGACCTTCGTTCCGAACGCCACCCCGGACCTCGGTTCCGACCGCATCCCCGGACCATGGTACCGAATGCCCCCCCGAACCTTGGTTCCGACCGCCACCCCGGACCTTGGTTCCGACCGCCACCCCAGACCTCGGTTCCGACCGCATCCCCGGACCTTGGTACCGAATGCCCCCCCGAACCTTGGTTCCGACTGCCATCCCGGACCATGGTTCCGACCGCCCACCAGACCTTGTGTCCGACCACCAGCCCAGACGTTGGTCTGACTGCCACCCCGGACCTTGGTTCTGACCGCCACCCCGGACCTTGGTTCTGACCTCTACCCAGGACCTTGGTCCCGACCACCACCCCGGACCTTGGTTCCGACCGCCACCTTGCACCTTGGTTCCGACGCCACCCCGGACCTTGGTTCCAACCGCCACGCCGGACCGTGGTATCGACTGCCCCCCCGGACCTTGGATCCGACCGCCACCCTGGGCCTTAGTTCCGACCGCCCCCTCGGACCTTGGTTCTGACCGCCACCTTCACCTTTGTTCCGACCGCCACCCCAGACCTTGGTTCCGAACGCCACCCCGGACCTTGGTTCCGACCACCACCCAGGACCTTGGTTCCGACCGCCACCCCGGTCCTTGGTTCCGACCGGCACCCGGATCTTGGTTCCGTCCACCACCTCGGACCTTGGCTCAGAACGCTACCCCGTGCCTTGGTTCCGACCGCCACCCCGGACCTTGGTTCCGACCGGCACCCGGATCTTGGTTCCGTCCACCACCTCGGAACTTGGCTCAGAATGCTACCCCGTGCCTTGGTTCCGACCGCCACCCCGGACCTTTGTTCCGACCGGCAGCCCGGACCTTGGTTCCAACCGGCACCTCGGACCTTGGTTCCAACCGGCACCCCGGACCTTGGTTCCGACCACCACCCAGGACCTTTGTTCCGAACGCCACCCCGGACCTTGTTTCCGACTGCCCCCCTGGACTTTGGTTCCGAAACTACCCCGGACCTTGGTTCCGACCGCCACCCGGGACCTTGGTTCCGACCACCACCTGGGACCTTGGGTCTGACCGCGACCCCGGACCTTGGTTCCAACCACCACCTCGGACCTTGGTTCCGACCACCACCTCGGACATTGGTTCTGACCGCCACCCCGGACCTTGGCTCCGACCGCAACACCGGACCATCGTTCCTACCGCCACCTCGGACCTTGGTTCCGACCGCCACCCCGGACCTTGGTCCCGACCGCCACCCCGGACCTTGGTCCCGACCGCCACCCCGGACCTTGGTTCCGACTGCCACGCCGGACCGTGGGATCGACTGCCCCCACGGACCTTGGTTCCGACCGCCACCCCGGACCTTTGTTCCGACCGCCACCTCAGACCTTGGTTCTGACCGCCACCTTCACCTTTGTTCCGACCGCCACCCCAGACCTTGGTTCCGAACGCCACCCCGGACCTTGGTTCCGACCACCACCCAGGACCTTGGTTCCGACCGCCACCCCGGTCCTTGGTTCCGACCGGCACCCGGATCTTGGTTCCGTCCACCACCTCGGAACTTGGCTCAGAACGCTACCCCGTGCCTTGGTTCCGACCGCCACCCCGGACCTTGGTTCCGACCGCCATTCTGGACCTTGGTTCCGACCGCCAGCCCGGACCTTGGTTTGGACCGCCACACCGGACCTTGGTTCCGACCGCCACCCCGGACCTTGGTTCCGACCGCCACCCTGGACCTTGTTTCCGACCGCCACCCCAGACCTTGGTTCCAACCGCCACCCCGGACCTTGGTTCCGACCGCCACCCTGGACCTTGTTTCCGACCGCCACCCCAGACCTTGGGATCTGACCGCCACTCCAGACCTTGGTTCCTACCGCCACCTCGGACCTTGGTTCCTTCCGCCACCTCGGACCTTGGTTCCGACCGCCACCCCGGACCTTGGTTCCAACCGCCACCCCGGACCTTGGTTCCGACCGCCTGCCCGGACCTTGGTTTGGACCGCCACCCCGGACCTTGGTTCCGACCGCCACCCCGGACCTTGGTTCCGACCGCCACCCCGGACGTTGTTTCCGACTGCAACTTCGGACCTTGGTTCCGACCGCCATCCGGGACCTTGATTCCGACTGCCACCCCGGACTTTGTATCCGACCGCCACCCTGGACCTTGGTTCCGAACGCCACCCCGGTCCTTGGTTCCGACCGCCACTCCGGAACTTTTTTGCGACCGCCACCCCGGACCTTGGTTCCTACCGCCACCACGGACCTTGGTTCCGACCGACACTCCGGACCTTGGTTACGACCGCCACCCCGGACCTTCGTTCCGAACGCCACCCCGGACCTCGGTTCCGACCGCATCCCCGGACCATGGTACCGAATGCCCCCCCGAACCTTGGTTCCGACCGCCACCCCGGACCTTGGTTCCGACCGCCACCCCAGACCTCGGTTCCGACCGCATCCCCGGACCTTGGTACCGAATGCCCCCCCGAACCTTGGTTCCGACTGCCACCCTGGACCATGGTTCGGACCGCCCACCAGACCTTGTGTCCGACCACCAGCCCAGACGTTGGTCTGACTGCCACCCCGGACCTTGGTTCTGACCGCCACCCCGGACCTTGGTTCTGACCTCTACCCAGGACCTTGGTCCCGACCACCACCCCGGACCTTGGTTCCGAACGCCACCTCGCACCTTGGTTCCGACGCCACCCCGGACCTTGGTTCCAACCGCCACGCCGGACCGTGGTATCGACTGCCCCCCCGGACCTTGGATCCGACCGCCACCCTGGGCCTTAGTTCCGACCGCCACCTCGGAACTTGGTTCTGACCGCCACCTTCACCTTTGTTCCGACCGCCACCCCAGACCTTGGTTCCGAACGCCACCCCGGACCTTGGTTCCGACCACCACCCAGGACCTTGGTTCCGACCGCCACCCCGGTCCTTGGTTCCGACCGGCACCCGGATCTTGGTTCCGTCCACCACCTCGGAACTTGGCTCAGAACGCTACCCCGTGCCTTGGTTCCGACCGCCACCCCGGACCTTGGTTCCGACCGGCACCCGGATCTTGGTTCCGTCCACCACCTCGGAACTTGGCTCAGAATGCTACCCCGTGCCTTGGTTCCGACCGCCACCCCGGACCTTGGTTCCGACCGCCACCCCGGATCTTGGTTCCGACCACCACCTCGGTCCTTGGTTCCGACCGCGACCCAGGACCTTGGTCCCGACCGCCACTCCGGACCTTGGTTCCTACCGCCACCTCGGACCTTCATTTTGACCGCCACCACGGACCTTGGTTCCGACCACCACCCCGGACATTGGTTCCGACCGCCACCTCGGACCTTGGTTCCGACCACCACCCAGGACCTTGGTTCCGACCGCAACCCCGGACCTTGGTTCCGACCGGCACTCCGGATCTTGGTTCCATTCACCACCTCGGACCTTGGCTCAGAATGCTACCCCGTAACTTGGTTCCGACCGGCACCCCGGACGTTAGTTCCGACCGCCAACCCGGACCTTGGTTCCGACCGCCATCCTGGACCTTGGTTCCGACCGCCAGCCCGGACCTTGGTTTGGACCGCCACACCGGATCTTGGTTCTGACCGCCACCCCGGACCTTGGTTCCGACCGCTGCCCCGGACCTTGGTTCCAACCGCCACCCCGGACCTTGGTTCCGACCGGCACCCGGATCTTGGTTCCGTCCACCACCTCGGAACTTGGCTCAGAATGCTACCCCGTGCCTTGGTTCCGACCGCCACCCCGGACCTTTGTTCCGACCGGCAGCCCGGACCTTGGTTCCAACCGGCACCTCGGACCTTGGTTCCAACCGGCACCCCGGACCTTGGTTCCGACCACCACCCAGGACCTTTGTTCCGAACGCCACCCCGGACCTTGTTTCCGACTGCCCCCCTGGACTTTGGTTCCGAAACTACCCCGGACCTTGGTTCCGACCGCCACCCGGGACCTTGGTTCCGACCACCACCTGGGACCTTGGGTCTGACCGCGACCCCGGACCTTGGTTCCAACCACCACCTCGGAACTTGGTTCCGACCACCACCTCGGACATTGGTTCTGACCGCCACCCCGGACCTTGGCTCCGACCGCAACACCGGACCATCGTTCCTACCGCCACCTCGGACCTTGGTTCCGACCGCCACCCCGGACCTTGGTCCCGACCGCCACCCCGGACCTTGGTCCCGACCGCCACCCCGGACCTTGGTTCCGACTGCCACGCCGGACCGTGGGATCGACTGCCCCCACGGACCTTGGTTCCGACCGCCACCCCGGACCTTTGTTCCGACCGCCACCTCAGACCTTGGTTCTGACCGCCACCTCCACCTTTGTTCCGACCGCCACCCCGGACCTTGGTTCCGACCGCCACACCGGACCTTGGTTCCGACCACCACCCAGGACCTTGGTTCCGACCGCAACCCCGGACCTTGGTTCCGACCGGCACTCCGGATCTTGGTTCCATCCACCACCTCGGACCTTGGCTCAGAACGCTACCCCGTACCTTGGTTCCGACCGCCACCCCGGACCTTGGTTCCGACCGCCAACCCGGACCTTGGTTCCGACCGCCATTCTGGACCTTGGTTCCGACCGCCAGCCCGGACCTTGGTTTGGACCGCCACACCGGACCTTGGTTCCGACCGCCACCCCGGACCTTGGTTCCGACCGCCACCCTGGACCTTGTTTCCGACCGCCACCCCAGACCTTGGTTCCAACCGCCACCCCGGACCTTGGTTCCGACCGCCACCCTGGACCTTGTTTCCGACCGCCACCCCAGACCTTGGGATCTGACCGCCACTCCAGACCTTGGTTCCTACCGCCACCTCGGACCTTGGTTCCTTCCGCCACCTCGGACCTTGGTTCCGACCGCCACCCCGGACCTTGGTTCCAACCGCCACCCCGGACCTTGGTTCCGACCGCCTGCCCGGACCTTGGTTTGGACCGCCACCCCGGACCTTGGTTCCGACCGCCACCCCGGACCTTGGTTCCGACCGCCACCCCGGACGTTGTTTCCGACTGCAAACTCGGACCTTGGTTCCGACCGCCATCCGGGACCTTGATTCCGACTGCCACCCCGGACTTTGTATCCGACCGCCACCCTGGACCTTGGTTCCGAACGCCACCCCGGTCCTTGGTTCCGACCGCCACTCCGGAACTTTTTTGCGACCGCCACCCCGGACCTTGGTTCCTACCGCCACCACGGACCTTGGTTCCGACCGACACTCCGGACCTTGGTTACGACCGCCACCCCGGACCTTCGTTCCGAACGCCACCCCGGACCTCGGTTCCGACCGCATCCCCGGACCATGGTACCGAATGCCCCCCCGAACCTTGGTTCCGACCGCCACCCCGGACCTTGGTTCCGACCGCCACCCCAGACCTCGGTTCCGACCGCATCCCCGGACCTTGGTACCGAATGCCCCCCCGAACCTTGGTTCCGACTGCCACCCTGGACCATGGTTCCGACCGCCCACCAGACCTTGTGTCCGACCACCAGCCCAGACGTTGGTCTGACTGCCACCCCGGACCTTGGTTCTGACCGCCACCCCGGACCTTGGTTCTGACCTCTACCCAGGACCTTGGTCCCGACCACCACCCCGGACCTTGGTTCCGAACGCCACCTCGCACCTTGGTTCCGACGCCACCCCGGACCTTGGTTCCAACCGCCACGCCGGACCGTGGTATCGACTGCCCCCCCGGACCTTGGATCCGACCGCCACCCTGGGCCTTAGTTCCGACCGCCACCTCGGACCTTGGTTCTGACCGCCACCTTCACCTTTGTTCCGACCGCCACCCCAGACCTTGGTTCCGAACGCCACCCCGGACCTTGGTTCCGACCACCACCCAGGACCTTGGTTCCGACCGCCACCCCGGTCCTTGGTTCCGACCGGCACCCGGATCTTGGTTCCGTCCACCACCTCGGAACTTGGCTCAGAACGCTACCCCGTGCCTTGGTTCCGACCGCCACCCCGGACCTTGGTTCCGACCGGCACCCGGATCTTGGTTCCGTCCACCACCTCGGAACTTGGCTCAGAATGCTACCCCGTGCCTTGGTTCCGACCGCCACCCCGGACCTTGGTTCCGACCGCCACCCCGGATCTTGGTTCCGACCACCACCTCGGTCCTTGGTTCCGACCGCGACCCAGGACCTTGGTCCCGACCGCCACTCCGGACCTTGGTTCCTTCCGCCACCGCGGACCTTGGTTCCTACCGCCACCTCGGACCTTCATTTTGACCGCCACCACGGACCTTGGTTCCGACCACCACCCCGGACATTGGTTCCGACCGCCACCTCGGACCTTGGTTCCGACCACCACCCAGGACCTTGGTTCCGACCGCAACCCCGGACCTTGGTTCCGACCGGCACTCCGGATCTTGGTTCCATTCACCACCTCGGACCTTGGCTCAGAACGCTACCCCGTAACTTGGTTCCGACCGCCACCCCGGACGTTGGTTCCGACCGCCAACCCGGACCTTGGTTCCGACCGCCATCCTGGACCTTGGTTCCGACCGCCAGCCCGGACCTTGGTTTGGACCGCCACACCGGATCTTGGTTCTGACCGCCACCCCGGACCTTGGTTCCGACCGCTGCCCCGGACCTTGGTTCCAACCGTTAGCCCAGACCGTGTTTCCGACCGCCATCCTGGACCTTTTTTCCTACCGCCACATCGGACCTTGGTTCCGATCGCGACCCCGGACCTTGGTCCCGACCGCCACCCCGGACCTTGGTTCCGACCACCACCCCGGACCTTGGTTCCGACCGCCACCTCGGACCTTGGTTCCGACCACCTCCCAGGACATTGGTTCCGAACTCCACCCCGGACCATGGTTCCGACCCCCCACCGGACCTCGGTTCCGACCACCAGCCCAGACATTGGTTCTGACTGCCACCCCGGACCTTGGTTCCAACCACTACCCCGGACCTTGGTTCCGACCGCGACCCCGGACCTTGGTTCCGACCGCCACCGCGGACCTTGGTTCCGACCGCCACCTCGGACCTTGGTTCCGACCGCCACCCCGGACCTTGGTTCCGACTGCCACGCCGGACCGTGGTATCGACTGCCCCCACGGACCTTGGTTCCGACCGCCACCCCGGACCTTAGTTCCGACCGCCACCTCAGACCTTGGTTCTGACCGCCACCTCCACCATTGTTCCGACCGCAACACCGGACCTTGGTTCCGACCGCCACACCGGACCTTGGTTCCGACCACCACCCAGGACCTTGGTTCCGACCGCAACCCCGGACCTTGGTTCCGACTGGCACTCCGGATCTTGGTTCCATCCACCACCTCGGACCTTGGCTCAGAACGCTACCCCGTACCTTGGTTCCGACCGCCAGCCCGGACCTTGGTTCCGACCACCAACCCGGACCTTGGTTCCGACCGCCATCCTGGACCTTGGTTCCGACCGCCAGCCCTGACCTTGGTTTGGACCGCCACACCGGATCTTGGTTCTGACCGCCACCCCGGACCTTGGTTCCGACTGCCACACCGGACCTTGGGATCTGACCGCCACTCCAGACCTTGGTTCCTACCGCCACCTTGGACCTTGGTTCCTTCCGCCACCTCGGACCTTGGTTCCGACCGCCCCCCCAGGCCTTAGTTCCGACCGCCACCCCGGACCTTGGTTCCAACTGCCACCCCGGACCTTGGTTCCGACCGCCTGTCCGGACCTTGGTTTGGACCGCCACCCCGGACCTTGGTTCCGACCGCCACCCCGGACCTTGGTTCCGACCGCCACCCCGGACCTTGTTTCCGACTACAACCTCGGACCTTGGTTCCGACCGCCATCCGGGACCTTGATTCCGACCGCCACCCCGGACTTTGTTTCCGACCGCCACCCTGGACCTTGGTTCCGACCGCCACCCCGGTCCTTGGTTCCGACCGCCACTCAGGACCTTTTTTGCGACCGCCACCCCGGACCTTGGTTCCAACCGCCACCCCGGACCTTGGTTCCGACCGACACTCCGGACCTTGGTTCCGACCGCCACCCCGGACCTTCGTTCCGAACGCCACCCCGGACCTCGGTTCCGACCGCATCCCCAGACCTTGGTACCGAATGCCCCCCCGAACCTTGGTTCCGAACGCCACCCCGGACCTTGGTTCCGACCGCCACCCCAGACCTCGGTTCCGACCGCATCCCCGGACCTTGGTACCGAATGCCCCCCCGAACCTTGGTTCCGACCACCACCCCGGACCATGGTTCCGACCGCCCACCAGACCTTGTGTCCGAACACCAGCCCAGACGTTGGTCTGACTGCCACCCCGGACCTTGGTTCTGACCGCCACCCCGGACCTTGGTTCCGACCTCTACCCTGGACCTTGGTTCCGAACACCACCCCGGACCTTGGTTCCGACCGCCACCTCGGACCTTGGTTCCGACCGCCACCCCGGACTTTGGTTCTAACCGCCACGCCGGACCGTGGTATCGACTGCCGCCCCGGACCTTGGATCCGACCGCCACCCTGGACCTTAGTTCCGACCGCCACATCGGACCTTGGTTCTGACCGCCACCTTCACCTTTGTTCCGACCGCCACCCCAGACCTTGGTTCCGAACGCCACCCCGGACCTTGGTTCCGACCACCACCCAGGACCTTGGTTCCGACCGCCACCCCGGTCCTTGGTTCCGACCGGCACCCGGATCTTGGTTCCGTCCACCACCTCGGAACTTGGCTCAGAACGCTACCCCGTGCCTTGGTTCCGACCGCCACCCCGGACCTTGGTTCCGACCGGCACCCGGATCTTGGTTCCGTCCACCACCTCGGAACTTGGCTCAGAATGCTACCCCGTGCCTTGGTTCCGACCGCCACCCCGGACCTTGGTTCCGACCGCCACCCCGGACCTTGGTTCCGACTGCCAAACCGGACCTTGGGATGTGACCGCCACTCCGGACCTTGGTTCCGACCGCCACCCCGGATCTTGGTTCCGACCACCACCTCGGTCCTTGGTCCCGACCGCGACCCAGGACCTTGGTCCCGACCGCCACTCCGGACCTTGGTTCCTTCCGCCACTGCGGACCTTGGTTCCTACCGCCACCTCGGACCTTCATTTTGACCGCCACCACGGACCTTGGTTCCGACCACCACCCCGGACATTGGTTCCGATCGCCACCTCGGACCTTGGTTCCGACCACCACCCAGGACCTTGGTTCCGACCGCAACCCCGGACCTTGGTTCCGACCGGCACTCCGGATCTTGGTTCCATTCACCACCTCGGACCTTGGCTCAGAACGCTACCCCGTACCTTGGTTCCGACCGCCACCCCGGACCTTGGTTCCGACCGCCAACCCGGACCTTGGTTCCGACCGCCATCCTGGACCTTGGTTCCGACCGCCAGCCCGGACCTTGGTTTGGACCGCCACACCGGATCTTGGTTCTGACCGCCACCCCGGACCTTGGTTCCGACCGCTGCCCCGGACCTTGGTTCCAACCGTTAGCCCAGACCGTGTTTCCGACCGCCATCCTGGACCTTTTTTCCTACCGCCACATCGGACCTTGGTTCCGATCGCGACCCCGGACCTTGGTCCCGACCGCCACCCCGGACCTTGGTTCCGACCACCACCCCGGACCTTGGTTCCGACCGCCACCTCGGACCTTGGTTCCGACCACCTCCCAGGACATTGGTTCCGAACTCCACCCCGGACCATGGTTCCGACCCCCCACCGGACCTCGGTTCCGACCACCAGCCCAGACATTGGTTCTGACTGCCACCCCGGACCTTGGTTCCGACCACTACCCCGGACCTTGGTTCCGACCGCGACCCCGGACCTTGGTTCCGACCGCCACCGCGGACCTTGGTTCCGACCGCCACCTCGGACCTTGGTTCCGACCGCCACCCCGGACCTTGGTTCCGACTGCCACGCCGGACCGTGGTATCGACTGCCCCCACGGACCTTGGTTCCGACCGCCACCCCGGACCTTAGTTCCGACCACCACCTCAGACCTTGGTTCTGACCGCCACCTCCACCTTTGTTCCGACCGCCACACCGGACCTTGGTTCCGACCGCCACACCGGACCTTGGTTCCGACCACCACCCAGGACCTTGGTTCCGACCGCAACCCCGGACCTTGGTTCCGACCGGCACTCCGGATCTTGGTTCCATCCACCACCTCGGACCTTGGCTCAGAACGCTACCCCGTACCTTGGTTCCGACCGCCACCCCGGACCTTGGTTCCGAACACCAACCCGGACCTTGGTTCCGACCGCCATCCTGGACCTTGGTTCCGACCGCCAGCCCGGACCTTGGTTTGGACCGCCACACCGGATCTTGGTTCTGACCGCCACCCCGGACCTTGGTTCCGACCGCCACCCTGGACCTTGTTTCCGACCGCCACCCCAGACCTTGGTTCCGACTGCCACACCGGACCTTGGGATCTGACCGCCACTCCAGACCTTGGTTCCTACCGCCACCTTGGACCTTGGTTCCTTCCGCCACCTCGGACCTTGGTTCCGACCGCCCCCCCAGACCTTAGTTCCGACCGCCACCCCGGACCTTGGTTCCAACTGCCACCCCGGACCTTGGTTCCGACCGCCTGTCCGGACCTTGGTTTGGACCGTCACCCCGGACCTTGGTTCCGACCGCCACCCCGGACCTTGGTTCCGACCGCCACCCCGGACCTTGTTTCCGACTACAACCTCGGACCTTGGTTCCGAGCGCCATCCGGGACCTTGATTCCGACTGCCACCCCGGACTTTGTTTCCGACCGCCACCCTGGACCTTGGTTCCGACCGCCACCCCAGTCCTTGGTTCCGACCGCCACTCAGGACCTTTTTTGCGACCGCCACCCCAGACCTTGGTTCCAACCGCCACCCCGGACCTTGGTTCCGACCGACATTCCGGACCTTGGTTCCGACCGCCACCCCGGACCTTCGTTCCGAACGCCACCCCGGACCTCGGTTCCGACCGCATCCCCAGACCTTGGTACCAAATGCCCCCCCGAACCTTGGTTCCGAACGCCAACCCGGACCTTGGTTCCGACCGCCACCCCAGACCTCGGTTCCGACCGCATCCCCGGACCTTGGTACCGAATGCCCCCCCGAACCTTGGTTCCGACCGCCACCCCGGACCTTGGTTCCGACCTCTACCCTGGACCTTGGTTCCGACCACCACCCCGGACCTTGGTTCCGACCGCCACCTCGGACCTTGGTTCCGACCGCCACCCCGGACTTTGGTTCCAACCGCCACGCCGGACCGTGGTATCGACTGCCGCCCCGGACCTTGGATCCGACCGCCACCCTGGACCTTAGTTCCGACCGCCACATCGGACCTTGGTTCTGACCGCCACCTTCACCTTTGTTCCGACCGCCACCACAGAGCTTGGTTCCGAACGCCACCCCGGA
Organism: Mustelus asterias; assembly: GCF_964213995.1. NCBI lineage: Eukaryota > Metazoa > Chordata > Chondrichthyes > Carcharhiniformes > Triakidae > Mustelus > Mustelus asterias. Next base: position 140,082 of record NW_027590167.1, read on the forward strand.
CCTTGGTTCCGACCACCACCCAGGACCTTCGTTCCGACCGCCACCCCAGTCCTTGGTTCCGACCGGCACCCGCATCTTGGTTCCGTCCACCACCTCGGAACTTGGCTCAGAATGCTACCCCGTGCCTTGGTTCCGACCGCCACCCCGGACCTTGGGTTCCGACCGCCACCCCGGACCTTGGGTCCGACTGCCACACCGGACCGTGGGATGTGACCGCCACTCCGGACCTTGGTTCCTACCGCCACCTCGGACCTTGGTTCCGACCGCCACCCCGGACTTTGGTCCCGACCGCCACCCCGGATCTTGGTTCCGACCACCACCTCGGTCCTTGGTTCCGACCGTGACCCAGGAACTTGGTCCCGACCGCCACTCCGGACCTTGGTTCCTTCCGCCACCGCGGACCTTGGTTCCTACCGCCACCACGGACCTTGGTTCCGACCACCACCCCGGACCTTGGTTGCGACCGCCACCTCGGACCTTGATTCCGACCGCCACCACGGACCTTGGTTCCGACCACCACCCCGGACCTTGGTTGCGACCGCCACCTCGGACCTTGGTTCCGACCACCACCCAGGACCTTGGTTCCGAACGCCACCCCGGACCTTTGTTCCGACCGGCACCCCGGACCTTGGTTCCAACCGGCACCTCGGACCTTGGTTCCAACCGGCACCCCGGACCTTGGTTCCGACCACCACCCAGGACCTTTGTTCCGAACGCCACCCCGGACCTTGTTTCCGACTGCCCCCCTGGACTTTGGTTCCGAAACTACCCCGGACCTTGGTTCCGACCGCCACCCGGGACCTTGGTTCCGACCACGACCTGGGACCTTGGGTCTGACCGCGACCCCGGACCTTGGTTCCAAACACCACCGCGGACCTTGGTTCCGACCACCACCTCGGACATTGGTTCTGACCGCCACCCCGGACCTTGGCTCCGACCGCAACACCGGACCATCGTTCCTACCGCCACCTCGGACCTTGGTTCCGACCGCCACCCCGGACCTTGGTCCCGACCGCCACCCCGGACCTTTGTTCCGACCACCACCTCGGTCGTTGGTTCCGACCGCGACCCCGGACCTTGGTCCCGACCGCCACCCCGGACCTTGGTTCCGACTGCCACGCCGGACCGTGGTATCGACTGCCCCCACGGACCTTGGTTCCTACCGCCACCCCGGACCTTTGTTCCGACCGCCACCTCAGACCTTGGTTCTGACCGCCACCTCCACCTTTGTTCCGACCGCCACCCCGGACCTTGGTTCCGACCGCCACACCGGACCTTGGTTCCGACCACCACCCAGGACCTTGGTTCCGACCGCAACCCCGGACCTTGGTTCCGACCGCCACTCCGGATCTTGGTTCCATCCACCACCTGGGACCTTGGCTCAGAACGCTACCCCGTACCTTGGTTCCGACCGCCACCCCGGACCTTGGTTCCGACCGCCAACCCGGACCTTGGTTCCGACCGCCATCCTGGACCTTGGTGCCGACCGCCAGCCCGGACCTTGGTTTGGACCGCCACACCGGACCTTGGTTCCGACCTCCACCCCGGACCTTGGTTCCGACCGCCACCCCGGACCTTGTTTCCGACTACAACCTCGGACCTTGATTCCGACCGCCATCCGGGGCCTTGATTCCGACCGCCACCCCGGACTTTGTTTCCGACCGCCACCCTGGACCTTGGTTCCGACCGCCACCCCGGTCCTTGGTTCCGACCGCCACTCAGGACCTTTTTGCGACCGCCACCCCGGACCTTGGTTCCAACCGCCACCCCGGACCTTGATTCCGACCGACACTCCGGACCTTGGTTCCGACCGCCACCCCGGACCTTCGTTCCGAACGCCACCCCGGACCTCGGTTCCGACCGCATCCCCAGACCTTGGTACCGAATGCCCCCCCGAACCTTGGTTCCGAACGCCACCCCGGACCTTGGTTCCGACCGCCACCCCAGACCTCGGTTCCGACCGCATCCCCGGACCTTGGTACCGAATGCCCCCCCGAACCTTGGTTCCGACCGCCACCCCGGACCATGGTTCCGACCGCCCACCAGACCTTGTGTCCGACCACCAGCCCAGACGTTGGTCTGACTGCCACCCCGGACCTTGGTTCTGACCGCCACCCTGGACCTTGGTTCCGACCTCTACCCTGGACCTTGGTTCCGACCACCACCCCGGACCTTGGTTCCGACCGCCACCTCGGACCTTGGTTCCGACCGCCACCCCGGACTTTGGTTCCAACCGCCACGCCGGACCGTGGTATCGACTGCCGCCCCGGACCTTGGATCCGACCGCCACCCTGGACCTTAGTTCCGACCGGCACATCGGACCTTGGTTCTGACCGCCACCTTCACCTTTGTTCCGACCGCCACCCCAGACCTTGGTTCCGAACGCCACCCCGGACCTTGGTTCCGACCACCACCCAGGACCTTGGTTCCGACCGCCACCCCAGTCCTTGGTTCCGACCGGCACCCGCATCTTGGTTCCGTCCACCACCTCGGAACTTGGCTCAGAATGCTACCCCGTGCCTTGGTTCCGACCGCCACCCCGGACCTTGGGTTCCGACCGCCACCCCGGACCTTGGGTCCGACTGCCACACCGGACCGTGGGATGTGACCGCCACTCCGGACCTTGGTTCCTACCGCCACCTCGGACCTTGGTTCCGACCGCCACCCCGGACTTTGGTCCCGACCGCCACCCCGGATCTTGGTTCCGACCACCACCTCGGTCCTTGGTTCCGACCGTGACCCAGGAACTTGGTCCCGACCGCCACTCCGGACCTTGGTTCCTTCCGCCACCGCGGACCTTGGTTCCTACCGCCACCTCGGACCTTGATTCCGACCGCCACCACGGACCTTGGTTCCGACCACCACCCCGGACCTTGGTTGCGACCGCCACCTCGGACCTTGGTTCCGACCGGCACCCCGGACCTTGGTTCCAACCGGCACCTCGGACCTTGGTTCCAACCGGCACCCCGGACCTTGGTTCCGACCACCACCCAGGACCTTTGTTCCGAACGCCACCCCGGACCTTGTTTCCGACTGCCCCCCTGGACTTTGGTTCCGAAACTACCCCGGACCTTGGTTCCGACCACCACCCGGGACCTTGGTTCCGACCACGACCTGGGACCTTGGGTCTGACCGCGACCCCGGACCTTGGTTCCAACCACCACCTCGGACCTTGGTTCCGACCACCACCTCGGACATTGGTTCTGACCGCCACCCCGGACCTTGGCTCCGACCGCAACACCGGACCATCGTTCCTACCGCCACCTCGGACCTTGGTTCCGACCGCCACCCCGGACCTTGGTCCCAACCGCCACCCCGGACCTTTGTTCCGACCACCACCTCGGTCGTTGGTTCCGACCGCGACCCCGGACCTTGGTCCCGACCGCCACCCCGGACCTTGGTTCCGACTGCCACGCCGGACCGTGGTATCGACTGCCCCCACGGACCTTGGTTCCGACCGCCACCCCGGACCTTTGTTCCGACCGCCACCTCAGACCTTGGTTCTGACCGCCACCTCCACCTTTGTTCCGACCGCCACCCCGGACCTTGGTTCCGACCGCCACACCGGACCTTGGTTCCGACCACCACCCAGGACCTTGGTTCCGACCGCAACCCCGGACCTTGGTTCCGACCGCCACTCCGGATCCTGGTTCCATCCACCACCTGGGACCTTGGCTCAGAACGCTACCCCGTACCTTGGTTCCGAACGCCACCCCGGACCTTGGTTCCGACCGCCAACCCGGACCTTGGTTCCGACCGCCATCCTGGACCTTGGTGCCGACCGCCAGCCCGGACCTTGGTTTGGACCGCCACACCGGACCTTGGTTCCGACCTCCACCCCGGACCTTGGTTCCGACCGCCACCCTGGACCTTGTTTCCGACCACCACCCCAGACCTTGGTTCCGACCGCCACCCCGGACCTTGGTTCCGACCGCCACCCTGGACCTTGTTTCCGACCGCCACCCCAGACCTTGGGATCTGACCGCCACTCCAGACCTTGGTTCCTACCGCCACCTCGGACCTTGGTTCCTTCCGCCACCTCGGACCTTGGTTCCGACCGCCACCCCGGACCTTGGTTCCAACCGCCACCCCGGACCTTGGTTCCGACCGCCTGCCCGGACCTTGGTTTGGACCGCCACCCCGGACCTTGGTTCCGACCGCCACCCCGGACCTTGGTTCCGACCGCCACCCCGGACCTTGTTTCCGACTGCAACCTCGGACCTTGGTTCCGACCGCCATCCGGGACCTTGATTCCGACTGCCACCCCGGACTTTGAATCCGACCGCCACCCTGGACCTTGGTTCCGACCGCCACCCCGGTCCTTGGTTCCGACCGCCACTCCGGAACTTTTTTGCGACCGCCACCCCGGACCATGGTTCCTACCGCCACCACGGACCTTGGTTCCGACCGACACTCCGGACCTTGGTTACGACCGCCACCCCGGACCTTCGTTCCGAACGCCACCCCGGACCTCGGTTCCGACCGCATCCCCGGACCATGGTACCGAATGCCCCCCCGAACCTTGGTTCCGACCGCCACCCCGGACCTTGGTTCCGACCGCCACCCCAGACCTCGGTTCCGACTGCATCCCCGGACCTTGGTACCGAATGCCCCCCCGAACCTTGGTTCCGACCGCCACCCCGGACCACGGTTCCAACCGCCCACCCGACCTTGAGTCCGACCACCAGCCCAGACGTTGGTCTGACTGCCACCCCGGACCTTGGTTCTGACCGCCACCCCGGACCTTGGTTCTGACCTCTACCCAGGACCTTGGTCCCGACCACCACCCCGGACCTTGGTTCCGACCGCCACCTCGCACCTTGGTTCCGACGCCACCCCGGACCTTGGTTCCAACCGCCACGCCGGACCGTGGTATCGACTGCCCCCCCGGACCTTGGATCCGACCGCCACCCTGGGCCTTAGTTCGGACCGCCACCTCGGACCTTGGTTCTGACCGCCACCTTCACCTTTGTTCCGACCGCCACCCCAGACCTTGGTTCCGAACGCCACCCCGGACCTTGGTTCCGACCACCACCCAGGACCTTGGTTCCGACCGCCACCCCGGTCCTTGGTTCCGACCGGCACCCTGATCTTGGTTCCGTCCACCACCTCGGAACTTGGCTCAGAACGCTACCCCGTGCCTTGGTTCCGACCGCCACCCCGGACCTTGGTTCCGACCGGCACCCGGATCTTGGTTCCGTCCACCACCTCGGAACTTGGCTCAGAATGCTACCCCGTGCCTTGGTTCCGACCGCCACCGCGGACCTTGGTTCCTACCGCCACCTCGGACCTTCATTCTGACCGCCACCACGGACCTTGGTTCCGACCACCACCCCGGACATTGGTTCCGACCGCCACCTCGGACCTTGGTTCCGACCACCACCCAGGACCTTGGTTCCGACCGCAACCCCGGACATTGGTTCCGACCGCCACCTCGGACCTTGGTTCCGACCACCACCCTGGACCTTGTTACCGACCGCCACCCCAGACCTTGGTTCCGACTGCTACACCGGACCTTGGGATCTGACCGCCACTCCAGACCTTGGTTCCTACCGCCACCTTGGACCTTGGTTCCTTCCGCCACCTCGGACCTTGATTCCGACCGCCACCCCAGACCTTGGTTCCGACTGCCACACCGGACCTTGGGATCTGACCGCCACTCCAGACCTTGGTTCCGACCGCCACCTCGGACTTTGGCTCCGAACGCTACCCCGGACCTTGGTTCCGACCGCTGCCCCGGACCTTGGTTCCAACCGTTAGCCCAGACCGTGTTTCCGACCGCCATCCTGGACCTTTTTTCCTACCGCCACATCGGACCTTGGTTCCGATCGCGACCCCGGACCTTGGTCCCGACCGCCACCCCGGACCTTGGTTCCGACCACCACCCCGGACCTTGGTTCCGACCGCCACCTCGGACCTTGGTTCCGACCACCTCCCAGGACATTGGTTCCGAACTCCACCCCGGACCATGGTTCCGACCCCCCACCGGACCTCGGTTCCGACCACCAGCCCAGACATTGGTTCTGACTGCCACCCCGGACCTTGGTTCCGACCACTACCCCGGACCTTGGTTCCGACCGCGACCCCGGACCTTGGTTCCGACCGCCACCGCGGACCTTGGTTCCGACCGCCACGTCGGACCTTGGTTCCGACCGCCACCCCGGACCTTGGTTCCGACTGCCACGCCGGACCGTGGTATCGACTGCCCCCACGGACCTTGGTTCCGACCGCCACCCCGGACCTTAGTTCCGACCGCCACCTCAGACCTTGGTTCTGACCGCCACCTCCACCTTTGTTCCGACCGCCACACCGGACCTTGGTTCCGACCGCCACACCGGACCTTGGTTCCGACCACCACCCCGGACCTTGGTTCCGACCGGCACTCCGGATCTTGGTTCCATCCACCACCTCGGACCTTGGCTCAGAACGCTACCCCGTACCTTGGTTCCGACCGCCACCCCGGACCTTGGTTCCGACCGCAAACTCGGACCTTGGTTCCGACCGCCATCCTGGACCTTGGTTCCGACCGCCAGCACTGACCTTGGTTTGGACCGCCACACCGGATCTTGGTTCTGACCGCCACCCCGGACCTTGTTTCCGACCGCCACCCCAGACCTTGGTTCCGACTGCCACACCGGACCTTGGGATCTGACCGCCACTCCAGACCTTGGTTCCTACCGCCACCTTGGACCTTGGTTCCTTCCGCCACCTCGGACCTTGGTTCCGACCGCCCCCCCAGACCTTAGTTCCGACCGCCACCCCGGACCTTGGTTCCAACTGCCACCCCGGACCTTGGTTCCGACCGCCTGTCCGGACCTTGGTTTGGACCGCCACCCCGGACCTTGGTTCCGACCGCCACCCCGGACCTTGGTTCCGACCGCCACCCCGGACCTTGTTTCCGACTGCAACCTCGGACCTTGGTTCCGACCGCCATCCGGGACCTTGATTCCGACCGCCACCCCGGACTTTGTTTCCGACCGCCACCCTGGACCTTGGTTCCGACCGCCACCCCGGTCCTTGGTTCCGACCGCCACTCTGGACCTTTTTTGCGACCGCCACCCCGGACCTTGGTTCCAACCGCCACCCCGGACCTTGGTTCCGACCGACACTCCGGACCTTGGTTCCGACCGCCACCCCGGACCTTCGTTCCGAACGCCACCCCAGACCTCGGTTCCGACCGCATCCCCAGACCTTGGTACCGAATGCCCCCCCGAACCTTGGTTCCGAACGCCACCCCGGACCTTGGTTCCGACCGCCACCCCAGACCTCGGTTCCGACCGCATCCCCGGACCTTGGTACCGAATGCCCCCCCGAACCTTGGTTCCGACCGCCACCCCGGACCATGGTTCCGACCGCCCACCAGACCTTGTGTCCGACCACCAGCCCAGACGTTGGTCTGACTGCCACCCCGGACCTTGGTTCTGACCGCCACCCCGGACCTTGGTTCCGACCTCTACCCTGGACCTTGGTTCCGACCACCACCCCGGACCTTGGTTCCGACCGCCACCTCGGACCTTGGTTCCGACCGCCACCCCGGACCTTGGTTCCAACCGCCACGCCGGACCATGGTATCGACTGCCGCCCCGGACCTTGGATCCGACCGCCACCCTGGACCTTAGTTCCGACCGCCACATCGGACCTTGGTTCTGACCGCCACCTTCACCTTTGTTCCAACCGCCACCCCAGACCTTGGATCCGAACGCCACCCCGGACCTTGGTTCTGACCACCACCCAGGACCTTGGTTCCGACCGCCACCCCGGTCCTTGGTTCCGACCGGCACCCGCATCTTGGTTCCGTCCACCACCTCGGAACTTGGCTCAGAATGCTACCCCGTGCCTTGGTTCCGACCGCCACCCCGGACCTTGGTTCCGACCGCCACCCCGGACCTTGGGTCCGACTGCCACACCGGACCGTGGGATGTGACCGCCACCTCGGACCTTGGTTCCGACCGCCACCCCGGACTTTGGTCCCGACCGCCACCCCGGATCTTGGTTCCGACCACCACCTCGGTCCTTGGTTCCGACCGCGACCCAGGACCTTGGGCCCGACCGCCACTCCGGACCTTGGTTCCTTCCGCCACCGCGGACCTTGGTTCCTACCGCCACCTCGGACCTTGATTCCGACCGCCACCACGGACCTTGGTTCCGACCACCACCCCGGACCTTGGTTGCGACCGCAACCTCGGACCTTGGTTCCGACCACCACCCAGGACCTTGGTTCCGAACGCCACCCCGGACCTTTGTTCCGACCGGCACCCCGGACCTTGGTTCCAACCGGCACCTCGGACCTTGGTTCCAACCGGCACCCCGGACCTTGGTTCCGACCACCACCCAGGACCTTTGTTCCGAACGCCACCCCGGACCTTGTTTCCGACTGCCCCCCTGGACTTTGGTTCCGAAACTACCCCGGACCTTGGTTCCGACCGCCACCCGGGACCTTGGTTCCGACCACCACCTGGGACCTTGGTTCTGACCACCACCCAGGACCTTGGTTCCGACCGCCACCCCGGACCTTGGTTCCAACCGCCACCCCGGACCTTGGTTCCGACCGACACTCCGGACCTTGGTTCCGACCGCCACCCCGGACCTTCGTTCCGAACGCCACCCCGGACCTCGGTTCCGACCGCATCCCCAGACCTTGGTACCGAATGCCCCCCCGAACCTTGGTTCCGAACGCCACCCCGGACCATGGTTCCGACCGCCCACCAGACCTTGTGTCCGACCACCAGCCCAGACGTTGGTCTGACTGCCACCCCGGACCTTGGTTCTGACCGCCACCCCAGACCTTGGTTCCGACCTCTACCCTGGACCTTGGTTCCGACCACCACCCCGGACCTTGGTTCCGACCGCCACCTCGGACCTTGGTTCCGACCGCCACCCCGGACCTTAGTTCCGACCGCCACATCGGACCTTGGTTCTGACCGCCACCTTCACCTTTGTTCCGACCGCCACCCCAGACCTTGGATCCGAACGCCACCCCGGACCTTGGTTCTGACCACCACCCAGGACCTTGGTTCCGACCGCCACCCCGGTCCTTGGTTCCGACCGGCACCCGCATCTTGGTTCCGTCCACCACCTCGGAACTTGGCTCAGAATGCTACCCCGTGCCTTGGTTCCGACCGCCACCCCGGACCTTGGTTCCGACCGCCACCCCGGACCTTGGGTCCGACTGCCACACCGGACCGTGGGATGTGACCGCCACTCCGGACCTTGGTTCCTACCGCCACCTCGGACCTTGGTTCCGACCGCCACCCCGGACTTTGGTCCCGACCGCCACCCCGGATCTTGGTTCCGACCACCACCTCGGTCCTTGGTTCCGACCGCGACCCAGGACCTTGGGCCCGACCGCCACTCCGGACCTTGGTTCCTTCCGCCACCGCGGACCTTGGTACCTACCGCCACCTCGGACCTTGATTCCGACCACCACCACGGACCTTGGTTCCGACCACCACCACGGACCTTGGTTCCGACCACCACCCCGGACCTTGGTTGCGACCGCCACCTCGGACCTTGGTTCCGACCACCACCCAGGACCTTGGTTCCGAACGCCACCCCGGACCTTTGTTCCGACCGGCACCCCGGACCTTGGTTCCAACCGGCACCTCGGACCTTGGTTCCAACCGGCACCCCGGACCTTGGTTCCGACCACCACCCAGGACCTTTGTTCCGAACGCCACCCCGGACCTTGTTTCCGACTGCCCCCCTGGACTTTGGTTCCGAAACTAACCCGGACCTTGGTTCCGACCGCCACCCGGGACCTTGGTTCCGACCACCACCTGGGACCTTGGGTCTGACCGCGACCCCGGACCTTGGTTCCAACCACCACCTCGGACCTTGGTTCCGACCACCACCTCGGACATTGTTTCTGACCGCCAGCCCGGACCTTGGCTCCGACCGCAACACCGGACCATCGTTCCTACCGCCACCTCGGACCTTGGTTCCGACCGCCCCCCCGGACCTTGGTCCCGACCGCCACCCCGGACCTTTGTTCCGACCACCACCTCGGTCGTTGGTTCCGACCGCGACCCCGGACCTTGGTCCCGACCGCCACCCCGGACCTTGGTTCCGACTGCCATGCCGGACCGTGGGATCGACTGCCCCCACGGACCTTGGTTCCGACCGCCACCCCGGACCTTAGTTCCGACCGCCACCTCAGACCTTGGTTCTGACCGCCACCTCCACCTTTGTTCCGACCGCCACCCCGGACCTTGGTTCCGACCGCCACACCGGACCTTGGTTCCGACCACCACCCAGGACCTTGGTTCCGACCGCAACCCCGGACCTTGGTTCCGACCGGCACTCCGGATCTTGGTTCCATCCACCACCTCGGACCTTGGCTCAGAACGCTACCCCGTACCTTGGTTCCGACCGCCACCCCGGACCTTGGTTCCGACCGCCAACCCGGACCTTGGTTCCGACCGCCATCCTGGACCTTGGTTCCGACCGCCAGCCCGGACCTTGGTTTGGACCGCCACACCGGACCTTGGTTCCGACCGCCACCCCGGACCTTGGTTCCGACCGCCACCCTGGACCTTGTTTCCGACCGCCACCCCAGACCTTGGTTCCGACCGCCACCCCGGACCTTGGTTCCGACCGCCACCCTGGACCTTGTTTCCGACCGCCACCCCAGACCTTGGGATCTGACCGCCACTCCAGACCTTGGTTCCTACCGCCACCTCGGACCTTGGTTCCTTCCGCCACCTCGGACCTTGGTTCCGACCGCCACCCCGGACCTTGGTTCCAACCGCCACCCCGGACCTTGGTTCCGACTGCCTGCCCGGACCTTGGTTTGGACCGCCACCCCGGACCTTGGTTCCGACCGCCACCCCGGACCTTGGTTCCGACCGCCACCCCGGACCTTGTTTCCGACTGCAACCTCAGACCTTGGTTCCGACCGCCATCCGGGACCTTGATTCCGACTGCCACCCCGGACTTTGTATCCGACCGCCACCCTGGACCTTGGTTCCGACCGCCACCCCCTTCCTTGGTTCCGACCGCCACTCCGGAACTTTTTTGCGACCGCCACCCCGGACCTTGGTTCCTACCGCCACCACGGACCTTGGTTCCGACCGACACTCCGGACCTTGGTTACGACCGCCACCCCGGACCTTCGTTCCGAACGCCAACCCGGACCTCGGTTCCGACCGCGTCCCCGGACCATGGTACCGAATGCCCCCCCGAACCTTGGTTCCGACCGCCACCCCGGACCTTGGTTCCGACCGCCACCCCAGACCTCGGTTCCGACCGCATCCCCGGACCTTGGTACTGAATGCCCCCCCGAACCTTGGTTCCGACTGCCACCCCGGACCATGGTTCCGACCGCCCACCAGACCTTGTGTCCGACCACCAGCCCAGACGTTGGTCTGACTGCCACCCCGGACCTTGGTTCTGACCGCCACCCCGGACCTTGGTTCTGACCTCTACCCAGGACCTTGGTCCCGACCACCACCCCGGACCTTGGTTCCGACCGCCACCTCGCACGTTGGTTCCGACGCCACCCCGGACCTTGGTTCCAACCGCCACGCCGGACCGTGGTATCGAGCGCCACCTCGGACCTTGGTTCTGACCGCCACCTTCACCTTTGTTCCGACCGCCACCCCAGACCTTGGTTCCGAACGCCACCCCGGACCTTGGTTCCGACCACCACCCAGGACCTTGGTTCCGACCGCCACCCCGGTCCTTGGTTCCGACCGGCACCCGGATCTTGGTTCCGCCCACCACCTCGGAACTTGGCTCAGAATGCTACCCCGTGCCTTGGTTCCGACCGCCACCCCGGACCTTGGTTTCGACCGGCACCCGGATCTTGGTTCCGTCCACCACCTCGGAACTTGGCTCAGAATGCTACCCCGTGCCTTGGTTCCGACCGCCACCCCGGACCTTGGTTCCGACCGCCACCCCGGACCTTGGTTCCGACTGCCACACCGGACCTTGGGATGTGACCGCCACTCCGGACCTTGGTTCCTACCGCCACCCCGGATCTTGGTTCCGACCATCACCTCGGTCCTTGGTTCCGACCGCGACCCAGGACCTTGGTCCCGACCGCCACTCCGGACCTTGGTTCCTTCCGCCACCGCGGACCTTGGTTCCTACCGCCACCTCGGACCTTCATTCTGACCGCCACCACGGACCTTGGTTCCGACCACCACCCCGGACATTGGTTCCGACCGCCACCTCGGACCTTGGTTCCGACCACCACCCAGGACCTTGGTTCCGACCGCAACCCCGGACCTTGGTTCCGACCGGCACTCCGGATCTTGGTTCCATTCACCACCTCGGACCTTGGCTCAGAACGCTACCCCGTACCTTGGTTCCGACCGCCAACCCGGAGCTTGGTTCCGACCGCCATCCTGGACCTTGGTTCCGACCGCCAGCCCGGACCTTGGTTTGGACCGCCACACCGGATCTTGGTTCTGACCGCCACCCCGGACCTTGGTTCCGACCGCTGCCCCGGACCTTGGTTCCAACCGTTAGCCCAGACCGTGTTTCCGACCGCCATCCTGGACCTTTTTTCCTACCGCCACATCGGACCTTGGTTCCGATCGCGACCCCGGACCTTGGTCCCGACCGCCACCCCGGACCTTGGTTCCGACCACCACCCCGGACCTTGGTTCCGACCGCCACCTCGGACCTTGGTTCCGACCACCTCCCAGGACATTGGTTCCGAACTCCACCCCGGACCATGGTTCCGACCCCCCACCGGACCTCGGTTCCGACCACCAGCCCAGACATTGGTTCTGACTGCCACCCCGGACCTTGGTTCCGATCACTACCCCGGACCTTGGTTCCGACCGCGACCCCGGACCTTGGTTCCGACCGCCACCGCGGACCTTGGTTCCGACCGCCACGTCGGACCTTGGTTCCGACCGCCACCCCGGACCTTGGTTCCGACTGCCACGCCGGACCGTGGTATCGACTGCCCCCACGGACCTTGGTTCCGACCGCCACCCAGGACCTTTGTTCCGAACGCCACCCCGGACCTTGTTTCCGACTGCCCCCCTGGACTTTGGTTCCGAAACTACCCCGGACCTTGGTTCCGACCGCCACCCGGGACCTTGGTTCCGACCACCACCTGGGACCTTGGTTCTGACCACCACCCAGGACCTTGGTTCCGACCGCCACCCCGGACCTTGGTTCCAACCGCCACCCCGGACCTTGGTTCCGACCGACACTCCGGACCTTGGTTCCGACCGCCACCCCGGACCTTCGTTCCGAACGCCACCCCGGACCTCGGTTCCGACCGCATCCCCAGACCTTGGTACCGAATGCCCCCCCGAACCTTGGTTCCGAACGCCACCCCGGACCATGGTTCCGACCGCCCACCAGACCTTGTGTCCGACCACCAGCCCAGACGTTGGTCTGACTGCCACCCCGGACCTTGGTTCCAACCGGCACCTCGGACCTTGGTTCCAACCGGCACCCCGGACCTTGGTTCCGACCACCACCCAGGACCTTTGTTCCGAACGCCACCCCGGACCTTGTTTCCGACTGCCCCCCTGGACTTTGGTTCCGAAACTACCCCGGACCTTGGTTCCGACCGCCACCCGGGACCTTGGTTCCGACCACCACCTGGGACCTTGGTTCTGACCACCACCCAGGACCTTGGTTCCGACCGCCACCCCGGACCTTGGTTCCAACCGCCACCCCGGACCTTGGTTCCGACCGACACTCCGGACCTTGGTTCCGACCGCCACCCCGGACCTTCGTTCCGAACGCCACCCCGGACCTCGGTTCCGACCGCATCCCCAGACCTTGGTACCGAATGCCCCCCCGAACCTTGGTTCCGAACGCCACCCCGGACCATGGTTCCGACCGCCCACCAGACCTTGTGTCCGACCACCAGCCCAGACGTTGGTCTGACTGCCACCCCGGACCTTGGTTCTGACCGCCACCCCAGACCTTGGTTCCGACCTCTACCCTGGACCTTGGTTCCGACCACCACCCCGGACCTTGGTTCCGACCGCCACCTCGGACCTTGGTTCCGACCGCCACCCCGGACCTTAGTTCCGACCGCCACATCGGACCTTGGTTCTGACCGCCACCTTCACCTTTGTTCCGACCGCCACCCCAGACCTTGGATCCGAACGCCACCCCGGACCTTGGTTCTGACCACCACCCAGGACCTTGGTTCCGACCGCCACCCCGGTCCTTGGTTCCGACCGGCACCCGCATCTTGGTTCCGTCCACCACCTCGGAACTTGGCTCAGAATGCTACCCCGTGCCTTGGTTCCGACCGCCACCCCGGACCTTGGTTCCGACCGCCACCCCGGACCTTGGGTCCGACTGCCACACCGGACCGTGGGATGTGACCGCCACTCCGGACCTTGGTTCCTACCGCCACCTCGGACCTTGGTTCCGACCGCCACCCCGGACTTTGGTCCCGACCGCCACCCCGGATCTTGGTTCCGACCACCACCTCGGTCCTTGGTTCCGACCGCGACCCAGGACCTTGGGCCCGACCGCCACTCCGGACCTTGGTTCCTTCCGCCACCGCGGACCTTGGTTCCTACCGCCACCTCGGACCTTGATTCCGACCACCACCACGGACCTTGGTTCCGACCACCACCACGGACCTTGGTTCCGACCACCACCCCGGACCTTGGTTGCGACCGCCACCTCGGACCTTGGTTCCGACCACCACCCAGGACCTTGATTCCGAACGCCACCCCGGACCTTTGTTCCGACCGGCACCCCGGACCTTGGTTCCAACCGGCACCTCGGACCTTGGTTCCAACCGGCACCCCGGACCTTGGTTCCGACCACCACCCAGGACCTTTGTTCCGAACGCCACCCCGGACCTTGTTTCCGACTGCCCCCCTGGACTTTGGTTCCGAAACTACCCCGGACCTTGGTTCCGACCGCCACCCGGGACCTTGGTTCCGACCACCACCTGGGACCTTGGGTCTGACCGCGACCCCGGACCTTGGTTCCAACCACCACCTCGGACCTTGGTTCCGACCACCACCTCGGACATTGGTTCTGACCGCCAGCCCGGACCTTGGCTCCGACCGCAACACCGGACCATCGTTCCTACCGCCACCTCGGACCTTGGTTCCGACCGCCCCCCCGGACCTTGGTCCCGACCGCCACCCCGGACCTTTGTTCCGACCACCACCTCGGTCGTTGGTTCCGACCGCGACCCCGGACCTTGGTCCCGACCGCCACCCCGGACCTTGGTTCCGACTGCCATGCCGGACCGTGGGATCGACTGCCCCCACGGACCTTGGTTCCGACCGCCACCCCGGACCTTAGTTCCGACCGCCACCTCAGACCTTGGTTCTGACCGCCACCTCCACCTTTGTTCCGACCGCCACCCCGGACCTTGGTTCCGACCGCCACACCGGACCTTGGTTCCGACCACCACCCAGGACCTTGGTTCCGACCGCAACCCCGGACCTTGGTTCCGACCGGCACTCCGGATCTTGGTTCCATCCACCACCTCGGACCTTGGCTCAGAACGCTACCCCGTACCTTGGTTCCGACCGCCACCCCGGACCTTGGTTCCGACCGCCAACCCGGACCTTGGTTCCGACCGCCATCCTGGACCTTGGTTCCGACCGCCAGCCCGGACCTTGGTTTGGACCGCCACACCGGACCTTGGTTCCGACCGCCACCCCGGACCTTGGTTCCGACCGCCACCCTGGACCTTGTTTCCGACCGCCACCCCAGACCTTGGTTCCGACCGCCACCCCGGACCTTGGTTCCGACCGCCACCCTGGACCTTGTTTCCGACCGCCACCCCAGACCTTGGGATCTGACCGCCACTCCAGACCTTGGTTCCTACCGCCACCTCGGACCTTGGTTCCTTCCGCCACCTCGGACCTTGGTTCCGACCGCCACCCCGGACCTTGGTTCCAACCGCCACCCCGGACCTTGGTTCCGACTGCCTGCCCGGACCTTGGTTTGGACCGCCACCCCGGACCTTGGTTCCGACCGCCACCCCGGACCTTGGTTCCGACCGCCACCCCGGACCTTGTTTCCGACTGCAACCTCAGACCTTGGTTCCGACCGCCATCCGGGACCTTGATTCCGACTGCCACCCCGGACTTTGTATCCGACCGCCACCCTGGACCTTGGTTCCGACCGCCACCCCCTTCCTTGGTTCCGACCGCCACTCCGGAACTTTTTTGCGACCGCCACCCCGGACCTTGGTTCCTACCGCCACCACGGACCTTGGTTCCGACCGACACTCCGGACCTTGGTTACGACCGCCACCCCGGACCTTCGTTCCGAACGCCAACCCGGACCTCGGTTCCGACCGCGTCCCCGGACCATGGTACCGAATGCCCCCCCGAACCTTGCTTCCGACCGCCACCCCGGACCTTGGTTCCGACCGCCACCCCAGACCTCGGTTCCGACCGCATCCCCGGACCTTGGTACTGAATGCCCCCCCGAACCTTGGTTCCGACTGCCACCCCGGACCATGGTTCCGACCGCCCACCAGACCTTGTGTCCGACCACCAGCCCAGACGTTGGTCTGACTGCCACCCCGGACCTTGGTTCTGACCGCCACCCCGGACCTTGGTTCTGACCTCTACCCAGGACCTTGGTCCCGACCACCACCCCGGACCTTGGTTCCGACCGCCACCTCGCACGTTGGTTCCGACGCCACCCCGGACCTTGGTTCCAACCGCCACGCCGGACCGTGGTATCGAGCGCCACCTCGGACCTTGGTTCTGACCGCCACCTTCACCTTTGTTCCGACCGCCACCCCAGACCTTGGTTCCGAACGCCACCCCGGACCTTGGTTCCGACCACCACCCAGGACCTTGGTTCCGACCGCCACCCCGGTCCTTGGTTCCGACCGGCACCCGGATCTTGGTTCCGCCCACCACCTCGGAACTTGGCTCAGAATGCTACCCCGTGCCTTGGTTCCGACCGCCACCCCGGACCTTGGTTTCGACCGGCACCCGGATCTTGGTTCCGTCCACCACCTCGGAACTTGGCTCAGAATGCTACCCCGTGCCTTGGTTCCGACCGCCACCCCGGACCTTGGTTCCGACCGCCACCCCGGACCTTGGTTCCGACTGCCACACCGGACCTTGGGATGTGACCGCCACTCCGGACCTTGGTTCCTACCGCCACCCCGGATCTTGGTTCCGACCATCACCTCGGTCCTTGGTTCCGACCGCGACCCAGGACCTTGGTCCCGACCGCCACTCCGGACCTTGGTTCCTTCCGCCACCGCGGACCTTGGTTCCTACCGCCACCTCGGACCTTCATTCTGACCGCCACCACGGACCTTGGTTCCGACCACCACCCCGGACATTGGTTCCGACCGCCACCTCGGACCTTGGTTCCGACCACCACCCAGGACCTTGGTTCCGACCGCAACCCCGGACCTTGGTTCCGACCGGCACTCCGGATCTTGGTTCCATTCACCACCTCGGACCTTGGCTCAGAACGCTACCCCGTACCTTGGTTCCGACCGCCAACCCGGAGCTTGGTTCCGACCGCCATCCTGGACCTTGGTTCCGACCGCCAGCCCGGACCTTGGTTTGGACCGCCACACCGGATCTTGGTTCTGACCGCCACCCCGGACCTTGGTTCCGACCGCTGCCCCGGACCTTGGTTCCAACCGTTAGCCCAGACCGTGTTTCCGACCGCCATCCTGGACCTTTTTTCCTACCGCCACATCGGACCTTGGTTCCGATCGCGACCCCGGACCTTGGTCCCGACCGCCACCCCGGACCTTGGTTCCGACCACCACCCCGGACCTTGGTTCCGACCGCCACCTCGGACCTTGGTTCCGACCACCTCCCAGGACATTGGTTCCGAACTCCACCCCGGACCATGGTTCCGGCCCCCCACCGGACCTCGGTTCCAACCACCAGCCCAGACATTGGTTCTGACTGCCACCCCGGACCTTGGTTCCGACCACTACCCCGGACCTTGGTTCCGACCGCGACCCCGGACCTTGGTTCCGACCGCCACCGCGGACCTTGGTTCCGACCGCCACCTCGGACCTTGGTTCCGACCGCCACCCCGGACCTTGGTTCCGACTGCCACGCCGGACCGTGGTATCGACTGCCCCCACGGACCTTGGTTCCGACCGCCACCCCGGACCTTAGTTCCGACCGCCACCTCAGACCTTGGTTCTGACCGCCACCTCCACCTTTGTTCCGACCGCCACACCGGACCTTGGTTCCGACCGCCACACCGGACCTTGGTTCCGACCACCACCCAGGACCTTGGTTCCGACCGCAACCCCGGACCTTGGTTCCGACCGGCACTCCGGATCTTGGTTCCATCCACCACCTCGGACCTTGGCTCAGAACGCTACCCCGTACCTTGGTTCCGACCGCCACCCCGGACCTTGGTTCCGACCGCAAACCCGGACCTTGGTTCCGACCGCCATCCTGGACCTTGGTTCCGACCGCCAGCCCGGACCTTGGTTTGGACCGCCACACCGGATCTTGGTTCTGACCGCCACCCCGGACCTTGGTTCCGACCGCCACCCTGGACCTTGTTTCCGACCGCCACCCCAGACCTTGGTTCCGACTGCCACACCGGACCTTGGGATCTGACCGCCACTCCAGACCTTGGTTCCTTCCGCCACCTCGGACCTTGGTTCCGACCGCCCCCCCAGACCTTAGTTCCGACCGCCACCCCGGACCTTGGTTCCAACTGCTGTCGTGGTTCCCCAGGACGACAATTTATTCACATCAATTAAAACAGAGAGTCTGAGCAGCGATCTTCCAAGCAATAGACTTTATTTCTCAGCACAAGAGACAAAGCCGGGAGCGTCCGGAACACTCCAAAGAGCCCTTGGGCTTACAGTCTTTTATGTACATTTCAGCCTCATATTTCAAGATCCTCCTCTCCCTTTTACAGCCTGTCCTTGGTTGTTATCTTACCCTACAGTCCTATCTTTCTTTGGCCACCATTAATTTTAGTTGACCCTTTATCTGTTTTCTTTGCATTTGGTCGTTCCCTGTTATATCTCTTCGTTTCTTAAACCATGGTGGTTATAACTCTTGCTCTTATCTGAACTTTTCTGTTTGTACAATAATCGTGGTTTTGTAGACTAAGGCCGAATGTGTTTAGAAGAAAAGACATCCCCCTGCTGATTTATGGTCCACTATTAAGTTGAACCACCGAGCAGTCTTCCTTGTTTTCATAAGCGACTATTGTCTGCTTTCCTTAATTAGTGATTGCTATATTACTTCTCTAGTTTCTCCACTTTGATCATATCGACTACACTTGATTATATTAGGTCACACGAAGTTACTTTAGGTTATATACCCATCTCACTACTCACCTAAATCTGCTATATCATTTTACTAAAACCTGTGAATCTGAATTTCATACCTAGCTCATACAATATCTAATACAATTTCCCTTACACTGCCACCCCGGACCTTGGTTCCGACCGCCTGTCCGGACCTTGGTTTGGACCGCCACCCCGGACCTTGGTTCCGACCGCCACCCCGGACCTTGGTTCCGACCGCCACCCCGGACCTTGTTTCCGACTGCAACCTCGGACCTTGGTTCCGACCGCCATCCGGGACGTTGATTCCGACCGCCACCCTGGACCTTGGTTCCGACCGCCACCCCGGTCCTTGGTTCCGACCGCCACTCAGGACCTTTTTTGCGACCGCCACCCCGGACCTTGGTTCCAACCGCCACCCCGGACCTTGGTTCCGACCGACACTCCGGACCTTGGTTCCGACCGCCACCCCGGACCTTCGTTCCGAACGCCACCCCGGACCTCGGTTCCGACCGCATCCCCAGACCTTGGTACCGAATGCCCCCCCGAACCTTGGTTCCGAACGCCACCCCGGACCTTGGTTCCGACCGCCACCCCAGACCTCGGTTCCGACCGCATCCCCGGACCTTGGTACCGAATGCCCCCCCGAACCTTGGTTCCGACCGCCACCCCGGACCATGGTTCCGACCGCCCACCAGAACTTGTGTCCGACCACCAGCCCAGACGTTGGTCTGACTGCCACCCCAGACCTTGGTTCTGACCGCCACCCCGGACCTTGGTTCCGACCTCTACCCTGGACCATGGTTCCGACCACCACCCCGGACCTTGGTTCCGACCGCCACCTCGGACCTTGGTTCCGACCGCCACCCCGGACCTTGGTTCCAACCGCCACGCCGGACCGTGGTATCGACTGCCGCCCCGGACCTTGGATCCGACCGCCACCCTGGACCTTAGTTCCGACCGCCACATCGGACCATGGTTCTGACCGCCACCTTCACCTTTGTTCCGACCGCCACCCCAGACCTTGGTTCCGAACGCCACCCCGGACCTTGGTTCCGACCACCACCCAGGACCTTGGTTCCGACCGCCACCCCGGTCCTTGGTTCCGACCGGCACCCGCATCTTGGTTCCGTCCACCACCTCGGAACTTGGCTCAGAATGCTACCCCGTGCCTTGGTTCCGACCGCCACCCCGGACCTTGGTTCCGACCGCCACCCCGGACCTTGGGTCCGACTGCCACACCGGACCGTGGGATGTGACCGCCACTCCGGACCTTGGTTCCTACCGCCACCTCGGACCTTGGTTCCGACCGCCACCCCGGACTTTGGTCCCGACCGCCACCCCGGATCTTGGTTCCGACCACCACCTCGGTCCTTGGTTCCGACCGTGACCCAGGAACTTGGTCCCGACCGCCACTCCGGACCTTGGTTCCTTCCGCCACCGCGGACCTTGATTCCGACCGCCACCACGGACCTTGGTTCCGACCACCACCCCGGAACTTGGTAGCGACCGCCACCTCGGACCTTGGTTCCGACCACCAACCAGGACCTTGGTTCCGAACGCCACCCCGGACCTTTGTTCCGACCGGCACCCCGGACCTTGGTTCCAACCGGCACCTCGGACCTTGGTTCCAACCGGCACCCCGGACCTTGGTTCCGACCACCACCCAGGACCTTTGTTCCGAACGCCACCCCGGACCTTGTTTCCGACTGCCCCCCTGGACTTTGGTTCCGAAACTTCCCCGGACCTTGGTTCCGACCGCCACCCGGGACCTTGGTTCCGACCACCACCTGGGACCTTGGGTCTGACCGCGACCCCGGACCTTGGTTCCAACCAACACCTCGGACCTTGGTTCCGACCACCACCTCGGACATTGGTTCTGACCGCCACCCCGGACCTTGGCTCCGACCGCAATACCGGACCATCGTTCCTACCGCCACCTCGGACCTTGGTTCCGACCGCCACCCCGGACCTTGGTGCGACCGCCACCCCGGACCTTTGTTCCGACCACCACCTCGGTCGTTGGTTCCGACCGCGACACCGGACCTTGGTCCCGACCGCCACCCCGGACCTTGGTTCCGACTGCCACGCCGGACCGTGGTATCGACTGCCCCCACGGACCTTGGTTCCGACCGCCACCCCAGACCTTGGTTCCGACCGCCACCCCGGACCTTGGTTCCGACCGCCACCCTGGACCTTGTTTCCGACCGCCACCCCAGACCTTGGGATCTGACCGCCACTCCAGACCTTGGTTCCTACCGCCACCTCGGACCTTGGTTCCTTCCGCCACCTCGGACCTTGGTTCCGACCGCCACCCCGGACCTTGGTTCCAACCGCCACCCCGGACCTTGGTTCCGACCGCCTGCCCGGACCTTGGTTTGGACCGCCACCCCGGACCTTGGTTCCGACCGCCACCCCGGACCTTCGTTCCGACCGCCACCCCGGACCTTGTTTCCGACTGCAACCTCGGAGCTTGGTTCCGACCGCCATCCGGGACCTTGATTCCGACTGCCACCCCGGACTTTGTATCCGACCGCCACCCTGGACCTTGGTTCCGACCGCCACCCCGGTCCTTGGTTCCGACCGCCACTCCGGAACTTTTTTGCGACCGCCACCCCGGACCTTGGTTCCTACCGCCACCACGGACCTTGGGTCCGACCGACACTCCGGACCTTGGTTACGACCGCCACCCCGGACCTTCGTTCCGAACGCCACCCCGGACCTCGGTTCCGACCGCATCCCCGGACCATGGTACCGAATGCCCCCCCGAACCTTGGTTCCGACCGCCACCCCGGACCTTGGTTCCGACCGCCACCCCAGACCTCGGTTCCGACCGCATC
The DNA here is from genome assembly GCF_964213995.1 of Mustelus asterias. Classification (NCBI taxonomy): domain Eukaryota; kingdom Metazoa; phylum Chordata; class Chondrichthyes; order Carcharhiniformes; family Triakidae; genus Mustelus; species Mustelus asterias. The sequence goes on from NW_027590167.1 coordinate 162,129, forward strand.
CCCGGACCTTGGTACCGAATGCCCCCCCGAACCTTGGTTCCGACCGCCACCCCGGACCATGGTTCCGACCGCCCACCAGAACTTGTGTCCGACCACCAGCCCAGACGTTGGTCTGACTGCCACCCCAGACCTTGGTTCTGACCGCCACCCCGGACCTTGGTTCCGACCTCTACCCTGGACCATGGTTCCGACCACCACCCCGGACCTTGGTTCCGACCGCCACCTCGGACCTTGGTTCCGACCGCCACCCCGGACCTTGGTTCCAACCGCCACGCCGGACCGTGGTATCGACTGCCGCCCCGGACCTTGGATCCGACCGCCACCCTGGACCTTAGTTCCGACCGCCACATCGGACCATGGTTCTGACCGCCACCTTCACCTTTGTTCCGACCGCCACCCCAGACCTTGGTTCCGAACGCCACCCCGGACCTTGGTTCCGACCACCACCCAGGACCTTGGTTCCGACCGCCACCCCGGTCCTTGGTTCCGACCGGCACCCGCATCTTGGTTCCGTCCACCACCTCGGAACTTGGCTCAGAATGCTACCCCGTGCCTTGGTTCCGACCGCCACCCCGGACCTTGGTTCCGACCGCCACCCCGGACCTTGGGTCCGACTGCCACACCGGACCGTGGGATGTGACCGCCACTCCGGACCTTGGTTCCTACCGCCACCTCGGACCTTGGTTCCGACCGCCACCCCGGACTTTGGTCCCGACCGCCACCCCGGATCTTGGTTCCGACCACCACCTCGGTCCTTGGTTCCGACCGTGACCCAGGAACTTGGTCCCGACCGCCACTCCGGACCTTGGTTCCTTCCGCCACCGCGGACCTTGATTCCGACCGCCACCACGGACCTTGGTTCCGACCACCACCCCGGAACTTGGTAGCGACCGCCACCTCGGACCTTGGTTCCGACCACCAACCAGGACCTTGGTTCCGAACGCCACCCCGGACCTTTGTTCCGACCGGCACCCCGGACCTTGGTTCCAACCGGCACCTCGGACCTTGGTTCCAACCGGCACCCCGGACCTTGGTTCCGACCACCACCCAGGACCTTTGTTCCGAACGCCACCCCGGACCTTGTTTCCGACTGCCCCCCTGGACTTTGGTTCCGAAACTTCCCCGGACCTTGGTTCCGACCGCCACCCGGGACCTTGGTTCCGACCACCACCTGGGACCTTGGGTCTGACCGCGACCCCGGACCTTGGTTCCAACCAACACCTCGGACCTTGGTTCCGACCACCACCTCGGACATTGGTTCTGACCGCCACCCCGGACCTTGGCTCCGACCGCAATACCGGACCATCGTTCCTACCGCCACCTCGGACCTTGGTTCCGACCGCCACCCCGGACCTTGGTGCGACCGCCACCCCGGACCTTTGTTCCGACCACCACCTCGGTCGTTGGTTCCGACCGCGACACCGGACCTTGGTCCCGACCGCCACCCCGGACCTTGGTTCCGACTGCCACGCCGGACCGTGGTATCGACTGCCCCCACGGACCTTGGTTCCGACCGCCACCCCAGACCTTGGTTCCGACCGCCACCCCGGACCTTGGTTCCGACCGCCACCCTGGACCTTGTTTCCGACCGCCACCCCAGACCTTGGGATCTGACCGCCACTCCAGACCTTGGTTCCTACCGCCACCTCGGACCTTGGTTCCTTCCGCCACCTCGGACCTTGGTTCCGACCGCCACCCCGGACCTTGGTTCCAACCGCCACCCCGGACCTTGGTTCCGACCGCCTGCCCGGACCTTGGTTTGGACCGCCACCCCGGACCTTGGTTCCGACCGCCACCCCGGACCTTCGTTCCGACCGCCACCCCGGACCTTGTTTCCGACTGCAACCTCGGAGCTTGGTTCCGACCGCCATCCGGGACCTTGATTCCGACTGCCACCCCGGACTTTGTATCCGACCGCCACCCTGGACCTTGGTTCCGACCGCCACCCCGGTCCTTGGTTCCGACCGCCACTCCGGAACTTTTTTGCGACCGCCACCCCGGACCTTGGTTCCTACCGCCACCACGGACCTTGGGTCCGACCGACACTCCGGACCTTGGTTACGACCGCCACCCCGGACCTTCGTTCCGAACGCCACCCCGGACCTCGGTTCCGACCGCATCCCCGGACCATGGTACCGAATGCCCCCCCGAACCTTGGTTCCGACCGCCACCCCGGACCTTGGTTCCGACCGCCACCCCAGACCTCGGTTCCGACCGCATCCCCGGACCTTGGTACCGAATGCCCCCCCGAACCTTGGTTCCGACCGCCACCCCGGACCATGGTTCCGACCGCCCACCAGACCTTGTGTCCGACCACCAGCCCAGACGTTGGTCTGACTGCCACCCCGGACCTTGGTTCTGACCGCCACCCCGGACCTTGGTTCTGACCTCTACCGAGGACCTTGGTCCCGACCACCACCCCGGACCTTGGTTCCGACCGCCACCTCGCACCTTGGGTCCGACGCCACCCCGGACCTTGGTTCCAACCGCCACGCCGGACCGTGGTATCGACTGCCCCCCCGGACCTTGGATCCGACCGCCACCCTGGGCCTTAGTTCCGACCGCCACCTCGGACCTTGGTTCTGACCGCCACCTTCACCTTTGTTCCGACCGCCACCCCAGACCTTGGTTCCGAACGCCACCCCGGACCTTGGTTCCGACCACCACCCAGGACCTTGGTTCCGACCGCCACCCCGGTCCTTGGTTCCGACCGGCACACGGACCTTGGTTCCGACCGCCACCCCGGACCTTGGTCCCGACCGCCACCCCGGACCTTTGTTCCGACCACCACCTCGGTCGTTGGTTCCGACCGCGACCCCGGACCTTGGTCCCGACCGCCACCCCGGACCTTGGTTCCGACTGCCACGCCGGACCGTGGTATCGACTGCCCCCACGGACCTTGGTTCCGACCGCCACCCCAGACCTTGGTTCCGACCGCCACCCCGGACCTTGGTTCCGACCGCCACCCTGGACCTTGTTTCCGACCGCCACCCCAGACCTTGGGATCTGACCGCCACTCCAGACCTTGGTTCCTACCGCCACCTCGGACCTTGGTTCCTTCCGCCACCTCGGACCTTGGTTCCAACCGCCACCCCGGACCTTGGTTCCGACCGCCTGCCCGGACCTTGGTTTGGACCGCCACCCCGGACCTTGGTTCCGACCGCCACCCCGGACCTTGGTTCCGACCGCCACCCCGGACCTTGTTTCCGACTGCAACCTCGGACCTTGGTTCCGACCGCCATCCGGGACCTTGATTCCGACTGCCACCCCGGACTTTGTATCCGACCGCCACCCTGGACCTTGGTTCCGACCGCCACTCCGGAACTTTTTTGCGACCGCCACCCCGGACCTTGGTTCCTACCGCCACCACGGACCTTGGGTCCGACCGACACTCCGGACCTTGGTTACGACCGCCACCCCGGACCTTCGTTCCGAACGCCACCCCGGACCTCGGTTCCGACCGCATCCCCGGACCATGGTACCGAATGCCCCCCCGAACCTTGGTTCCGACCGCCACCCCGGACCTTGGTTCCGACCGCCACCCCAGACCTCGGTTCCGACCGCATCCCCGGACCTTGGTACCGAATGCCCCCCCGAACCTTGGTTCCGACCGCCACCCCGGACCATGGTTCCGACCGCCCACCCGACCTTGTGTCCGACCACCAGCCCAGACGTTGGTCTGACTGCCACCCCGGACCTTGGTTCTGTCCGCCATCCCGGACCTTGGTTCTGACCTCTACCCAGGACCTTGGTCCCGACCACCACCCCGGACCTTGGTTCCGACCGCCACCTCGCACCTTGGTTCCGACGCCACCCCGGACCTTGGTTCCAACCGCCACGCCGGACCGTGGTATCGACTGCCCCCCCGGACCTTGGATCCGACCGCCACCCTGGGCCTTAGTTCCGACCGCCACCTCGGACCTTGGTTCTGACCGCCACCTTCACCTTTGTTCCGACCGCCACCCCAGACCTTGGTTCCGAACGCCACCCCGGACCTTGGTTCCGACCACCACCCAGGACCTTGGTTCCGACCGCCACCCCGGTCCATGGTTCCGACCGGCACCCGGATCTTGGTTCCGTCCACCACCTCGGAACTTGGCTCAGAACACTACCCCGTGCCTTGGTTCCGACCGCCACCCCGGACCTTGGTTCCGACCGGCACCCGGGTCTTGGTTCCGTCCACCACCTTGGAACTTGGCTCAGAATGCTACCCCGTGCCTTGGTTCCGACCGCCACCCCGGACCTTGGTTCCGACCGCCACCCCGGACCTTGGTTCCGACTGCCACACCGGACCTTGGGATGTGACCGCCACTCCGGACCTTGGTTCCTACCGCCACCCCGGATCTTGGTTCCGACCACCACCTCGGTCCTTGGTTCCGACCGCGACCCAGGACCTTGGTCCCGACCGCCACTCCGGACCTTGGTTCCTTCCGCCACCGCGGACCTTGGTTCCTACCGCCACCTCGGACCTTCATTCTGACCGCCACCACGGACCTTGGTTCCGACCACCACCCCGGACATTGGTTCCGACCGCCACCTCGGACCTTGGTTCCGACCACCACCCAGGACCTTGGTTCCGACCGCAACCCCGGACCTTGGTTCCGACCGGCACTCCGGATCTTGGTTCCATTCACCACCTCGGACCTTGGCTCAGAACGCTACCCCGCACCTTGGTTCCGACCGCCACCCCGGACCTTGGTTCCGACCGCCAACCCGGACCTTGGTTCCGACCGCCATCCTGGACCTTGGTTCCGACCGCCAGCCCGGACCTTGGTTTGGACCGCCACACCGGATCTTGGTTCTGACCGCCACCCCGGACCTTGGTTCCGACCGCCACCCTGGACCTTGTTTCCGACCGCCACCCCAGACCTTGGTTCCGACTGCCACACCGGACCTTGGTTCCAACCGCCACCCCGGACCTTGGTTCCGACCGCCTGTCCGGACCTTGGTTTGGACCGCCACCCCGGACCTTGGTTCCGACCGCCACCCCGGACCTTGGTTCCGACCGCCACCCCGGACCTTGGTTCCGACCGCCACCCCGGACCTTGTTTCCGACTGCAACCTCGGACCTTGGTTCCGACCGCCATCCGGGACCTTGATTCCGACCGCCACCCCGGACTTTGTTTCCGACCGCCACCCTGGACCTTGGTTCCGACCGCCACCCCGGTCCTTGGTTCCGACCGCCACTCCGGACCTTTTTTGCGACCGCCACCCCGGACCTTGGTTCCAACCGCCACCACGGACCTTGGTTCTGACCGACACTCCGGACCTTGGTTCCGACCGCCACCCCGGACCTTCGTTCCGAACGCCACCCCAGACCTCGGTTCCGACCGCATCCCCGGACCTTGGTACCGAATGCCCCCCCGAACCTTGGTTCCGACCGCCACCCCGGACCATGGTTCCGACCGCCCACCAGACCTTGTGTCCGACCACCAGCCCAGACGTTGGTCTGACTGCCACCCCGGACCTTGGTTCTGACCGCCACCCCGGACCTTGGTTCCGACCTCTACCCTGGACCTTGGTTCCGACCACCACCCCGGACCTTGGTTCCGACCGCCACCTCGGACCTTGGTTCCGACCGCCACCCCGGACCTTGGTTCCAACCGCCACGCCGGACCGTGGTATCGACTGCCGCCCCGGACCTTGGATCCGACCGCCACCCTGGACCTTAGTTCCGACCGCCACCTCGGACCTTGGTTCTGACCGCCACCTCGGACCTTGGTTCCGACCACCACCCAGGATCTTGGTTCCGAACGCCACCCCGGACCTTTGTTCCGACCGCCACCCCGGACCTTGGTTCCAACCGGCACCTCGGACCTTGGTTCCAACCGGCACCCCGGACCTTGGTTCCGACCACCACCCAGGATCTTTGTTCCGAACGCCACCCCGGACCTTGGTTCCGACTGCCCCCCTGGACTTTGGTTCCGAAGCTACCCCGGACCTTGGTTCCGACCGCCACCCGGGACCTTGGTTCCGACCGCCACCTGGGACCTTGGGTCTGACCGCGACCCCGGACCTCGGTTCCGACCGCCACCCCGGACCGTGGTTCCAACCACCACCTCGGACCTTGGTTCCGACCACCACCTCGGACATTGGTTCTGACCGCCACCCCGGACCTTGGCTCCGACCGCAACACCGGACCATCGTTCCTACCGCCACCTCGGACCTTGGTTCCGACCGCTACCCCGGACCTTGGTTCCGACCACCACCCAGGACCTTTGTTCCGAACGCCACCCCGGACCTTGTTTCCGACTGCCCCCCTGGACTTTGGTTCCGAAACTTCCCCGGACCTTGGTTCCGACCGCCACCCGGGACCTTGGTTCCGACCACCACCTGGGACCTTGGGTCTGACCGCGACCCCGGACCTTGGTTCCAACCAACACCTCGGACCTTGGTTCCGACCACCACCTCGGACATTGGTTCTGACCGCCACCCCGGACCTTGGCTCCGACCGCAATACCGGACCATCGTTCCTACCGCCACCTCGGACCTTGGTTCCGACCGCCACCCCGGACCTTGGTGCGACCGCCACCCCGGACCTTTGTTCCGACCACCACCTCGGTCGTTGGTTCCGACCGCGACACCGGACCTTGGTCCCGACCGCCACCCCGGACCTTGGTTCCGACTGCCACGCCGGACCGTGGTATCGACTGCCCCCACGGACCTTGGTTCCGACCGCCACCCCAGACCTTGATTCCGACCGCCACCCCGGACCTTGGTTCCGACCGCCACCCTGGACCTTGTTTCCGACCGCCACCCCAGACCTTGGGATCTGACCGCCACTCCAGACCTTGGTTCCTACCGCCACCTCGGACCTTGGTTCCTTCCGCCACCTCGGACCTTGGTTCCGACCGCCACCCCGGACCTTGGTTCCAACCGCCACCCCGGACCTTGGTTCCGACCGCCTGCCCGGACCTTGGTTTGGACCGCCACCCCGGACCTTGGTTCCGACCGCCACCCCGGACCTTCGTTCCGACCGCCACCCCGGACCTTGTTTCCGACTGCAACCTCGGAGCTTGGTTCCGACCGCCATCCGGGACCTTGATTCCGACTGCCACCCCGGACTTTGTATCCGACCGCCACCCTGGACCTTGGTTCCGACCGCCACCCCGGTCCTTGGTTCCGACCGCCACTCCGGAACTTTTTTGCGACCGCCACCCCGGACCTTGGTTCCTACCGCCACCACGGACCTTGGGTCCGACCGACACTCCGGACCTTGGTTACGACCGCCACCCCGGACCTTCGTTCCGAACGCCACCCCGGACCTCGGTTCCGACCGCATCCCCGGACCATGGTACCGAATGCCCCCCCGAACCTTGGTTCCGACCGCCACCCCGGACCTTGGTTCCGACCGCCACCCCAGACCTCGGTTCCGACCGCATCCCCGGACCTTGGTACCGAATGCCCCCCCGAACCTTGGTTCCGACCGCCACCCCGGACCATGGTTCCGACCGCCCACCAGACCTTGTGTCCGACCACCAGCCCAGACGTTGGTCTGACTGCCACCCCGGACCTTGGTTCTGACCGCCACCCCGGACCTTGGTTCTGACCTCTACCGAGGACCTTGGTCCCGACCACCACCCCGGACCTTGGTTCCGACCGCCACCTCGCACCTTGGGTCCGACGCCACCCCGGACCTTGGTTCCAACCGCCACGCCGGACCGTGGTATCGACTGCCCCCCCGGACCTTGGATCCGACCGCCACCCTGGGCCTTAGTTCCGACCGCCACCTCGGACCTTGGTTCTGACCGCCACCTTCACCTTTGTTCCGACCGCCACCCCAGACCTTGGTTCCGAACGCCACCCCGGACCTTGGTTCCGACCACCACCCAGGACCTTGGTTCCGACCGCCACCCCGGTCCTTGGTTCCGACCGGCACACGGACCTTGGTTCCGACCGCCACCCCGGACCTTGGTCCCGACCGCCACCCCGGACCTTTGTTCCGACCACCACCTCGGTCGTTGGTTCCGACCGCGACCCCGGACCTTGGTCCCGACCGCCACCCCGGACCTTGGTTCCGACTGCCACGCCGGACCGTGGTATCGACTGCCCCCACGGACCTTGGTTCCGACCGCCACCCCAGACCTTGGTTCCGACCGCCACCCCGGACCTTGGTTCCGACCGCCACCCTGGACCTTGTTTCCGACCGCCACCCCAGACCTTGGGATCTGACCGCCACTCCAGACCTTGGTTCCTACCGCCACCTCGGACCTTGGTTCCTTCCGCCACCTCGGACCTTGGTTCCAACCGCCACCCCGGACCTTGGTTCCGACCGCCTGCCCGGACCTTGGTTTGGACCGCCACCCCGGACCTTGGTTCCGACCGCCACCCCGGACCTTGGTTCCGACCGCCACCCCGGACCTTGTTTCCGACTGCAACCTCGGACCTTGGTTCCGACCGCCATCCGGGACCTTGATTCCGACTGCCACCCCGGACTTTGTATCCGACCGCCACCCTGGACCTTGGTTCCGACCGCCACTCCGGAACTTTTTTGCGACCGCCACCCCGGACCTTGGTTCCTACCGCCACCACGGACCTTGGGTCCGACCGACACTCCGGACCTTGGTTACGACCGCCACCCCGGACCTTCGTTCCGAACGCCACCCCGGACCTCGGTTCCGACCGCATCCCCGGACCATGGTACCGAATGCCCCCCCGAACCTTGGTTCCGACCGCCACCCCGGACCTTGGTTCCGACCGCCACCCCAGACCTCGGTTCCGACCGCATCCCCGGACCTTGGTACCGAATGCCCCCCCGAACCTTGGTTCCGACCGCCACCCCGGACCATGGTTCCGACCGCCCACCCGACCTTGTGTCCGACCACCAGCCCAGACGTTGGTCTGACTGCCACCCCGGACCTTGGTTCTGTCCGCCACCCCGGACCTTGGTTCTGACCTCTACCCAGGACCTTGGTCCCGACCACCACCCCGGACCTTGGTTCCGACCGCCACCTCGCACCTTGGTTCCGACGCCACCCCGGACCTTGGTTCCAACCGCCACGCCGGACCGTGGTATCGACTGCCCCCCCGGACCTTGGATCCGACCGCCACCCTGGGCCTTAGTTCCGACCGCCACCTCGGACCTTGGTTCTGACCGCCACCTTCACCTTTGTTCCGACCGCCACCCCAGACCTTGGTTCCGAACGCCACCCCGGACCTTGGTTCCGACCACCACCCAGGACCTTGGTTCCGACCGCCACCCCGGTCCATGGTTCCGACCGGCACCCGGATCTTGGTTCCGTCCACCACCTCGGAACTTGGCTCAGAACACTACCCCGTGCCTTGGTTCCGACCGCCACCCCGGACCTTGGTTCCGACCGGCACCCGGGTCTTGGTTCCGTCCACCACCTTGGAACTTGGCTCAGAATGCTACCCCGTGCCTTGGTTCCGACCGCCACCCCGGACCTTGGTTCCGACCGCCACCCCGGACCTTGGTTCCGACTGCCACACCGGACCTTGGGATGTGACCGCCACTCCGGACCTTGGTTCCTACCGCCACCCCGGATCTTGGTTCCGACCACCACCTCGGTCCTTGGTTCCGACCGCGACCCAGGACCTTGGTCCCGACCGCCACTCCGGACCTTGGTTCCTTCCGCCACCGCGGACCTTGGTTCCTACCGCCACCTCGGACCTTCATTCTGACCGCCACCACGGACCTTGGTTCCGACCACCACCCCGGACATTGGTTCCGACCGCCACCTCGGACCTTGGTTCCGACCACCACCCAGGACCTTGGTTCCGACCGCAACCCCGGACCTTGGTTCCGACCGGCACTCCGGATCTTGGTTCCATTCACCACCTCGGACCTTGGCTCAGAACGCTACCCCGCACCTTGGTTCCGACCGCCACCCCGGACCTTGGTTCCGACCGCCAACCCGGACCTTGGTTCCGACCGCCATCCTGGACCTTGGTTCCGACCGCCAGCCCGGACCTTGGTTTGGACCGCCACACCGGATCTTGGTTCTGACCGCCACCCCGGACCTTGGTTCCGACCGCCACCCTGGACCTTGTTTCCGACCGCCACCCCAGACCTTGGTTCCGACTGCCACACCGGACCTTGGTTCCAACCGCCACCCCGGACCTTGGTTCCGACCGCCTGTCCGGACCTTGGTTTGGACCGCCACCCCGGACCTTGGTTCCGACCGCCACCCCGGACCTTGGTTCCGACCGCCACCCCGGACCTTGGTTCCGACCGCCACCCCGGACCTTGTTTCCGACTGCAACCTCGGACCTTGGTTCCGACCGCCATCCGGGACCTTGATTCCGACCGCCACACCGGACTTTGTTTCCGACCGCCACCCTGGACCTTGGTTCCGACCGCCACCCCGGTCCTTGGTTCCGACCGCCACTCCGGACCTTTTTTGCGACCGCCACCCCGGACCTTGGTTCCAACCGCCACCACGGACCTTGGTTCTGACCGACACTCCGGACCTTGGTTCCGACCGCCACCCCGGACCTTCGTTCCGAACGCCACCCCAGACCTCGGTTCCGACCGCATCCCCGGACCTTGGTACCGAATGCCCCCCCGAACCTTGGTTCCGACCGCCACCCCGGACCATGGTTCCGACCGCCCACCAGACCTTGTGTCCGACCACCAGCCCAGACGTTGGTCTGACTGCCACCCCGGACCTTGGTTCTGACCGCCACCCCGGACCTTGGTTCCGACCTCTACCCTGGACCTTGGTTCCGACCACCACCCCGGACCTTGGTTCCGACCGCCACCTCGGACCTTGGTTCCGACCGCCACCCCGGACCTTGGTTCCAACCGCCACGCCGGACCGTGGTATCGACTGCCGCCCCGGACCTTGGATCCGACCGCCACCCTGGACCTTAGTTCCGACCGCCACCTCGGACCTTGGTTCTGACCGCCACCTCGGACCTTGGTTCCGACCACCACCCAGGATCTTGGTTCCGAACGCCACCCCGGACCTTTGTTCCGACCGCCACCCCGGACCTTGGTTCCAACCGGCACCTCGGACCTTGGTTCCAACCGGCACCCCGGACCTTGGTTCCGACCACCACCCAGGATCTTTGTTCCGAACGCCACCCCGGACCTTGGTTCCGACTGCCCCCCTGGACTTTGGTTCCGAAGCTACCCCGGACCTTGGTTCCGACCGCCACCCGGGACCTTGGTTCCGACCGCCACCTGGGACCTTGGGTCTGACCGCGACCCCGGACCTCGGTTCCGACCGCCACCCCGGACCGTGGTTCCAACCACCACCTCGGACCTTGGTTCCGACCACCACCTCGGACATTGGTTCTGACCGCCACCCCGGACCTTGGCTCCGACCGCAACACCGGACCATCGTTCCTACCGCCACCTCGGACCTTGGTTCCGACCGCTACCCCGGACCTTGGTCCCGACCGCCACCCTGGACCTTTGTTCCGACCATCACCTCGGTCCTTGGTTCCGACCGCGACCCCGGACCTTGGTCCCGACCGCCACTCCGGACCTTGGTTCCTGCCGCCACCGCGGACCTTGGTTCCTACCGCCACCTCGGACCTTGATTCCGACCGCCACCCCGGACCTTGGTTCCGAACACCACCCCGGACCTTGGTTCCGACCGCCACCCCGTACCTTGGTTCCAACTACCACCCAGGACCTTGTTCCGAACGCCACCCCGGACCTTGGTTCCGACCGGCACCCCGGACCTTGGTTCCAACCGGCACCACGGACCTTGGTTCCGACCACCACCCAGGACCTTGGTTCTGAACGCCACCCCGGACCTTGGTTCCGACTGCTCCCCCGGACTTTGGTTCCGAAGCTACCCCGGACCTTGGTTCCGACCGCCACCCCGGACCTCGGTTCCGAACGCCACCCCGGACCTTGGTTCCAACCACCACCTCGGACATTGGTTCCGACCACCACCTCGGACATTGGTTCTGACCGCCACCCCGGACCTTAGCTCCGACCGCAACACCGGACCTTGGTTCCGACCGCCACCCCGGACCTTGGTTCCAAGCGCCACCCAGGATCTTGGTTCCGACCGCCACCCCGGAACTTGGTACCGACCGGCACCCCGGACCTTGGTTCCGACCGCCACCTCGGACTTTGGCTCCGAACGCTACCCCGGACCTTGGTTCCGACCGCTGCCCCGGACCTTGGGTTCTGACCGTCACCCCGGTCCTTGGTTCCGATCGCCACCTCGGACCTTGGTTCCAACCGCTAGCCCAGACCGTGTTTCCGACCGCCATCCTGGACCATTTTTCCTACCGCCACATCGGACCTTGGTTCCGATCGCGACCGCGGACCTTGGTCCCGACCGCCACCCCGGCCCTTGGTTCCGACCACCACCCCGGACCTTGGTTCCGACCGCCACCTCGGACCTTGGTTCCGACCACCTCCCAGGACATTGGTTCCGAACTCCACCCCGCACCATGGTTCCGACCCCCCATCGGACCTTGGTTCCGACCACCAGCCCAGACGTTGGTTCTGACTGCCACCCCGGACCTTCGTTCTGACCGCCAACTCGGACCTTGGTTCCGACCACTACCCCGGACCTTGGTTCCGACCGCGACCCCGGACCTTGGTTCCGACCGGCACCACGGACCTTGGTTCCGACCGCCACCTCGCACCCTGGTTCCGATCGCCACCCCGGACCTTGGTTCCGACTGCCATGCCGGACCGTGGTATCGACTGCCCCCACGGACCTTCGTTCCAACCGCCACCCCGGACCTTAGTTCCGACCGCCACCTCAGACCTTGGTTCTGACCGCCACCTCCACCTTTGTTCCGACCGCCACCCCGGACCTTGGTTCCGACCACCACCCAGGACCTTGGTTCCGACCGCAACCCCGGACCTTGGTTCCGACCGGCACTCCGGATCTTGGTTCCATCCACCACCTCGGACCTTGGCTCAGAACGCTACCCCATACCTTGGTTCCGACCGCCACCCCGGACCTTGGTTCCGACCGCCATCCTGGACCTTGGTTCCGACCGCCAGCCCGGACCTTGGTTTGGACCGCCACACCGGACCTTGGTTCCGACCGCCACCCCGGACCTTGGTTCCGACCGCCACCCTGGACCTTGTTTCCGACAGCCACCCCAGACCTTCGTTCCGACTGCCACACCGGACCTTGGGATCTGACCGCCACTCCAGACCTTGGTTCCAACCGCCACCTCGGACCTTGGTTCCTTCCGCCACCTCGGACCTTGGTTCCGACCGCCACCCCAGACCTTAGTTCCGACCGCCACCCCGGACCTTGGTTCCAACCGCCACCCCGGACCTTGGTTCCGACCGCCTGCCCGGACCTTGGTTTGGACCGCCACCCCGGACCTTGGTTCCGACCGCCACCCCGGACCTTGGTTCCGACCGCCACCCCGGACCTTGTTTCCGACTGCAACCTCGGACCTTGGTTCCGACCGCCATCCGGGACCTTGAATTCCGACGGCCACCCCGGACATTGTTTCCGACCGCCACCCTGGACCTTGGTTCCGACCGCCACCCCGGTCCTTGGTTCCGACCGCCACCCCGGACCTTGGTTCCGACCGCCACCCCGGACCTTGGTTCCGACCGCCACCCCGGACCTTCGTTCCGAACGCCACCCCGGACCACGGTTCCGACCGCATCCCCGGACCTTGGTACCGAATGCCCCCCCGAACCTTGGTTCCGACCGCCACCCCGGACCTTGGTTCCGACCGCCACCCCAGACCTCGGTTCCGACCGCATCCCCGGACCTTGGTACCGAATGCCCCCCCGAACCTTGGTTCTGACCGCCACCCCGGACCATGGTTCCGACCGCACACCAGACCTTGTGTCCGACCACCAGCCCAGACGTTGGTCTGACTGCCACCCCGGACCTCGGTTCTGACCACCACCTCGGACCTTGGTTCCGACCTCTATCCAGGACCTTGGTTCCGACCACCACCCCGGACCTTGGTTCCGACCGCCACCTCGGACCTTGGTTCCGACCGCCACCCCGGACCTTGGTTCCAACCGCCACGCCGGACCGTGGTATCGACTGCCCCCCCGGACCTTGGATCCGACCGCCAACCTGGACCTTAGTTCCGACCGCCACCTCGGACCTTGGTTCTGACCGCCACCTTCACCTTTGTTCCGACCGCCACCCCAGACCTTGGTTCCGAACGCCACCCCGGACCTTGGTTCCGACCACCACGCAGGACCTTGGTTCCGACCGCCACCCCGGTCCTTGGTTCCGACCGGCACCCGGATCTTGGTTCCGTCCACCACCTCGGAACTTGGCTCAGAACGCTACCCCGTGCCTTGGTTCCGACCGCCACCCCGGACCTTGGTTCCGACCGGCACCCGGATCTTGGTTCCGTCCACCACCTCGGAACTTGGCTCAGAACGCTACACCGTGCCTTGGTTCCGACCGCCACCCCGGACCTTGGTTCCGACCGCCACCCCGGACCTTGGTTCCGACTGCCACACCTGACCTTGGGATGTGACCGCCACTCCGGACCTTGGTTCCTACCGCCACCTCGGACCTTGGTTCCGACCGCCACCTCGGACCTTGGTCCCGACCGCCACCCCGGATCTTGGTTCCGACCACCACCTCGGTCCTTGGTTCCGACCGCGACCCAGGACCTTGGTCCCGACCGCCACTCCGGACCTTGGTTCCTTCCGCCACCGCGGACCTTGGTTCCGACCACCACCCCGGACCTTGGTTCCGACCGCCACCCCGGACCTTGGTTCCGACCACCACCCCGGACCTTGGTTCCGACCACCACCCAGGACCTTGGTTCCAACCGGCACCTCGGATCTTGGTTCCGACCGGCACCTTGGATCTTGGTTCCAACCGGCACCCCGGACCTTGGTTCCAACCGGCACCTCGGATCTTGGTTCCATCCGGCACCCCGGACCTTGGTTCCGACCACCACCCAGGACCTTTGTTCCGAACGCCACCCCGGACCTTGGTTCCAACTGCCCCCCTGGACTTTGGTTCCGAAGCTACCCCGGACCTTGGTTCCGACCGCCACCCGGGACCTTGGTTCCGACCGCCACCTGGGACCTTGGGTCTGACGGCGACCCCGGACCTTGGTTCTGACCGCCACCTCGGACCTTGGTTCCGACCTCTACCCAGGACCTTGGTTCCGACCACCACCCCGGACCTTGGTTCCGAACGCCACCCCGGACCTTGGTTCCAACCGCCACGCCGGACCGTGGTATCGACTGCCCCCCCGGACCTTGGATCCGACCGCCACCCTGGGCCTTAGTTCCGACCGCCACCTCGGACCTTGGTTCTGACCGCCACCTTCACCTTTGTTCCAACCGCCACCCCAGACCTTGGTTCCGAACGCCACCCCGGACCTTGGTTCCGACCACCACCCAGGACCTTGGTTCCGACCGCCACCCCGGTCCTTGGTTCCGACCGGAACCCGGATCTTGGTTCCGTCCACCACCTCGGAACTTGGCTCAGAACGCTACCCCGTGCCTTGGTTCCGACCGCCACCCCGGACCTTGGTTCCGACCGGCACCCCGGACCTTGGTTCCGACCGGCACCCGGATCTTGGTTCCGTCCACCACCTCGGAACTTGGCTCAGAATGCTACCCCGTGCCTTGGTTCCGACCGCCACCCCGGACCTTGGTTCCGACCGCCACCCCGGACCTTGGTTCCGACCGCCACCCCGGACCTTGGTTCCGACTGCCACACCGGACCTTGGGATGTGACCGCCACTCCGGACCTTGGTTCCTACCGCCACCTCGGACCTTGGTTCCGACCGCCACCCCGGACCTTGGTCCCGACCGCCACCCCGGATCTTGGTTCCGACCACCACCTCGGTCCTTGGTTCCGACCGCGACCCGGGACCTTGGTCCCGACCGCCACTCCGGACCTTGGTTCCTTCCGCCACCGCGGACCTTGGTTCCTACCGCCACCTCGGACCTTGATTCCGACCGCCACCACGGACATTGGTTCCGACCACCACCCCGGACCTTGGTTCCGAACGCCACCTCGGACCTTGGTTCCGACCACCACCCAGGACCTTGGGTCTGACCGCGACCCCGGACCTCGGTTCCGACCGCCACCCCGGACCTTGGTTCCAACCACCACCCCGGACCTTGGGTCTGACCGCGACCCCGGACCTCGGTTCCGACCGCCACCCCGGACCTTGGTTCCAACCACCACCTCGGACCTTGGTTCCGACCACCACCTCGGACATTGGTTCTGACCGCCACCCCGGACCTTGGTTCCGACCGCCACCCCGGACCTTGGTTCCGACCGCCACCCCGGACCTTCGTTCCGACCGCCACCCCGGACCTTGGTTCCGACCGCCACCCTGGACCTTGGTTCCGACCACCACCCCGGACCTTGGTTCCGTCCACCACCCCGGACCTTGGTTCCGACCGCCACCTCGGATCTTGGTTCTGACCGCCACCCCACCTTTGTTCCGACCGCCACCCCGGACCTTGGTTCCAAGCGCCACCCAGGATCTTGGTTCCGACCGCCACCCCGGAACTTGGTACCGACCGGCACCCCGGACCTTGGTTCCGACCGCCACCTCGGACTTTGGCTCCGAATGCTCCCCCGGACCTTGGGTTCTGACCGTCACCCCGGTCCTTGGTTCCGATCGCCACCTCGGACCTTGGTTCCAACCGGTAGCCCAGACCGTGTTTCCGACCGCCATCCTGGACCTTTTTTCCTACCGCCACATCGGACCTTGGTTCCGATCGCGACCCCGGACCTTGGTCACGACCGCCACCCCGGACCTTGGTTCCGACCACCACCCCGGACCTTGGATCCGACCGCCACCTCGGACCTTGGTTCCGACCGCCACCCCGGACCTTGGTTCCGACTGCCACGCCGGACCGTGGTATCGACTGCCCCCACGGACCTTGGTTCCGACCGCCACCTCGGACTTTGGCTCCGAATGCTCCCCCGGACCTTGGGTTCTGACCGTCACCCCGGTCCTTGGTTCCGATCGCCACCTCGGACCTTGGTTCCAACCGGTAGCCCAGACCGTGTTTCCGACCGCCATCCTGGACCTTTTTTCCTACCGCCACATCGGACCTTGGTTCCGATCGCGACCCCGGACCTTGGTCACGACCGCCACCCCGGACCTTGGTTCCGACCACCACCCCGGACCTTGGATCCGATCGCCACCTCGGACCTTGGTTCCGACCGCCACCCCGGACCTTGGTTCCGACTGCCACGCCGGACCGTGGTATCGACTGCCCCCACGGACCTTGGTTCCGACCGCCACCCCGGACCTTAGTTCCGACCGCCACCTCAGACCTTGGTTCTGACCGCCACCTCCACCTTTGTTCCGACCGCCACCCCGGACCTTGGTTCCGACCGCCACACCGGACCTTGGTTCCGACCAACACCCAGGACCTTGGTTCCGACCGCAACCCCGGACCTTGGTTCCGACCGGCACTCCGGCTCTTGGTTCCATCCACCACCTCGGACCTTGGCTCAGAACGCTACCCCGTGCCTTGGTTCCGACCGCCACCCCGGACCTTGGTTCCGACCGCCAACCCGGACCTTGGTTCCGACCGCCATCCTGGACCTTGGTTCCGACCGCCAGCCCGGACCTTGGTTTGGACCGCCACACCGGACCTTGGTTCCGACCGCCACCCCGGACCTTGGTTCCGACCGCCACCCTGGACCTTGTTTCCGACCGCCACCCCAGACCTTGGGTCCGACTGCCACACCGGACCTTGGGATCTGACCGCCACTCCAGACCTTGGTTCCAACCGACACCTCGGACCTTGGTTCCTTCCGCCACCTCGGACCTTGGTTCCGACCGCCACCCCAGATCTTAGTTCCGACCGCCACCCCGGACCTTGGTTCCAACCGCCACCCCGGACCTTGGTTCCAACCGCCTGCCCGGACCTTGGTTTGGACCGCCACCCCGGACCTTGGTTCCGACCGCCACCCCGGACCTTGGTTCCGACCGCCACCCCGGACCTTGTTTCCGACTGCAACCTCGGACCTTGGTTCCGACCGCCATCCGGGACCTTGAAATCCGACGGCCACCCCGGACTTTGTTTCCGACCGCCACCCTGGACCTTGGTTCCGACCGCCACCCCGGTCCTTGGTTCCGA
Organism: Mustelus asterias; assembly: GCF_964213995.1. Classification (NCBI taxonomy): domain Eukaryota; kingdom Metazoa; phylum Chordata; class Chondrichthyes; order Carcharhiniformes; family Triakidae; genus Mustelus; species Mustelus asterias. The sequence goes on from NW_027590167.1 coordinate 180,136, forward strand.
CCGCCACCCCGGACCTTGGTTCCGACCGACACTCCGGACCTTGGTTTCGACCGCCACCCCGGACCTTCGTTCCGAACGCCACCCCGGACCTCGGTTCCGACCGCATCCCCGGACCTTGGTACCGAATGCCCCCCCGAACCTTGGTTCCGACCGCCACCCCGGACCTTGGTTCCGACCGCCACCCCAGACCTCGGTTCCGACCGCATCCCCGGACCTTGGTACCGAATGCCCCCCCGAACCTTGGTTCTGACCGCCACCCCGGACCATGGTTCCGACCGCCCACCAGACCTTGTGTCCGACCACCAGCCCAGACGTTGGTCTGACTGCCACCCCAGACCTTGGTTCTGACCGCCACCCCGGACCTTGGTTCCGACCTCTACCCAGGACCTTGGTTCCGACCACCACCCCGGACCTTGGTTCCGACCGCCACCTCGGAACTTGGTTCTGACCGCCACCCCGGACCTTGGTTCCAACCGCCACACCGGACCGTAGTATCGACTGCCCCCACGGACCTTGGATCCGACCGCCAGCCTGGACCTTAGTTCCGACCGCCACCTCGGACTTTGGTTCTGACCGCCACTTTCACCTTTGTTCCGACCGCCACCCAAGACCTTGGTTCCGACCGGCACCCCGGACCTTGGTTCCGACCGGCACCCCGGACCTTGGTTCCGACCGGCACCCGGATCTTGGTTCCGTCCACCACCTCGGAACTTGGCTCAGAATGCTACCCCGTGCCTTGGTTCCGACCGCCACCCCGGACCTTGGTTCCGACCGCCACCCCGGACCTTGGTTCCGACCGCCACCCCGGACCTTGGTTCCGACTGCCACACCGGACCTTGGGATGTGACCGCCACTCCGGACCTTGGTTCCTACCGCCACCTCGGACCTTGGTTCCGACCGCCACCCCGGACCTTGGTCCCGACCGCCACCCCGGATCTTGGTTCCGACCACCACCTCGGACCTTGCTTCCGACCGCGACCCAGGACCTTGGTCCCGACCGCCACTCCGGACCTTGGTTCCTTCCGCCACCGCGGACCTTGCTTCCTACCGCCACCTCGGACCTTGATTCCGACCGCCACCACGGACCTTGGTTCCGACCACCACCCCGGACATTGGTTCCGACCGCCACCACGGACCTTGGCTCCGACCACCACCCCGGACCTTGGTTCCGACCGCCACCTCGGACCTTGGTTCCGACCACCACCCAGGATCTTGGTTCCGAACGCCACCCCGGACCTTTGTTCCGACCGCCACCCCGGACCTTGGTTCCAACCGGCACCTCGGACCTTGGTTCCAACCGGCACCCCGGACCTTGGTTCCGACCACCACCCAGGATCTTTGTTCCGAACGCCACCCCGGACCTTGGTTCCGACTGCCCCCCTGGACTTTGGTTCCGAAGCTACCTCGGACCTTGGTTCCGACCGCCACCCGGGACCTTGGTTCCGACCGCCACCTGGGACCTTGGGTCTGACCGCGACCCCGGACCTCGGTTCCGACCGCCACCCCGGACCGTGGTTCCAACCACCACCTCGGACCTTGGTTCCGACCACCACCTCGGACATTGGTTCTGACCGCCACCCCGGACCTTGGCTCCGACCGCAACACCGGACCATCGTTCCTACCGCCACCTCGGACCTTGGTTCCGACCGCCACCCCGGACCTTGGTCCCGACCGCCACCCTGGACCTTTGTTCCGACCATCACCTCGGTCCTCGGTTCCGACCGCGACCCCGGACCTTGGTCCCGACCGCCACTCCGGACCTTGGTTCCTGCCGCCACCGCGGACCTTGGTTCCTACCGCCACCTCGGACCTTGATTCCGACCGCCACCCCGGACCTTGGTTCCGAACACCACCCCGGACCTTGGTTCCGACCGCCACCCCGTACCTTGGTTCCAACTACCACCCAGGACCTTGTTCCGAACGCCACCCCGGACCTTGGTTCCGACCAGCACCCCGGACCTTGGTTCCAACCGGCACCACGGACCTTGGTTCCGACCACCACCCAGGACCTTGGTTCTGAACGCCACCCCGGACCTTGGTTCCGACTGCCCCCCCGGACTTTGGTTCCGAAGCTACCCCGGACCTTGGTTCCGACCGCCACCCCGGACCTCGGTTCCGAACGCCACCCCGGACCTTGGTTCCAACCACCACCTCGGACATTGGTTCCGACCACCACCTCGGACATTGGTTCTGACCGCCACCCCGGACCTTGGCTCCGACCGCAACACCGGACCTTGGTTCCGACCGCCACCCCGGACCTTGGTTCCAAGCGCCACCCAGGATCTTGGTTCCGACCGCCACCCCGGAACTTGGTACCGACCGGCACCCCGGACCTTGGTTCCGACCGCCACCTCGGACTTTGGCTCCGAACGCTACCCCGGACCTTGGTTCCGACCGCTGCCCCGGACCTTTGGTTCTGACCGTCACCCCGGTCCTTGGTTCCGATCGCCACCTCGGACCTTGGTTCCAACCGCTAGCCCAGACCGTGTTTCCGACCGCCATCCTGGACCATTTTTCCTACCGCCACATCGGACCTTGGTTCCGATCGCGACCGCGGACCTTGGTCCCGACCGCCACCCCGGCCCTTGGTTCCGACCACCACCCCGGACCTTGGTTCCGACCGCCACCCCGGACCTTGGTTCCGACCCCCCATCGGACCTTGGTTCCGACCACCAGCCCAGACGTTGGTTCTGACTGCCACCCCGGACCTTCGTTCTGACCGCCACCTCGGACCTTGGTTCCGACCACTACCCCGGACCTTGGTTCCGACCGCGACCCCGGACCTTGGTTCCGACCGGCACCACGGACCTTGGTTCCGACCGCCACCTCGCACCCTGGTTCCGATCGCCACCCCGGACCTTGGTTCCGATCGCCACCCCGGACCTTGGTTCCGACTGCCACGCCGGACCGTGGTATCGACTGCCCCCACGGACCTTGGTTCCGACCGCCACCCCGGACCTTAGTTCCGACCGCCACCTCAGACCTTGGTTCTGACCGCCACCTCCACCTTTGTTCCGACCGCCACCCCGGACCTTGGTTCCGACCACCACCCAGGACCTTGGTTCCGACCGCAACCCCGGACCTTGGTTCCGACCGGCACTCCGGATCTTGGTTCCATCCACCACCTCGGACCTTGGCTCAGAACGCTACCCCATACCTTGGTTCCGACCGCCACCCCGGACCTTGGTTCCGACCGCCATCCTGGACCTTGGTTCCGACCGCCAGCCCGGACCTTGGTTTGGACCGCCACACCGGACCTTGGTTCCGACCGCCACCCCGGGCCTTGGTTCCGACCGCCACCCTGGACCTTGTTTCCGACCGCCACCCCAGACCTTGGTTCCGACTGCCACACCGGACCTTGGGATCTGACCGCCACTCCAGACCTTGGTTCCAACCGCCACCTCGGACCTTGGTTCCTTCCGCCACCTCGGACCTTGATTCCGACCGCCACCCCAGACCTTAGTTCCGACCGCCACCCCGGACCTTGGTTCCAACCACCACCCCGGACCTTGGTTCCGACCGCCTGCCCGGACCTTGGTTTGGACCGCCACCCCGGACCTTGGTTCCGACCGCCACCCCGGACCTTGGTTCCGACCGCCACCCCGGACCTTGTTTCCGACTGCAACCTCGGACCTTGGTTCCGACCGCCATCCGGGACCTTGAATTCCGACGGCCACCCCGGACATTGTTTCCGACCGCCACCCTGGACCTTGGTTCCGACCGCCACCCCGGTCTTTGGTTCCGACCGCCACCCCGGACCTTGGTTCCGACCGACACTCCGGACCTTGGTTCCGACCGCCACCCCGGACCTTCGTTCCGAACGCCACCCCGGACCTCGGTTCCGACCGCATCCCCGGACCTTGGTACCGAATGCCCCCCCGAACCTTGGTTCCGACCGCCACCCCGGACCTTGGTTCCGACCGCCACCCCAGACCTCGGTTCCGACCGCATCCCCGGACCTTGGTACCGAATGCCCCCCCGAACCTTGGTTCTGACCGCCACCCCGGACCATGGTTCCGACCGCCCACCAGACCTTGTGTCCGACCACCAGCCCAGACGTTGGTCTGACTGCCACCCCGGACCTTGGTTCTGACCACCACCCCGGACCTTGGTTCCGACCTCCATCCAGGACCTTGGTTCCGACCACAACCCCGGACCTTGGTTCCGACCGCCACCTCGGACCTTGGTTCCGACCGCCACCCCGGACCTTGGTTCCAACCGCCACGCCGGACCGTGGTATCGACTGCCCCCCCGGACCTTGGATCCGACCGCCACCCTGGACCTTAGTTCCGACCGCCACCTCGGACCTTGGTTCTGACCGCCACCTTCACCTTTGTTCCGACCGCCAACCCAGACCTTGGTTCCGAACGCCACCCCGGACCTTGGTTCCGACCACCACCCAGGACCTTGGTTCCGACGGCCACCCCGGTCCTTGGTTCCGACCGGCACCCGGATCTTGGTTCCGTCCACCACCTCGGAACTTGGCTCAGAACGCTACCCCGTGCCTTGGTTCTGACCGCCACCCCGGACCTTGGTTCCGACCGGCACCCGGATCTTGGTTCCGTCCACCACCTCGGAACTTGGCTCAGAATGCTACACCGTGCCTTGGTTCCGACCGCCACCCCGGACCTTGGTTCCGACCGCCACCCCGGACCTTGGTTCCGACTGCCACACCGGACCTTGGGATGTGACCGCCACTCCGGACCTTGGTTCCTACCGCCACCTCGGACCTTGGTTCCGACCGCCACCCCGGACCTTGGTCCCGACCGCCACCCCGGATCTTGGTTCCGACCACCACCTCAGTCCTTGGTTCCGACCGCTACCCCGGACCTTGGTTCCGACCACCACCCCGGACCTTGGTTCCGACCACCACCCAGGACCATGGTTCCAACCGGCACCTCGGATCTTGGTTCCGACCGGCACCTCGGATCTTGGTTCCAACCGGCACCCCGGACCTTGGTTCCAACCGGCACCTCGGATCTTGGTTCCATCCGGCACCCCGGACCTTGGTTCCGATCACCACCCAGGACCTTTGTTCCGAACGCCACCCCGGACCTTGGTTCCAACTGCCCCCCTGGACTTTGGTTCCGAAGCTACCCCGGATCTTGGTTCCGAACGCCACCCGGGACCTTGGTTCCGACCGCCACCTGGGACCTTGGGTCTGACGGCGACCCCGGACCTTGGTTCTGACCGCCACCCCGGACCTTGGTTCCGACCTCTACCCAGGACCTTGGTTCCGACCACCACCCCGGACCTTGGTTCCGAACGCCACCCCGGACCTTGGTTCCAACCGCCACGCCGGACCGTGGTATCGACTGCCCCCCCGGACCTTGGATCCGACCGCCACCCTGGGCCTTAGTTCCGACCGCCACCTCGGACCTTGGTTCTGACCGCCACCTTCACCTTTGTTCCGACCGCCACCCCAGACCTTGGTTCCGAACGCCACCCCGGACCTTGGTTCCGACCACCACCCAGGACCTTGGTTCCGACCGCCACCCCGGTCCTTGGTTCCGACCGGAACCCGGATCTTGGTTCCGTCCACCACCTCGGAACTTGGCTCAGAACGCTACCCCGTGCCTTGGTTCCGACCGCCACCCCGGACCTTGGTTCCGACCGGCACCCCGGACCTTGGTTCCGACCGGCACCCGGATCTTGGTTCCGTCCACCACCTCGGAACTTGGCTCAGAATGCTACCCCGTGCCTTGGTTCCGACCGCCACCCTGGACCTTGGTTCCGAACGCCACCCCGGACCTTGGTTCCGACCGCCACCCCGGACCTTGGTTCCGACTGCCACACCGGACCTTGGGATGTGACCGCCACTCCGGACCTTGGTTCCTACCGCCACCTCGGACCTTGGTTCCGACCGCCACCCCGGACCTTGGTCCCGACCGCCACCCCGGATCTTGGTTCCGACCACCACCTCGGTCCTTGGTTCCGACCGCGACCCGGGACCTTGGTCCCGACCGCCACTCCGGACCTTGGTTCCTTCCGCCACCGCGGACCTTGGTTCCTACCGCCACCTCGGACCTTGATTCCGACCGCCACCACGGACCTTGGTTCCGACCACCACCCCGGGCCTTGGTTCCGACCGCCACCTCGGACCTTGGTTCCGACCACCACCCAGGACCTTGGTTCCGAATGCCACCCCGGACCTTTGTTCCGACCGGCACCCCGGACCTTGGTTCCGACCGCCACCCCGGACCTTGGTTCCGACCGACACTCCGGACCTTGGTTCCGACCGCCACCCCGGACCTTCGTTCCGAACGCCACCCCGGACCTCGGTTCCGACCGCATCCCCGGACCTTGGTACCGAATGCCCCCCCGAACCTTGGTTCCGACCGCCACCCCGGACCTTGGTTCCGACCGCCACCCCAGACCTCGGTTCCGACCGCATCCCCGGACCTTGGTACCGAATGCCCCCCCGAACCTTGGTTCTGACCGCCACCCCGGACCATGGTTCCGACCGCCCACCAGACCTTGTGTCCGACCACCAGCCCAGACGTTGGTCTGACTGCCACCCCGGACCTTGGTTCTGACCACCACCCCGGACCTTGGTTCCGACCTCCATCCAGGACCTTGGTTCCGACCACCACCCCGGACCTTGGTTCCGACCGCCACCTCGGACCTTGGTTCCGACCGCCACCCCGGACCTTGGTTCCAACCGCCACGCCGGACCGTGGTATCGACTGCCCCCCCGGACCTTGGATCCGACCGCCACCCTGGACCTTAGTTCCGACCGCCACCTCGGACCTTGGTTCTGACCGCCACCTTCACCTTTGTTCCGACCGCCAACCCAGACCTTGGTTCCGAACGCCACCCCGGACCTTGGTTCCGACCACCACCCAGGACCTTGGTTCCGACCGCCACCCCGGTCCTTGGTTCCGACCGGCACCCGGATCTTGGTTCCGTCCACCACCTCGGAACTTGGCTCAGAACGCTACCCCGTGCCTTGGTTCTGACCGCCACCCCGGACCTTGGTTCCGACCGGCACCCGGATCTTGGTTCCGTCCACCACCTCGGAACTTGGCTCAGAATGCTACACCGTGCCTTGGTTCCGACCGCCACCCCGGACCTTGGTTCCGACCGCCACCCCGGACCTTGGTTCCGACTGCCACACCGGACCTTGGGATGTGACCGCCACTCCGGACCTTGGTTCCTACCGCCACCTCGGACCTTGGTTCCGACCGCCACCCCGGACCTTGGTCCCGACCGCCACCCCGGATCTTGGTTCCGACCACCACCTCGGTCCTTGGTTCCGACCGCTACCCCGGACCTTGGTTCCGACCACCACCCCGGACCTTGGTTCCGACCACCACCCAGGACCATGGTTCCAACCGGCACCTCGGATCTTGGTTCCGACCGGCACCTCGGATCTTGGTTCCAACCGGCACCCCGGACCTTGGTTCCAACCGGCACCTCGGATCTTGGTTCCATCCGGCACCCCGGACCTTGGTTCCGATCACCACCCAGGACCTTTGTTCCGAACGCCACCCCGGACCTTGGTTCCAACTGCCCCCCTGGACTTTGGTTCCGAAGCTACCCCGGACCTTGGTTCCGACCGCCACCCGGGACCTTGGTTCCGACCGCCACCTGGGACCTTGGGTCTGACGGCGACCCCGGACCTTGGTTCTGACCGCCACCCCGGACCTTGGTTCCGACCTCTACCCAGGACCTTGGTTCCGACCACCACCCCGGACCTTGGTTCCGAACGCCACCCCGGACCTTGGTTCCAACCGCCACGCCGGACCGTGGTATCGACTGCCCCCCCGGACCTTGGATCCGACCGCCACCCTGGGCCTTAGTTCCGACCGCCACCTCGGACCTTGGTTCTGACCGCCACCTTCACCTTTGTTCCGACCGCCACCCCAGACCTTGGTTCCGAACGCCACCGCGGACCTTGGTTCCGACCACCACCCAGGACCTTGGTTCCGACCGCCACCCCGGTCCTTGGTTCCGACCGGAACCCGGATCTTGGTTCCGTCCACCACCTCGGAACTTGGCTCAGAACGCTACCCCGTGCCTTGGTTCCGACCGCCACCCCGGACCTTGGTTCCGACCGGCACCCCGGACCTTGGTTCCGACCGGCACCCGGATCTTGGTTCCGTCCACCACCTCGGAACTTGGCTCAGAATGCTACCTCGTGCCTTGGTTCCGACCGCCACCCTGGACCTTGGTTCCGAACGCCACCCCGGACCTTGGTTCCGACCGCCACCCCGGACCTTGGTTCCGACTGCCACACCGGACCTTGGGATGTGACCGCCACTCCGGACCTTGGTTCCTACCGCCACCTCGGACCTTGGTTCCGACCGCCACCCCGGACCTTGGTCCCGACCGCCACCCCGGATCTTGGTTCCGACCACCACCTCGGTCCTTGGTTCCGACCGCGACCCGGGACCTTGGTCCCGACCGCCACTCCGGACCTTGGTTCCTTCCGCCACCGCGGACCTTGGTTCCTACCGCCACCTCGGACCTTGATTCCGACCGCCACCACGGACCTTGGTTCCGACCACCACCCCGGACCTTGGTTCCGACCGCCACCTCGGACCTTGGTTCCGACCACCACCCAGGACCTTGGTTCCGAATGCCACCCCGGACCTTTGTTCCGACCGGCACCCCGGACCTTGGTTCCAACCGGCAACTCGGATCTTGGTTCCAACCGGCACACCGGACCTTGGTTCCGACCACCACCCAGGACCTTTGTTCCGAACGCCACCCCGGACCTTGGTTCCGACTGCCCCCCTGGATTTTGGTTCCGAAGCTACCCCGGACCTTGGTTCCGACCGCCACCCGGGACCTTGGTTCCGACCGCCACCTGGGACCTTGGGTCTGACCGCGACCCCGGACCTCGGTTCCGACCGCCACCCCGGACCTTGGTTCCAACCACCACCCCGGACCTTGGGTCTGACCGCGACCCCGGACCTCGGTTCCGACCGCCACCCCGGACCTTGGTTCCAACCACCACCTCGGACCTTGGTTCCGACCACCACCTCGGACATTGGTTCTGACCGCCACCCCGGACCTTGGTTCCGACCGCCACCCCGGACCTTGGTTCCGACCGCCACCCCGGACCTTCGTTCCGACCGCCACCCCGGACCTTGGTTCCGACCGCAACCCTGGACCTTGGTTCCGACCACCACCCCGGACCTTGGTTCCGTCCACCACCCCGGACCTTGGTTCCGACCGCCACCTCGGATCTTGGTTCTGACCGCCACCCCACCTTTGTTCCGACCGCCACCCCGGACCTTTGTTCCAAGCGCCACCCAGGATCTTGGTTCCGACCGCCACCCCGGAACTTGGTACCGACCGGCACCCCGGACCTTGGTTCCGACCGCCACCTCGGACTTTGGCTCCGAATGCTCCCCCGGACCTTGGGTTCTGACCGTCACCCCGGTCCTTGGTTCCGATCGCCACCTCGGACCTTGGTTCCAACCGGTAGCCCAGACCGTGTTTCCGACCGCCATCCTGGACCTTTTTTCCTACCGCCACATCGGACCTTGGTTCCGATCGCGACCCCGGACCTTGGTCACGACCGCCACCCCGGACCTTGGTTCCGACCACCACCCCGGACCTTGGTTCCGACCGCCACCTCGGACCTTGGTTCCGACCGCCACCCCGGACCTTGGTTCCGACTGCCACGCCGGACCGTGGTATCGACTGCCACGGACCTTGGTTCCGACCGCCACCCCGGACCTTAGTTCCGACCGCCACCTCAGACCTTGGTTCTGACCGCCACCTCCACCTTTTTTCCGACCGCCACCCCGGACCTTGGTTCCGACCGCCACACCGGACCTTGGTTCCGACCAACACCCAGGACCTTGGTTCCGACCGCAACCCCGGACCTTGGTTCCGACCGGCACTCCGGCTCTTGGTTCCATCCACCACCTCGGACCTTGGCTCAGAACGCTACCCCGTGCCTTGGTTCCGACCGCCACCCCGGACCTTGGTTCCGACCGCCAACCCGGACCTTGGTTCCGACCGCCATCCTGGACCTTGGTTCCGACCGCCAGCCCGGACCTTGGTTTGGACCGCCACACCGGACCTTGGTTCCGACCGCCACCCCGGACCTTGGTTCCGACCGCCACCCTGGACCTTGTTTCCGACCGCCACCCCAGACCTTGGGTCCGACTGCCACACCGGACCTTGGGATCTGACCGCCACTCCAGACCTTGGTTCCAACCGACACCTCGGACCTTGGTTCCTTCCGCCACCTCGGACCTTGGTTCCGACCGCCACCCCAGATCTTAGTTCCGACCGCCACCCCGGACCTTGGTTCCAACCGCCACCCCGGACCTTGGTTCCGACCGCCTGCCCGGACCTTGGTTTGGACCGCCACCCCGGACCTTGGTTCCGACCGCCACCCCGGACCTTGGTTCCGACCGCCACCCCGGACCTTGTTTCCGACTGCAACCTCGGACCTTGGTTCCGACCGCCATCCGGGACCTTGAAATCCGACGGTCACCCCGGACTTTGTTTCCGACCGCCACCCTGGACCTTGGTTCCGACCGCCACCCCGGTCCTTGGTTCCGACCGCCACCCCGGACCTTGGTTCCGACCGACACTCCGGACCTTGGTTCCGACCGCCACCCCGGACCTTCGTTCCGAACGCCACCCTGGACCTCGGTTCCGACCGCATCCCCGGACCTTGGTACCGAATGCCCCCCCGAACCTTGGTTCCGACCGCCACCCCGGACCTTGGTTCCGACCGCCACCCCAGACCTCGGTTCCGACCGCATCCCCGGACCTTGGTACCGAATGCCCCCCCGAACCTTGGTTCTGACCGCCACCCCGGACCATGGTTCCGACCGCCCACCAGACCTTGTGTCCGACCACCAGCCCAGACGTTGGTCTGACTGCCACCCCGGACCTTGGTTCTGACCGCCACCCCGGACCTTGGTTCCGACCTCTACCCAGGACCTTGGTTCCGACCACCACCCCGGACCTTGGTTCCGACCGCCACCTCGGAACTTGGTTCCGACCGCCACCCCGGACCTTGGTTCCAACCGGCACGCCGGACCGTGGTATCGACTGCCCCCCCGGACCTTGGATCCGACCGCCACCCTGGACCTTAGTTCCGACCGCCACCTCGGACCTTGGTTCTCACCGCCACTTTCACCTTTGTTCCGACCGCCACCCATGACCTTGGTTCCGAACGCCAACCCGGATCTTGGTTCCGTCCACCACCTCGGAACTTGGCTCAGAACGCTACCCCGTGCCTTGGTTCCGACCGCCACCCCGGACCTTGGTTCCGACCGGCACCCCGGACCTTGGTTCCGACCGGCACCCGGATCTTGGTTCCGTCCACCACCTCGGAACTTGGCTCAGAATGCTACCCCGTGCCTTGGTTCCGACCGCCACCCTGGACCTTGGTTCCGAACGCCACCCCGGACCTTGGTTCCGACCGCCACCCCGGACCTTGGTTCCGACTGCCACACCGGACCTTGGGATGTGACCGCCACTCCGGACCTTGGTTCCTACCGCCACCTCGGACCTTGGTTCCGACCGCCACCCCGGACCTTGGTCCCGACCGCCACCCCGGATCTTGGTTCCGACCACCACCTCGGTCCTTGGTTCCGACCGCGACCCGGGACCTTGGTCCCGACCGCCACTCCGGACCTTGGTTCCTTCCGCCACCGCGGACCTTGGTTCCTACCGCCACCTCGGACCTTGATTCCGACCGCCACCACGGACCTTGGTTCCGACCACCACCCCGGGCCTTGGTTCCGACCGCCACCTCGGACCTTGGTTCCGACCACCACCCAGGACCTTGGTTCCGAATGCCACCCCGGACCTTTGTTCCGACCGGCACCCCGGACCTTGGTTCCGACCGCCACCTCGGACCTTGATTCCGACCGCCACCACGGACCTTGGTTCCGACCACCACCCCGGGCCTTGGTTCCGACCGCCACCTCGGACCTTGGTTCCGACCACCACCCAGGACCTTGGTTCCGAATGCCACCCCGGACCTTTGTTCCGACCGGCACCCCGGACCTTGGTTCCAACCGGCAACTCGGATCTTGGTTCCAACCGGCACACCGGACCTTGGTTCCGACCACCACCCAGGACCTTTGTTCCGAACGCCACCCCGGACCTTGGTTCCGACTGCCCCCCTGGATTTTGGTTCCGAAGCTACCCCGGACCTTGGTTCCGACCGCCACCCGGGACCTTGGTTCCGACCGCCACCTGGGACCTTGGGTCTGACCGCGACCCCGGACCTCGGTTCCGACCGCCACCCCGGACCTTGGTTCCAACCACCACCCCGGACCTTGGGTCTGACCGCGACCCCGGACCTCGGTTCCGACCGCCACCCCGGACCTTGGTTCCAACCACCACCTCGGACCTTGGTTCCGACCACCACCTCGGACATTGGTTCTGACCGCCACCCCGGACCTTGGTTCCGACCGCCACCCCGGACCTTGGTTCCGACCGCCACCCCGGACCTTCGTTCCGACCGCCACCCCGGACCTTGGTTCCGACCGCAACCCTGGACCTTGGTTCCGACCACCACCCCGGACCTTGGTTCCGTCCACCACCCCGGACCTTGGTTCCGACCGCCACCTCGGATCTTGGTTCTGACCGCCACCCCACCTTTGTTCCGACCGCCACCCCGGACCTTTGTTCCAAGCGCCACCCAGGATCTTGGTTCCGACCGCCACCCCGGAACTTGGTACCGACCGGCACCCCGGACCTTGGTTCCGACCGCCACCTCGGACTTTGGCTCCGAATGCTCCCCCGGACCTTGGGTTCTGACCGTCACCCCGGTCCTTGGTTCCGATCGCCACCTCGGACCTTGGTTCCAACCGGTAGCCCAGACCGTGTTTCCGACCGCCATCCTGGACCTTTTTTCCTACCGCCACATCGGACCTTGGTTCCGATCGCGACCCCGGACCTTGGTCACGACCGCCACCCCGGACCTTGGTTCCGACCACCACCCCGGACCTTGGTTCCGACCGCCACCTCGGACCTTGGTTCCGACCGCCACCCCGGACCTTGGTTCCGACTGCCACGCCGGACCGTGGTATCGACTGCCACGGACCTTGGTTCCGACCGCCACCCCGGACCTTAGTTCCGACCGCCACCTCAGACCTTGGTTCTGACCGCCACCTCCACCTTTTTTCCGACCGCCACCCCGGACCTTGGTTCCGACCGCCACACCGGACCTTGGTTCCGACCAACACCCAGGACCTTGGTTCCGACCGCAACCCCGGACCTTGGTTCCGACCGGCACTCCGGCTCTTGGTTCCATCCACCACCTCGGACCTTGGCTCAGAACGCTACCCCGTGCCTTGGTTCCGACCGCCACCCCGGACCTTCGTTCCGACCGCCACCCCGGACCTTGGTTCCGACCGCCACCCCGGACCTTGGTCCCGACCGCCACCCCGGATCTTGGTTCCGACCACCACCTCGGTCCTTGGTTCCGACCGCGACCCGGGACCTTGGTCCCGACCGCCACTCCGGACCTTGGTTCCTTCCGCCACCGCGGACCTTGGTTCCTACCGCCACCTCGGACCTTGATTCCGACCGCCACCACGGACCTTGGTTCCGACCACCACCCCGGACCTTGGTTCCGACCGCCACCTCGGACCTTGGTTCCGACCACCACCCAGGACGTTGGTTCCGAATGCCACCCCGGACCTTTGTTCCGACCGGCACCCCGGACCTTGGTTCCAACCGGCAACTCGGATCTTGGTTCCAACCGGCACACCGGACCTTGGTTCCGACCACCACCCAGGACCTTTGTTCCGAACGCCACCCCGGACCTTGGTTCCGACTGCCCCCCTGGACTTTGGTTCCGAAGCTACCCCGGACCTTGGTTCCGACCGCCACCCGGGACCTTGGTTCCGACCGCCACCTGGGACCTTGGGTCTGACCGCGACCCCGGACCTCGGTTCCGACCGCCACCCCGGACCTTGGTTCCAACCACCACCCCGGACCTTGGGTCTGACCGCGACCCCGGACCTCGGTTCCGACCGCCACCCCGGACCTTGGTTCCAAACACCACCTCGGACCTTGGTTCCGACCACCACCTCGGACATTGGTTCTGACCGCCACCCCGGACCTTGGTTCCGACCGCCACCCCGGACCTTGGTTCCGACCGCCACCCCGGACCTTCGTTCCGACCGCCACCCCGGACCTTGGTTCCGACCGCCACCCTGGACCTTGGTTCCGACCACCACCCCGGACCTTGGTTCCGTCCACCACCCCGGACCTTGGTTCCGACCGCCACCTCGGATCTTGGTTCTGACCGCCACCCCACCTTTGTTCCGACCGCCACCCCGGACCTTGGTTCCAAGCGCCACCCAGGATCTTGGTTCCGACCGCCACCCCGGAACTTGGTACCGACCGGCACCCCGGACCTTGGTTCCGACCGCCACCTCGGACTTTGGCTCCGAATGCTCCCCCGGACCTTGGGTTCTGACCGTCACCCAGGTCCTTGGTTCCGATCGCCACCTCGGACCTTGGTTCCAACCGGTAGCCCAGACCGTGTTTCCGACCGCCATCCTGGACCTTTTTTCCTACCGCCACATCGGACCTTGGTTCCGATCGCGACCCCGGACCTTGGTCACGACCGCCACCCCGGACCTTGGTTCCGACCACCACCCCGGACCTTGGTTCCAACCGCCACCTCGGACCTTGGTTCCGACCGCCACCCCGGACCTTGGTTCCGACTGCCACGCCGGACCGTGGTATCGACTGCCCCCACGGACCTTGGTTCCGACCGCCACCCCGGACCTTAGTTCCGACCGCCACCTCAGACCTTGGTTCTGACCGCCACCTCCACCTTTTTTCCGACCGCCACCCCGGACCTTGGTTCCGACCACCACACCGGACCTTGGTTCCGACCAACACCCAGGACCTTGGTTCCGACCGCAACCCCGGACCTTGGTTCCGACCGGCACTCCGGCTCTTGGTTCCATCCACCACCTCGGACCTTGGCTCAGAACGCTACCCCGTGCCTTGGTTCCGACCGCCACCCCGGACCTTGGTTCCGACCGCCAACCCGGACCTTGGTTCCGACCGCCATCCTGGACCTTGGTTCCGACCGCCAGCCCGGACCTTGGTTTGGACCGCCACACCGGACCTTGGTTCCGACCGCCACACCGGACCTTGGTTCCGACCGCCACCCTGGACCTTGTTTCCGACCGCCACCCCAGACCTTGGGTCCGACTGCCACACCGGACCTTGGGATCTGACCGCCACTCCAGACCTTGGTTCCAACCGACACCTCGGACCTTGGTTCCTTCCGCCACCTCGGACCTTGGTTCCGACCGCCACCCCAGATCTTAGTTCCGACCGCCACCCTGGACCTTGGTTCCAACCGCCACCCCGGACCTTGGTTCCGACCGCCTGCCTGGACCTTGGTTTGGACCGCCACCCCGGACCTTGGTTCCGACCGCCACCCCGGACCTTGGTTCCGACCGCCACCCCGGACCTTGTTTCCGACTGCAACCTCGGACCTTGGTTCCGACCGCCATCCGGGACCTTGAAATCCGACGGCCACCCCGGACTTTGTTTCCGACCGCCACCCTGGACCTTGGTTCCGACCGCCACCCCGGTCCTTGGTTCCGACCGCCACCCCGGACCTTGGTTCCGACCGACACTCCGGACCTTGGTTCCGACCGCCACCCCGGACCTTCGTTCCGAACGCCACCCCGGACCTCGGTTCCGACCGCATCCCCGGACCTTGGTACCGAATGCCCCCCCGAACCTTGGTTCCGACCGCCACCCCGGACCTTGGTTCCGACCGCCACCCCAGACCTCGGTTCCGACCGCATCCCCGGACCTTGGTACCGAATGCCCCCCCGAACCTTGGTTCTGACCGCCACCCCGGACCATGGTTCCGACCGCCCACCAGACCTTGTGTCCGACCACCAGCCCAGACGTTGGTCTGACTGCCACCCCGGACCTTGGTTCTGACCGCCACCCCGGACCTTGGTTCCGACCTCTACCCAGGACCTTGGTTCCGACCACCACCCCGGACCTTGGTTCCGACCGCCACCTCGGAACTTGGTTCCGACCGCCACCCCGGACCTTGGTTCCAACCGGCACGCCGGACCGTGGTATCGACTGCCCCCCCGGACCTTGGATCCGACCGCCACCCTGGACCTTAGTTCCGACCGCCACCTCGGACCTTGGTTCTCACCGCCACTTTCACCTTTGTTCCGACCGCCACCCATGACCTTGGTTCCGAACGCCACCCCGGACCTTGGTTCCGACCACCACCCAGGACCTTGGTTCCGACCGCCACCCCGGTCCTTGGTTCCGACCGGCACCCGGATCTTGGTTCCGTCCATCACCTCGGAACTTGGCTCAGAATGCTACCCCGTGCCTTGGTTCCGACGGCCACCCCGGACCTTGGTTCCGACCGCCACCCCGGACCTTGGTTCCGACTGCCACACCGGACCTTGGGATGTGACCGCCACTCCGGACCTTGGTTCCTACCGCCACCTCGGACCTTGGTTCCGACCGCCACCCCGGACCTTGGTCCCGACCGCCACCCCGGATCTTGGTTCCGACCACCATCTCGGTCCTTGGATCCGACCGCGACCCAGGACCTTGGTCCCGACCGCCACTCCGGACCTTGGTTCCTTCCGCCACCGCGGACCTTGGTTCCTACCGCCACCTCGGACCTTGATTCCGACCGCCACCACGGACCTTGGTTCCGACCACCACCCCGGACCTTGGTTCCGACCGCCACCTCGGACCTTGGTTCCGACTACCACCCAGGACCTTGGTTCCGAACGCCACCCCGGACCTTTGTTCCGACCGGCACCCCGGACCTTGGTTCCAACCGGCACCTCGGATCTTGCTTCCAACCGGCACCCCGGACCTTGGTTCCGACCGCCACCTCGGACCTTGGTTCCGACTACCACCCAGGACCTTGGTTCCGAACGCCACCCCGGACCTTTGTTCCGACCGGCACCCCGGACCTTGGTTCCAACCGGCACCTCGGATCTTGGTTCCAACCGGCACCCCGGACCTTGGTTCCGACCACCACCCAGGACCTTTGTTCCGAACGCCACCCCGGACCTTGGTTCCGACTGCCCCCCTGGACTTTGGTTCCGAAGCTACCCCGGACCTTGGTTCCGACCGCCACCCGGGACCTTGGTTCCGACCGCCACCTGGGACCTTGGGTCTGACCGCGACCCCGGACCTCGGTTCCGACCGCCACCCCGGACCTTGGTTCCAGCCACCACCTCGGACCTTGGTTCCGACCACCACCTCGGACATTGGTTCTGACCGCCACCCCGGACCTTGGTTCCGACCGCCACCCCGGACCTTGGTTCCGACCGCCACCCCGGACCTTGGTTCCGACCGCCAACCTGGACCTTGGTTCCGACCACCACCACAGACCTTGGTTCCGTCCACCACCCCGGACCTTGGTTCCGACCGCCACCTCGGATCTTGGTTCTGACCGCCACCCCACCTTTGTTCCGACCGCCACCCCGGACCTTGGTTCCAAGCGCCACCCAGGATCTTGGTTCCGACCGCCACCCCGGAACTTGGTACCGACCGGCACCCCGGACCTTGGTTCCGACCGCCACCTCGGACTTTGGCTCCGAATGCTACCCCGGACCTTGGTTCCGACCGCTGCCCCGGACCTTGGGTTCTGACCGTCACCCCGGTCCTTGGTTCCGATCGCCACCTCGGACCTTGGTTCCAACCGCTAGCCCAGACCGTGTTTCCGACCGCCATCCTGGACCTTTTTTCCTACCGCCACATCGGACCTTGGTTCCGATCGCGACCCCGGACCTTGGTCACGACCGCCACCCCGGACCTTGGTTCCGACCACCACCCCGGACCTTGGTTCCGACCGCCACCGCGGACCTTGGTTCCGACCGCCACCCCGGACCTTGGTTCCGACTGCCACGCCTTACCGTGGTATCGACTGCCCCCACGGACCTTGCTTCCGACCGCCACCCCGGACCTTAGTTCCGACCGCCACCTCAGACCTTGGTTCTGACCGCCACCTCCACCTTTGTTCCGACCGCCACACCGGACCTTGGTTCCGACCGCCAAACCGGACCTTGGTTCCGACCGCAACCCCGGACCTTGGTTCTGACCAACACCCAGGACCTTGGTTCCGTCCGCAACCCCGGACCTTGGTTCCGACCGGCACTCCGGCTCTTGGTTCCATCCACCACCTCGGACCGTGGCTCAGAACGCTACCCCGTGCCTTGGTTCCGACCGCCACCCCGGACCTTGGTTCCGACCGCCAACCCGGACCTTGGTTCCGACCGCCATCCTGGACCTTGGTTCCGACCGCCAGCCCGGACCTTGGTTTGGACCGCCACACCGGACCTTGGTTCCGACCGCCACCCCGGACCGTGCTTCCAACCGCCACCCTGGACCTTGTTTCCGACCGCCACCCCAGACCTTGGTTCCGACTGCCACACCGGACCTTGGGATCTGACCGCCACTCCAGACCTTGGTTCCTACCGCCACCTCGGACCTTGGTTCCTTCCGCCACCTCGGACCTTGGTTCCGACCGCCACCCCAGACCTTAGTTCCGACCGCCACCCCGGACCTTGGTTCCAACCGGCACCCCGGACCTTGGTTCCGATCGCCCGCCCGGACCTTGGTTTGTACCGCCACCCCGGACCATGGTTCCGACCGCCACCTCGGACCTTGGTTCCGACCACCACCCAGGACCTTGGTTCCGAACGCCACCCCGGACCTTTGTTCCGACCGGCACCCTGGACCTTGGTTCCAACCGGCACCTCGGATCTTGGTTCCAACCGGCACCCCGGACCTTGGTTCCGACCACCACCCAGGACCTTTGTTCCGAACGCCACCCCGGACCTTGGTTCCGACTGCCCCCCTGGACTTTGGTTCCGAAGCTACCCCGGACCTTGGTTCCGACCGCCACCCGGGACCTTGGTTCCGACCGCCACCTGGGACCTTGGGTCTGACCGCGACCCCGGACCTCGGTTCCGACCGCCACCCCGGACCTTGGTTCCAACCACCACCTCGGACCTTGGTTCCGACCACCACCTCGGACATTGGTTCTGACCGCCACCCCGGACCTTGGTTCCGACCGCCACCCCGGACCTTGGTTCCGACCGCCAACCCGGACCTTGCTTCCGACCGCCACCCCGGACCTTGGTTCCGACCGCCACCCTGGACCTTGGTTCCGACCACCACCCCGGACCTTGGTTCCGTCCACCACCCCGGACCTTGGTTCCGACCGCCACCTCGGATCTTGGTTCCGACCGCCACCCCGGACCTTGGTTCCAAGCGCCACCCATGATCTTGGTTCCGACCGCCACCCCGGAACTTGGTACCGACCGGCACCCCGGACCTTGGTTCCGACCGCCACCTCGGACTTTGGCTCCGAATGCTACACCGGACCTTGGTTCCGACCGCTGCCCCGGACCTTGGGTTCTGACCGTCACCCCGGTCCTTGGTTCCGATCGCCACCTCGGACCTTGGTTCCAACCGCAAGCCCAGACCGTGTTTCCGACCGCCATCCTGGACCTTTTTTCCTACCGCCACATCGGACCTTGGTTCCGATCGCGACCCCGGACCTTGATCACGACCGCCACCCCGGCCCTTGTTTCCGACCACTACCCCGGACCTTGGTTCCGACCGCCACCCCGGACCTTGGTTCCGACCACCACCCCGGACCTTGGTTCCGACCGCCACCTCGGACCTTGGATCCGACCGCCACCCCAGACCTTGGTTCCGACTGCCACGCCGGACCATGGTATCGACTGCCCCCACGGACCTTGCTTCCGACCGCCACCCCGGACCTTAGTTCCGACCGCCACCTCAGACCTTGGTTCTGACCGCCACCTCCACCTTTGTTCCGACCGCCACCCCGGACCTTGGTTCCGACCGCCACACCGGACCTTGGTTCCGACCAACACCCAGGACCTTGGTTCCGACCGCAACCCCGGACCTTGGTTCCGACCGGCACTCCGGCTCTTGGTTCCAACCGCCTGCCCGGACCTTGGTTTGGACCGCCACCCCGGACCTTGGTTCCGACCGCCACCCCGGACTTTGGTTCCGACCGCCACCCCGGACCTTGTTTCCGACTGCAACCTCGGACCTTGTGTCCGACCGCCATCCGGGACCTTGATTCCGACCTCCGCCCCGGGCTTTGTTTCCGACCGCCACCCTGGACCTTGGTTCCGACCGCCACCCCGGTCCTTGGTTCCGACCGCCACTCCGGACCTTTTTTGCGACCGCCACCCCGGACCTCGGTTCCGACCGACACTCCGGACCTTGGTTCCGACCGCCACCCCGGACCTTCGTTCCGAACGCCACCGCGGACCTCGGTTCCGACCGCCCCCCCGGACCTTGGTTCCGACCGCATCCCCGGACCTTGGTACCGAATGCCCCCCCGAACCTTGGTTCCGACCGCCACCCCGGACCTTGGTTCCGAACGCCACACCGGACCTTTGTTCCGACCGGCACCCCGGTCCTTGGTTCCAACCGGCACCTCGGACCTTGGTTCCAACCGGCACCCCGGACCTTGGTTCCGACCACCACCCAGGACCTTTGTTCCGAACGCCACCCCGGACCTTGGTTCCGACTGCCCCCCTGGACTTTGGTTCCGAAACTACCCCGGACCTTGGTTCCGACCGCCACCCGGGACCTTGGTTCCGACCGCCACCCGGGACCTTGGGCCTGACCGCGACCCCGGACCTCGGTTCCGACCGCCACCCCGTGCCTTGGTTCCAACCGCCACCCCGGACCTTGGTTCCGACCCCCACCCCGGACCTTGGTTCCGACTGCCACACTGGACCTTCGTTCCGAACGCCACCGCGGACCTCGGTTCCGACCGCCCCCCCGGACCTTGGTTCCGACCGCATCCCCGGACCTTGGTACCGAATGCCCCCCCGAACCTTGGTTCCGACCGCCACCCCAGACCTTGGTTCCGACCGCCACCCCGGACCTCGGTTCCGACCGCATCCCCGGACCTTGGTACCGAATGCCCCCCCGAACCTTGGTTCCGACCGCCACCCCGGACCATGGTTCCGACCGCCACCCCGGACCATTGATCCGACCACCACCTCGGTCCTTGGTTCCGACCGCGACCCCGGACCTTGGTCCCGACCGCCACTCCGGACCTTGGTTCCTGCCGCCACCGCGGACCTTGGTTCCTACCGCCACCTCCGACCTTGATTCCGACCGCCACCCCGGACCTTGGTTCAAACCGCCACCCCGGACATTGGTTCCAACCGCAACCCCGGACCTTGGTTCCGACCGGCACTCCGGCTCTTGGTTCCAACCGCCTGCCCGGACCTTGGTTTGGACCGCCACCCCGGACCTTGGTTCCGACCGCCACCCCGGACCTTGGTTCCGACCGCCACCCCGGACCTTGTTTCCGACTGCAACCTCAGACCTTGGTTCCGACCGCCATCCGGGACCTTGATTCCGACCGCCACCCCGGACTTTGTTTCCGACCGCCACCCTGGACCTTGGTTCCGACCGCCACCCCGGTCCTTGGTTCCGACCGCCACTCCGGACCTTTTTTGCGACCGCCACCCCGGACCTTGGTTCCGACTGACACTCCGGACCTTGGTTCCGACCGCCACCCCGGACCTTCATTCCGAACGCCACCGCGGACCTCGGTTCCGACCGCCCCCCCGGACCTCGGTTCCGACCGCATCCCCAGACCTTGGTACCGAATGCCCCCCCGAACCTTGGTTCCGACCGCCACTCCGGACCTTGGTTCCGACCGCCACCCCAGACCTCGGTTCCGACCGCATCCCCGGACCTTGGTACCGAATGCCCCCCCGATCCTTGTTTCCGAACGCCACCCCGGACCATGGTTCCGACCGCCACCCCGGACCATTGTTCCGACCACCACCTCGGTCCTTGGTTCCGACCGCGACCACGGACCTTGGTCCCGACCGCCACTCCGGACCTTGGTTCCTGCCGCCACCGCGGACCTTGGTTCCTACCGCCACCTCGGACCTTGATTCCGACCGCCACCCCGGACCTTGGTTCCGACCGCCACCCCGGACCTTGGTTCCAACCGCCACCCCGGACCTCGGTTCCGACCGCATCCCCGGACCTTGGTACCGAATGCCCCCCCGAACCTTGGTTCCGACCGCCACCCCGGACCTTGGTTCCGACCGCCACCCCAGACCTCGGTTCCGACCACATCCCCGGACCTTGGTACCGAATGCCCCCCCGAACTTTGGTTCCGACCGCCACCCCAGACGATGGTTCCGACCGCGACCCCGGACCTTGGTCCCGACCGCCACTCCGGACCTTGGTTCCTGCCGCCACCGCGGACCATTGTTCCTACCGCCACCTCGGACCTTGATTCCGACCGCCACCCCGGACCTCGGTTCCGAACGCCACCTCGGACCTTGGTTCCGACTGCCACCCCGGACTTTGGTTCCGAAGCTACCCTGGACCTTCGTTCCGACCGCCACCCGGGACCTTGGTTCCGACCGCCACCAGGGACTTTGGTTCCGACCGCCATCCTGGACCTTGGTTCCGACCGCCATCCTGGACCTTGGTTCCGAACTCCAGCCCGGACCTTGGTTTGGACCGGCACCCCGGACCTTGGTTCCGACCGCCACCCCAGACCTTGGTTCCGACCGCCACCCTGGACCTTGATTCCGACCACCACCCCGGACCTTGGTTCCGTCCACCACCCCGGACCTTGATTCCGACCGCCACCTCGGATCTTGGTTCTGACCGCCACCCCACCTTTGTACCGACCGGCACCCCGGACCTTGGTTCCGACCGCCACCTCGGACTTTGGCTCCGAACGCTACCCCGGACCTTGGTTCCGGCCGCTGCCCCGGACCTTGGGTTCTGACCGTCACCCGGATCTTGGTTCCGTCCACCACCTCGGAACTTGGCTCAGAACGCTACCCCGTGCCTTGGTTCCGACCGCCACCCCGGGCCTTGGTTCCGACCGCCACCCCGGATCTTGGTTCCGACCGCGTCCCAGGACCATGGTCCCGACCGCCACTCCGGACCTTGGTTCCTTCCGCCACCGCGGACCTTGGTTCCGACCGCGTCCCAGGACCATGGTCCCGACCGCCACTCCGGACCTTGGTTCCTTCCGCCACCGCGGACCTTGGTTCCTACCGCCACCTCGGACCTTGATTCCGACCGCCACCACGGACCTTGGTTCCGACCGCATCCCCGGACCTTGGTACCGAATGCCCCCCCGAACCTTGGTTCCGACCGCCACCCCGGACCTTGGTTCCGACCGCCACCCCGGACCTCGGTTCCGACCGCATCCCCGGACCTTGGTACCGAATGCCCCCCCGAACCTTGGTTCCGACCGCCACCCCGGACCATGGTTCCGACCGCCACCCCGGACCATTGATCCGACCACCACCTCGGTCCTTGGTTCCGACCGCGACCCCGGACCTTGGTCCCGACCGCCACTCCGGACCTTGGTTCCTGCCGCCACCGCGGACCTTGGTTCCTACCGCCACCTCCGACCTTGATTCCGACCGCCACCCCGGACCTTGGTTCAAACCGCCACCCCGGACCTTGGTTCCAACCGCAACCCCGGACCTTGGTTCCGACCGGCACTCCGGCTCTTGGTTCCAACCGCCTGCCCGGACCTTGGTTTGGACCGCCACCCCGGACCTTGGTTCCGACCGCCACCCCGGACCTTGGTTCCGACCGCCACCCCGGACCTTGTTTCCGACTGCAACCTCGGACCTTGGTTCCGACCGCCATCCGGGACCTTGATTCCGACCGCCACCCCGGACTTTGTTTCCGACCGCCACCCTGGACCTTGGTTCCGACCGCCACCCCGGTCCTTGGTTCCGACCGCCACTCCGGACCTTTTTTGCGACCGCCACCCCGGACCTTGGTTCCGACTGACACTCCGGACCTTGGTTCCGACCGCCACCCCGGACCTTCATTCCGAACGCCACCGCGGACCTCGGTTCCGACCGCCCCCCCGGACCTCGGTTCCGACCGCATCCCCAGACCTTGGTACCGAATGCCCCCCCGAACCTTGGTTCCGACCGCCACTCCGGACCTTGGTTCCGACCGCCACCCCAGACCTCGGTTCCGACCGCATCCCCGGACCTTGGTACCGAATGCCCCCCCGATCCTTGTTTCCGAACGCCACCCCGGACCATGGTTCCGACCGCCACCCCGGACCATTGTTCCGACCACCACCTCGGTCCTTGGTTCCGACCGCGACCCCGGACCTTGGTCCCGACCGCCACTCCGGACCTTGGTTCCTGCCGCCACCGCGGACCTTGGTTCCTACCGCCACCTCGGACCTTGATTCCGACCGCCACCCCGGACCTTGGTTCCGACCGCCACCCCGGACCTTGGTTCCAACCGCCACCCCGGACCTCGGTTCCGACCGCATCCCCGGACCTTGGTACCGAATGCCCCCCCGAACCTTGGTTCCGACCGCCACCCCGGACCTTGGTTCCGACCGCCACCCCAGACCTCGGTTCCGACCACATCCCCGGACCTTGGTACCGAATGCCCCCCCGAACTTTGGTTCCGACCGCCACCCCAGACCATGGTTCCGACCGCGACCCCGGTCCTTGGTCCCGACCGCCACTCCGGACCTTGGTTCCTGCCGCCACCGCGGACCATTGTTCCTACCGCCACCTCGGACCTTGATTCCGACCGCCACCCCGGACGTCGGTTCCGAACGCCACCCCGGACCTTGGTTCCGACTGCCACCCCGGACTTTGGTTCCGAAGCTACCCTGGACCTTCGTTCCGACCGCCACCCGGGACCTTGGTTCCGACCGCCACCAGGGACTTTGGTTCCGACCGCCATCCTGGACCTTGGTTCCGACCGCCATCCTGGACCTTGGTTCCGAACTCCAGCCCGGACCTTGGTTTGGACCGGCACCCCGGACCTTGGTTCCGACCGCCACCCCAGACCTTGGTTCCGACCGCCACCCTGGACCTTGATTCCGACCACCACCCCGGACCTTGGTTCCGTCCACCACCCCGGACCTTGGTTCCGACCGCCACCTCGGATCTTGGTTCTGACCGCCACCCCACCTTTGTACCGACCGGCACCCCGGACCTTGGTTCCGACCGCCACCTCGGACTTTGGCTCCGAACGCTACCCCGGACCTTGGTTCCGGCCGCTGCCCCGGACCTTGGGTTCTGACCGTCACCCGGATCTTGGTTCCGTCCACCACCTCGGAACTTGGCTCAGAACGCTACCCCGTGCCTTGGTTCCGACCGCCACCCCGGGCCTTGGTTCCGACCGCCACCCCGGATCTTGGTTCCGACCGCGTCCCAGGACCATGGTCCCGACCGCCACTCCGTACCTTGGTTCCTTCCGCCACCGCGGACCTTGGTTCCGACCGCGTCCCAGGACCATGGTCCCGACCGCCACTCCGGACCTTGGTTCCTTCCGCCACCGCGGACCTTGGTTCCTACCGCCACCTCGGACCTTGATTCCGACCGCCACCACGGACCTTGGTTCCGACCACCACCCCGGACCTTGGTTCCGACCGCCACCTCGGACCTTGGTTCCGACCACCACCCAGGACCTTGGTTCCGAACGCCACCCCGGACCTTTGTTCCGACCGGCATCCCGGACCTTGGTTCCGACCGGCTCCCCGGACCTTGGTTCCGACCACCACCCAGGACCTTTGTTCCGAACGCCACCCCGGACCTTGGTTCCGACTGCCCCCCTGGACTTTGGTTCCGAAACTACCCCGGACCTTCGTTCCGAACGCCACCCGGGACCTTGGTTCCGACCGCCACCCGGGACCTTGGGCCTGACCGCGACCCCGGACCTCGGTTCCGACCGCCACCCCGTGCCTTGGTTCTGACCGCCACCCCGGACCTTGGTTCCGACCCCCACCCCGGACCTTGGTTCCGACTGCCACACCGGACCTTGGGATGTGACCGCCACTCCGGACCTTGGTTCCTACCGCCACTTCGGACCTTGGTTCCGACCGCCACCCCGGACTTTGGTCCCGACCGCCACTCCGGACCTTGGTTCCTTCCGCCACCGCGGACCTTGGTTCCTACCGCCACCTCGGACCTTGGTTCCGACCACCACCCCGGACCTTGGTTGCGACCGCCACCTCGGACCTTGGTTCCGACCACCACCCCGGATCTTGGTTCCGACCACCACCCCGGACCTTGGTTCCGACCGCCACCTCGGACCTTGGTTCCGACCACCACCCAGGACCTTGGTTCCGAACGCCACCCCGGACCTTTGTTCCGACCGGCACCCCGGACCTTGGTTCCAACCGGCACCTCGGACCTTGGTTCCAACCGGCACCCCGGACCTTGGTTCCGACCACCACCCAGGACCTTTGTTCCAAACGGCACCCCGGACCTTGGTTCCGACTGCCCCCCTGGACTTTGGTTCCGAAACTACCCCGGACCTTGGTTCCGACCGCCACCCGGGACCTTGGTTCCAACCACCACCTCGGACCTTGGTTCCGACCACCACCTCGGACATTGGTTCTGACCGCCACCCCGGACCTCGGTTCCGACCGCCACCCCGGACCTTGGTTCCAACCACCACCTCGGACCTTGGTTCCGACCACCACCTCGGACATTGGTTCTGACCGCCACCCCGGACCTTGGCTCCGACCGCAACACCGGACCATCGTTCCTACCGCCACCTCGGACCTTGGTTCCGACCGCCACCCCGCACCTTGTTCCCGACCGCCACCCCGGACCTTTGTTCCGACCACCACCTCGGTCCTTGGTTCCGACCGCGACCCCGGACCTTGGTCCCGACCGCCACCCCGGACCTTGGTTCCGACTGCCACGCCGGACCGTGGTATCGACTGCCCACACGGACTTGGTTCCGACCGCCACCCCGGACCTTAGTTCCGACCGCCACCTCAGACCTTGGTTCTGACCGCCACCTCCACCTTTGTTCCGACCGCCACCCCGGACCTTGGTTCCGACCGCCACACCGGACCTTGGTTCCGACCACCACCCAGGAACTTGGTTCCGACTGCAACCCCGGACCTTGGTTCCGACCGGCACTCCGGATCTTGGTTCCATCCTCCACCTCGGACCTTGGCTCAGAACGCTACCCTGTACCTTGGTTCCGACCGCCACCCCGGACCTTGGTTCCGACCGCCAACCCGGACCTTGGTTCCGACCGCCATCCTGGACCTTGGTTCCGACCGCCAGCCCGGACATTGGTTTGGACCGCCACACCGGACCTTGGTTCCGACCGCCACCCCGGACCTTGTTCCGACCGCCACCCTGGACCTTGTTTCCGACCGCCACCCCAGACCTTGGTTCTGACTGCCACACCGGACCTTGGTCCCGACCGCCACCCTGGACCTTTGTTCCGACCACCACCTCGGTCCTTGGTTCCGACCGCGACCCCGGACCTTGGTCCCGACCGCCACTCCGGACCTTGGTTCCTGCCGCCACCGCGGACCTTGGTTCCAACCGCCACCTCGGACCTTGATTCCGACCGCCACCCCGGACCTTCGTTCCGAACACCACCCCGGACCTTGGTTCCGACCGCCACCCCGTACCTTGGTTCCAACTACCACCCAGGACCTTGTTCCGAACGCCACCCTGGACCTTGGTTCCGACCGGCACCCTGGACCTTGGTTCCAACCGGCACCCCGGACCTTGGTTCCGACCACCACCCAGGACCTTGGTTCCGAACGCCACACCGGACCTTGGTTCCGACTGCCCCCCCGGACTTTGGTTCCGAAGCTACCCCGGACCTTGGTTCCGACCGCCACCCCGGACCTCGGTTCCGAACGCCACCCCGGACCTTGGTTCCAACCACCACCTCGGACATTGGTTCCGACCACCACCTCGGACATTGGTTCTGACCGCTACCCCGGACCTTGGCTCCGACCGCAACACCGGACCTTGGATCCGACCGCCACCCCGGACCTTGGTTCCAAGCGCCACCCATGATCTTGGTTCCGACCGCCACCCCGGAACTTGGTACCGACCGGCACCCCGGACCTTGGTTCCGACCGCCACCTCGGCCTTTGGCTCCGAACGCTACCCCGGACCTTGGTTCCGACCGCTGCCCCGGACCTTGGGTTCTGACCGTCACCCCGGTCCTTGGTTCCGATCGCCACCTCGGACCTTGGTTCCAAACGCTAGCCCAGACCGTGTTTCCGACCGCCATCCTGGACCTTTTTTCCTACCGCCACATCGGACCTTGGTTCCGATCGCGACCCCGGACCTTGGTCCCGACCGCCACCCCGGACCTTGGTTCCGACCACCACCCCGGACCTTGGTTCCGACCGCCACCTCGGACCTTGGTTCCGACCACCTCCCAGGACATTGGTTCCGAACTCCACCCCGGACCATGTTTCCGACCCCCCATCGGACCTTGGTTCCGACCACCAGTCCAGACGTTGGTTCTGACTGCCACCCCGGACCTTCGTTCTGACCGCCACCTCGGACCTTGGTTCCGACCACTACCCCGGACCTTGGTTCCGACCGCGACCCCGGACCTTGGTTCCGACCGGCACCGCGGACCTTGGTTCCGACCGCCACCTCGGACCTTGGTTCCGACCGCCACCCCGGACCTTGGTTCCGACTGCCACGCCGGACCGTGGTATCGACTGCCCCCACGGACCTTAGTTCCGACCGCCACACCGGACCTTGGTTCCGACCACCACCCAGGACCTTGGTTCCGACCGCAACCCCGGACCTTCGTTCCGACCGGCACTCCGGATCTTGGTTCCATCCACCACCTCGGACCTTGGCTCAGAACGCTACCCCGTACCTTGGTTCCGACCGCCACCCCGGACCTTGGTTCCGACCGCCACCCCGGACCTTGGTTCCGACTGCCACACCGGACCTTGGGATGTGACCGCCACTCCGGACCTTGGTTCCTACCGCCACTTCGGACCTTGGTTCCGACCGCCACCCCGGACTTTGGTCCCGACCGCCACCACGGATCTTGGTTCCGACCACCACCTCGGTCCTTGGTTCCGACTGCGACCCAGGTCCTTGGTTCCGACCGCCACCCGGGACCTTGGTTCCGACCGCAACCCGGGACCTTGGGTCTGACCGCGACCCCGGACCTCGGTTCCGACCGCCACCCCGGACCTTGGTTCCAACCACCACCTCGGACCTTGGTTCCGACCACCACCTCGGACATTGGTTCTGACCGCCACCCCGGACCTTGGCTCCGACCGCAACACCGGACCATCGTTCCTACCGCCACCTCGGACCTTGTTTCCGACCGCCACCCCGGACCTTGGTCCCGACCGCCACCCCGGACCTTTGTTCCGACCACCACCTCGGTCCTTGGTTCCGACCGCGACCCCGGACCTTGGTTCCGACCGCCACCCCGGACCTTGGTTCCGACTGCCACGCCGGACCGTGGTATCGACTGCCCCCACGGACCTTGGTTCCAACCGCCACCCCGGACCTTAGTTCCGACCGGCACCTCAGACCTTGGTTCTGACCGCCACCTCCACCTTTTTTCCGACCGCCACCCCGGACCTTGGTTCCGACCGCCACACCGGACCTTGGTTCCGACCACCACCCAGGACCTTGGTTCCGACCGCAACCCCGGACCTTGGTTCCGACCGGCACTCCGGATCTTGGTTCCATCCACCACCTCGGACCTTGGCTCAGAACGCTACCCCGTACCTTGGTTCCGACCGCCACCCCGGACCTTGGTTCCGCCCGCCAACCCGGACCTTGGTTCCGACCGCCATCCTGGACCTTGGTTCCGACCGCCAGCCCGGACCTTGGTTTGGACCGCCACACCGGACCTTGGTTCCGACCACCACCCCGGACCTTGGTTCCGACCGCCACCCTGGACCTTGTTTCCGACTGCCACCCCAGACCTTGGTTCCGACTGCCACACCAGACCTTGGTCCCGACCGCCACTCCGGACCTTGGTTCCGACCACCACCCAGGACCTTGGTTCCGACCGCCACCCCGGACCTTGGTTCCGACCGCCAACCCGGACCTTGGTTCCCACCGCCATCCTGGACCTGGGTTCCGACCGCCAGCCCGGACCTTGGTTTGGACCGCCACACCGGACCTTGGTTCCGACCGCCACCCCGGACCTTGGTTCCGACCGCCACCCTGGACCTTGTTTCCGACCGCCACCCCAGACCTTGGTTCCGACTGACACACCGGACCTTGGGATCTGACCGCCACTCCAGACCTTGGTTCCAACCGCCACCTCGGACCTTGGTTCCTTCCGCCACCTCGGACCTTGGTTCCGACCGCCACCCCAGACCTTAGTTCCGACCGCCACCCCGGACCTTGGTTCCAACCGCCACCCCGGACCTTGGTTCCGACCGCCTGCCCGGACCTTCGTTTGGACCGCCACCCCGGACCTTGGTCCCGACGCCACCCCGGACCTTGGTTCCGACAGCCACCCCGGACCTTGTTTCCGACTGCAAACTCGGACCTTGGTTCCGACAGCCATCCGGGACCTTGATTCCGACCGCCACCCCGGACTTTGTTTCCGACCGCCACCCTGGACCTTGGTTCCGACCGCCACCCCGGTCCTTGGTTCCGACCACCACCCCGGACCTTGGTTCCGACCGACACTCCGGACCTTGGTTCCGACCGCCACCCCGGACCTTCGTTCCGAACGCCACCCCGGACCTCGGTTCCGACCGCATCCCCGGACCTTGGTACCGAATGCCCCCCCGAACCTTGGTTCTGACTGCCACCCCGGACCTTGGTTCCGACCGCCACCCCAGACCTCGGTTCCGACCGCATCCCCGGACCTTGGTACCGAATGCCCCCCCGAACCTTGGTTCTGACCGCCACCCCGGACCATGGTTCCGACCGCCCACGAGACCTTGTGTCCGACCACCAGCCCAGGACCTTGGTTCCGACCGCCACCTCGGACCTTGGTTCTGACCGCCACCTTCACCTTTGTTCCGACCGCCACCCCAGACCTTGGTTCCGAACGCCACCCCGGACCTTGGTTCCGACCGCGACCCAGGTCCTTGGTCCCGACCGCCACTCCGGACCTTGGTTCCTTCCGCCACCGCGGACCTTGGTTCCTACCGCCACCTCGGACCTTGATTCCGACCGCCACCCCGGACCTTGGTTCCGACCACCACCCCGGACCTTGGTTCCGACCGCCACCTCGTACCTTGGTTCCGACCACCACCCAGGACCTTGGTTCCGAACGCCACCCCGGACCTTTGTTCCGACCGGCACCCCGGACCTTGGTTCCAACCGGCACCTCGGACCTTGGTTCCAACCGGCACCCCGGACCTTGGTTCCGACCACCACCCAGGACCTTTGTTCCGAACGCCACCCCGGACCTTGGTTCCGACTGCCCCCCTGGACTTTGGTTCCGAAACTACCCCGGACCTTGGTTCCGACCGCCACCCGGGACCTTGGTTCCGACCGCAACCCGGGACCTTGGGTCTGACCGCGACCCCGGACCTCTGTTCCGACCGCCACCCCGGACCTTGGTTCCAACCACCACCTCGGACCTTGGTTCCGACCACCACCTCGGACATTGGTTCTGACCGCCACCCCGGACCTTGGCTCCGACCGCAACACCGGACCATCGTTCCTACCGCCACCTCGGACCTTGTTTCCGACCGCCACCCCGGAACTTGGTCCCGACCGCCACCCCGGACCTTTGTTCCGACCAGCACCTCGGTCCTTGGTTCCGACCGCGACCCCGGACCTTGGTCCCGACCGCCACCCCGGACCTTGGTTCCGACTGCCACGCCGGACCGTGGTATCGACTGCCCCCACGGACCTTGGTTCCGACCGCCACCCCGGACCTTAGTTCCGACCGCCACCTCAGACCTTGGTTCTGACCTCCACCTCCACCTTTGTTCCGACCGCCACCCCGGACCTTGGTTCCGGCCGCCACACCGGACCTTGGTTCCGACCACCACCCAGGACCTTGGTTCCGACCGCAACCCCGGACCTTGGATTCGACCGGCACTCCGGATCTTGGTTCCATCCACCACCTCGGACCTTGGCTCAGAACGCTACCCCGTACCTTGGTTCCGACCGCCACCCCGGACCTTGGTTCCGACCGCCAACCCGGACCTTGGTTCCGACCGCCATCCTGGACCTTGGTTCCGAGCGCCAGCCCGGACCTTGGTTTGGACCGCCACACCGGACCTTGGTTCCGACCGCCACCCCGGACCTTGGTTCCGACCGCCACCCTGGACCTTGTTTCCGACTGCCACCCCAGACCTTGGTTCCGACTGCCACACCGGACCTTGGTCCCGACCGCCACTCCGGACCTTGGTTCCGACCACCACCCAGGACCTTGGTTCCGACCGCCACCCCGGACCATGGTTCCGACCGCCAACCCGGACCTTGGTTCCCACCGCCATCCTGGACCTGGGTTCCGACCGCCAGCCCGGACCTTGGTTTGGACCGCCACACCGGACCTTGGTTCCGACCGCCACCCCGGACCTTGGTTCCGACCGCATCCCTGGACCTTGTTTCCGACCGCCACCCCAGACCTTGGTTCCGACTGACACACCGGACCTTGGGATCTGACCGCCACTCCAGACCTTGGTTCCAACCGCCACCTCGGACCTTGGTTCCTTCCGCCACCTCGGACCTTGGTTCCGACCGCCACCCCAGACCTTAGTTCCGACCGCCACCCCGGACCTTGGTTCCAACCGCCACCCCGGACCTTGGTTCCGACCGCCTGCCCGGACCTTCGTTTGGACCGCCACCCCGGACCTTGGTCCCGACGCCACCCCGGACCTTGGTTCCGACCGCCACCCCGGACCTTGTTTCCGACTGCAAACTCGGACCTTGGTTCCGACCGCCATCCGGGACCTTGATTCCGACCGCCACCCCGGACTTTGTTTCCGAACGCCACCCTGGACCTTGGTTCCGACCGCCACCCCGGTCCTTGGTTCCGACCACCACCCCGGACCTTGGTTCCGACCGACACTCCGGACCTTGGTTCCGACCGCCACCCCGGACCTTCGTTCCGAACGCCACCCCGGACCTCGGTTCCGACCGCATCCCCGGACCTTGGTACCGAATGCCCCCCCGAACCTTGGTTCTGACTGCCACCCCGGACCATGGTTCCGACCGCCACCCCAGACCTCGGTTCCGACCGCATCCCCGGACCTTGGTACCGAATGCCCCCCCGAACCTTGGTTCTGACCGCCACCCCGGACCATGGTTCCGACCGCCCACCAGACCTTGTGTCCGACCACCAGCCCAGGACCTTGGTTCCGACCGCCACCTCGGACCTTGGTTCTGACCGCCACCTTCACCTTTGTTCCGACCGCCACCCCAGACCTTGGTTCCGAACGCCACCCCGGACCTTGGTTCCGACCACCAACCAGGACCTTGGTTCCGACCGGAACCCCGGTCCTTGGTTCCGACCGGCACCCGGATCTTGGTTCCGTCCACCACCTCGGATCTTGGATCCGACCGCCACCCCGACCTTGGTTCCGACCGCCACCCCGGACCTTGGTTCCGACCGGCACCCCGGACCTTGGTTCCGACCACCACCCAGGACCTTGGTTCCGAACGCCACCCCGGACCTTGGTTCCGACTGCCCCCCCGGACTTTGGTTCCGAAGCTACCCTGGACCTTAGTTCCGACCGCTACACGGGACCTTGGTTCCGACCACCACCAGGGACTTTGGTTCCGACCGCCATCCTGGACCGTGGTTCCGACCGCCAGCCCGGACCTTGGTTTGGACCGCCACACCGGATCTTGGTTCTGACCGCCACCCCGGACCTTGGTTCCGACCGCCACCCTGGAGCTTGTTTCCGACCGCCACCCCAGACCTTGGTTCCGACTGCCACAGCGGACCTTGGGATCTGACCCCCACTCCAGACCTTGGTTCCTACCGCCACCTCGGACCTTGGTTCCGACCGCCCCCCCGGACCTTAGTTCCGACCGCCCCCCCAGACCTTAGTTCCGACCGCCACCCCGGACCTTGGTTCCGACCGCCTGTCCGGACCTTGGTTTGGACCGCCACCCCGGACCTTGGTTCCGACCGCCACCCCGGACCTTGGTTCCGACCGCCACCCCGGACCTTGTTTCCGACTGCAACCTCGGACCTTGGTTCCGACCGCCATCCGGGACCTTAATTCCGACCGCCACCCCGGACTTCGTTTCCGACCGCCACCCTGGACCTTGGTTCCGACCGCCACCCCGGTCCTTGGTTCCGACCGCCACTCCGGACCTTTTTTGCGACCGCCACCCCGGACCTTGGTTCCAACCGCCAGCCCGGACCTTGGTTCCGACCGACACTCCGGACCTTGGTTCCGACCGCCACCCCGGACCTTCGTTCCGAACGCCACCCCGGACCACGGTTCCGACCGCATCCCCAGACCTTGGTACCGAATGCCCCCCCGAACCTTGGTTCCGAACGCCACCCCGGACCTTGATTCCGACCACCACCACAGACCTCGGTTCCGACCGCATCCCCGGACCTTGGTACCGAATGCCCCCCCGAACCTTGGTTCCGACCGCCACCCCGGACCATGGTTCCGACCGCCCACCAGAACTTGTGTCCGACCACCAGCCCAGACGTTGGTCTGACTGCCACCCCGGACCTTGGTTCTGACCGCCACCCCGGACCTTGGTTCCAACCTCTACCCTGGACCTTGGTTCCGACCACCACCCCGGACCTTGGTTCCGACCGCCACCTCGGACCTTGGTTCCGACCGCCACCCCGGACCTTGGTACCAACCGCCACGCCGGACCGTGGTATCGACTGCCGCCCCGGACCTTGGATCCGACCGCCACCCTGGACCTTAGTTCCGACCGCCACCTCGGACCTTGGTTCTGACCGCCACCTTCACCTTTGTTCTGACCGCCACCCCAGACCTTGGTTCCGAACGCCACCCCGGACCTTGGTTCCGACCACCACCCAGGACCTTGCTTCCGACCGCCACCCCGGTCCTTGGTTCCGACCGGCAGCCGGATCTTGGTTCCGTCCACCACCTCGGAACTTGGCTCAGAATGCTACCCCGTGCCTTGGTTCCGACCGCCACCCCGGACCTTGGTTCCGACCGCCACCCCGGACCTTGGGTCCGACTGCCACACCGGACCGTGGGATGTGACCGCCACTCCGGACCTTCGTTCCTACCGCCACCTCGGACCTTGGTTCCGACCGCCACCCCGGACTTTGGTCCCGACCGCCACCCCGGATCTTGGTTCCGACCACCACCTCGGTCCTTGGTTCCGACCGCGACCCAGGACCTTGGTCCCGACCGCCACTCCGGACCTTGGTTCCTTCCGCCACCGCGGACCTTGGTTCCTACCGCCACCTCGGACCTTGATTCCGACCGCCACCACGGACCTTGGTTCCGACCACCACCCCGGACCTTGGTTCCGACCGCCACCTCGGACCTTGGTTCCGACCACCACCCAGGACCTTGGTTCCGAACGCCACCCCGGACCTTTGTTCCGACCGGCACCCCGCACCTTGGTTCCAACCGGCACCTCGGACCTTGGTTCCAACCGGCACCCCGGACCTTGGTTCCGACCACCACCCAGGACCTTTGTTCCGAACGCCACCCCGGACCTTGGTTCCGACTGCCCCCCTGGACTTTGGTTCCGAAACTACCCCGGACCTTGGTTCCGACCGCCACCCGGGACCTTGGTTCCGACCGCCACCTGGGACCTTGGGTCTGACCGCGACCCCGGACCTTGGTTCCAACCGCCACCTCGGACCTTGGTTCCGACCACCACCTCGGACATTGGTTCTGACCGCCACCCCGGACCTTGGCTCCGACCGCAACACCGGACCATCGTTCCTACCGCCACCTCGGACCTTGGTTCCGACCGCCACCCCGGACCTTGGTCCCGACCGCCACCCCGGACCTTTGTTCCGACCACCACCTCGGTCCTTGGTTCCGACCGCGACCCCGGACCTTGGTCCCGACCGCCACCCCGGACCTTCTTTCCGACTGCCACGCCGGACCGTGGTATCGACTGCCCCCACGGACCTTGGTTCCGACCGCCACCCCGGACCTTAGTTCCGACCGCCACCTCAGACCTTGGTTCTGACCGCCACCTCCACCTTTGTTCCGACCGCCACCCCGGACCTTGGTTCCGACCGCCACACCGGACCTTGGTTCCGACCACCACCCAGGACCTTGGTTCCGACCGCAACCCCGGACCTTGGTTCCGAACGGCACTCCGGATCTTGGTTCCATCCACCACCTCGGACATTGGCTCAGAACGCTACCCCGTACCTTGGTTCCGACCGCCACCCCGGACCTTGGTTCCGACCGCCAACCCGGACCTTGGTTCCGACCGCCAGCCCGGACCTTGGTTTGGACCGCCACACCGGACCTTGGTTCCGACCGCCACCCCGGACCTTGGTTCCGACCGCCACCCTGGACCTTGTTTCCGACCGCCACCCCAGACCTTGGTTCCGACTGCCACACCGGACCTTGGGATCTGACCGCCACTCCAGACCTTGGTTCCTACCGCCACCTCGGACCTTGTTTCCTTCCGCCACCTCGGACCTTGGTTCCGACCGCCACCCCGGACCTTGGTTCCAACCGCCACCCCGGACCTTGGTTCCGACCGCCTGCCCGGACCTTGGTTTGGACCGCCACCCCGGACCTTGGTTCCGACCGCCACCCCGGACCTTGGTTCTGACCGCCACCCCGGACCTTGTTTCCGACTGCAACCTCGGACCTTGGTTCCGACCGCCATCCGGGACCTTGATTCCGACCGCCACCCTGGACCTTGGTTCCGACCGCCACCCCGGTCCTTGGTTCCGACCGCCACTCCGGAACTTTTTTGCGACCGCCACCCCGGACCTTGGTTCCGACCGCCACCACGGACCTTGGTTCCGACCGACACTCCGGACCTTGGTTACGACCGCCACCCCGGACCTTCGTTCCGAACGCCACCCCGGCCCTCGGTTCCGACCGCATCCCCGGACCATGGTACCGAATGCCCCCCCGAACCTTGGTTCCGACCGCCACCCCGGACCTTGGTTCCGCCCGCCACCCCAGACCTCGGTTCCGACCGCATCCCCGGACCTTGGTACCGAATGCCCCCCCGAACCCTGGTTCCGACCGCCACCCCGGACCATGGTTCCGACCGCCCACCAGACCTTGTGTCCGACCACCAGCCCAGACGTTGGTCTGACTGCCACCCCGGGCCTTGGTTCTGACCGCCACCCGGACCTTGGTTCCGACCTCTACCCAGGACCTTGGTTCCGACCACCACCCCGGACCTTGGTTCCAACCGCCACCTCGCACCTTGGTTCCGACCGCCACCCCGGACCTTGGTTCCAACTGCCACGCCGGACCGTGGTATCGACTGCCCCCCCGGACCTTGGATCCGACCGCCACCCTGGGCCTTCGTTCCGACCGCCACCTCGGACCTTGGTTCTCACCGCCACCTTCACCTTTGTTCCGACCGCCACCCCAGACCTTGGTTCCGAACGCCACCCCGGACCTTGGTTCCGACCACCACCCAGGACCTTGGTTCCGACCGCCACTCCGGTCCTTGGTTCCGACCGGCACCCGGATCTTGGTTCCGTCCACCACCTCGGAACTTGGCTCAGAACGCTACCCCGTGCCTTGGTTCCGACCGCCACCCCGGACCTTGGTTCCGACCGGCACCCCGGACCTTGGTTCCGACTGCCACACCGGACCTTGGGATTTGACCGCCACTCCGGACCTTGGTTCCTACCGCCACCTCGGACCTTGGTTCCGACCGCCACCCCGGACCTTGGTCCCGACCGCCACCCCGGATCTTGGTTCCGACCACCACCTCGGTCCTTGGTTACGACCGCGACCCAGGACCTTGGTCCCGACCGCCACTCCGGACCTTGTTTCCTTCCGCCACCGCGGACCTTGGTTCCTACCGCCACCTCGGACCTTGATTCCGACCGCCACCATGGACCTTGGTTCCGACCACCACCCCGGACATTGGTTCCGACCGCAACCTCGGACCTTGGTTCCGACCACCACCCAGGACCTTGGTTCCGACCGCAACCCCGGACCTTGGTTCCGACCGGCACTCCGGATCTTGGTTCCATCCACCACCTCGGACCTTGGCTCAGAACGCTACCCCGTACCTTGGTTCCGACCGCCACCCCGGACCTTGGTTCCGACCGCCAACCCGGACCTTGGTTCCGACCGCCATCCTGGACCTTGGTTCCGACCGCCAGCCCGGACCTTGGTTTGGACCGCCACACCGGATCTTGGTTCTGACCGCCACCCCGGACCTTGGTTCCGACCGCCACCCTGGACCTTGTTTCCGACCGCCACCCCAGACCTTGGTTCCGACTGCCACACCGGACCTTGGGATCTGACCGCCACTCCAGACCTTGGTCCCTACCGCCACCTTGGACCTTGGTTCCTTCCGCCACCTCGGACCTTGGTTCCGACCGCCCCCCCAGACCTTAGTTCCGACCGCCACCCCGGACCTTGGTTCCAACCGCCACCCCGGACCTTGGTTCCGACCGCCTGTCCGGACCTTGGTTTGGACCGCCACCCCGGACCTTGGTTCCGACCGCCACCCCGGACCTTGGTTCCAACCGCCACCCCTGACCTTGTTTCCGACTGCAACCTCGGACCTTGGTTCCGACCGCCTTCCGGGACCTTGATTCCGACCGCCACCCCGGACTTTGTTTCCGACCGCCACCCTGGACCTTGGTTCCGACCGCCACCCCGGTCCTTGGTTCCGACCGCCACTCCGGACCTTGGTTCCGACCGACACTCCGGACCTTGGTTCCGACCGCCACCCCGGACCTTCGTTCCGAACGCCACCCCGGACCTCGGTTCCGACCGCATCCCCAGACCTTGGTACCGAATGCCCCCCCGAACCTTGGTTCCGAACGCCACCCCGGACCTTGGTTCCGACCGCCACCCCAGACCATGGTTCCGACCGCCCACCAGACCTTGTGTCCGACCACCAGCCCAGACGTTGGTCTGACTGCCACCCCGGACCTTGGTTCTGACCGCCACCCCGGACCTTGGTTCCGACCTCTACCCTGGACCTTGGTTCCGGCCACCACCCCGGACCTTGGTTCCGACCGCCATCTCGGACCGTGGTTCCGACCGCCACCCCGGAGCTTGGTTCCAACCGCCACGCCGGACCGTGGTATCGACTGCCGCCCCGGACCTTGGATCCGACCGCCACCCTGGACCTTAGTTCCGACCGCCACCTCGGACCTTGGTTCTGACCGCCACCTTCACCTTTGTTCCGACCGCCACCCCGGACCTTGGTTCCGACCACCACCCAGGACCTTGGTTCCGACCGTCACCCCGGTCCTTGGTTCCGACCGACACCCGGATCTTGGTTCCGTCCACCACCTCGGAACTTGGCTCAGAATGCTACCCCGTGCCTTGGTTCCGACAGCCACCCCGGACCTTGGTTCCGACCGCCACCCCGGACCTTGGTTCCGACTGCCACACCGGACCGTGGGATGTGACCGCCACTCCGGACCTTGGTTCCTACCGCAACCTCGGACCTTGGTTCCGACCGCCACCCCGGACTTTGGTCCCGACCGCCACCCCGGATCTTGGTTCCGACCACCACCTCGGTCCTTGGTTCCGACCGCGACCCAGGACCTTGGTCCCGACCGCCACTCCAGACCTTGGTTCCTTCCGCCACCGCGGACCTTGGTTCCTACCGCCACCTCGGACCTTGATTCCGACAGCCACCACGGACCTTGGTTCTGACCACCACCCCGGACCTTGGTTCCGACCGCCACCTCGGACCTTGGTTCCGACCACCACCCAGGACCTTGGTTCCGAACGCCACCCCGGACCTTTGTTCCGACCGGCACCCCGGACCTTGGTTCCAACCGGCACCTCGGACGTTGGTTCCAACCGGCACCCCGGACCTTGGTTCCGACCGCCACCCCGGACCTTGTTTCCGACTGCCCCCCTGGACTTTGGTTCCGAAACTACCCCGGACCTTGGTTCCGACCGCCACCCGGGACCTTGGTTCCGACCGCCACCTGGGACCTTGGGTCTGACCGCGACCCCGGACCTCGGGTCCGACCGCAACCCCGGACCTTGGTTCCAACCACCACCTCGGACCTTGGTTCCGACCACCACCTCGGACATTGGTTCTGACCGCCACCCCTGACCTTGGCTCCGACCGCAACACCGGACCATCGTTCCTACCGCCACCTCGGACCTTGGTTCCGACCGCCACCCCGGACCTTGGTCCCGACCGCCACCCCGGACATTTGTTCCGACCACCACCTCGGTCCTTGGTTCCGACCGCGACCCCGGACCTTGGTCCCGATCGCCACCCCGGACCTTGGTTCCGACTGCCACGCCGGACCGTGGTATCGACTGCCCCCACGGACCTTGGTTCCGACCGCCACCCCGGACCTTAGTTCCGACCGCCACCTCAGACCTTGGTTCTGACCGCCACCTCCACCTTTGTTCTGACCGCCACCCCGGACCTTGGTTCCGACTGCCACACCGGACCTTGGTTCCGACCACCACCCAGGACCTTGGTTCCGACCGCAACCCCGGACCTTGGTTCCGACCGGCACTCCGGATCTTAGTTCCATCCACCACCTCGGACCTTGGCTCAGAACGCTACCCCGTACCTTGGTTCCGACCGCCACCCCGGACCTTGGTTCCGACCGCCAACCCGGACCTTGGTTCCGACCGCCATCCTGGACCTTGGTTCCGACCGCCTGCCCGGACCTTGGTTTGGACCGCCACCCCGGACCTTGGTTCCGACCGCCACCCCGGACCTTGGTTCCGACCGCCACCCCGGACCTTGTTTCCGACTGCAACCTCGGACCTTGGTTCCGACCGCCATCCGGGACCTTGATTCCGACCGCCACCCCGGACTTTGTTTCCGACCGACACTCCGGACCTTGGTTACGACCGCCACCCCGGACCTTCGTTCCGAATGCCCCCCCGAACCTTGGTTCCGACCGCCACCCCGGACCTTGGTTCCGACCGCCACCCCAGACCTCGGTTCCGACCGCATCCCCGGACCTTGGTACCGAATGCCCCCCCGAACCTTGGTTCCGACCGCCACCCCGGATCATGGTTCCGACCGCCCACCAGACCTTGTGTCCGACCACCAGCCCAGACGTTGGTCTGACTGCCACCCCGGACCTTGGTTCTGACTGCCACCCCGGACCTTGGTTCCGACCTCTACCCAGGACCTTGGTTCCGACCACCACCCCGGACCTTGGTTCCGACCGCCACCTCGCACCTTGGTTCCGACCGCCACCCCGGACCTTGGTTCCAACCGCCACGCCGGACCGTGGTATCGACTGCCCCCCCGGACCTTGGATCCGACCGCCACCCTGGGCCTTAGTTCCGACCGCCACCTCGGACCTTGGTTCTGAC
The DNA here is from genome assembly GCF_964213995.1 of Mustelus asterias. Taxonomy (NCBI): domain Eukaryota; kingdom Metazoa; phylum Chordata; class Chondrichthyes; order Carcharhiniformes; family Triakidae; genus Mustelus; species Mustelus asterias. Next base: position 221,315 of record NW_027590167.1, read on the forward strand.
CGCCACCTTCACCTTTGTTCCGACCGCCACCCCAGACCTTGGTTCCGAACGCCACCCCAGACCTTGGTTCCGACCACCACCCAGGACCTTGGTTCCGAACGCCACCCCGGTCCTTGGTTCCGACCGGCACCCGGATCTTGGTTCCGTCCACCACCTCGGAACTTGGCACAGAACGCTACCCCGTGCCTTGGTTCCGACCGCCACCCCGGATCTTGGTTCCGACCGGCACCCGGATCTTGGTTCCGTCCACCACCTCGGAACTTGGCTCAGAATGCTACCCCGTGCCTTGGTTCCGACCGCCAACCCGGACCTTGGTTCCGACCGCCACCCCGGACCTTGGTTCCGACTGCCACACCGGACCTTGGGATGTGACCGCCACTCCGGACCTTGGTTCCTACCGCCACCTCGGACCTTGGTTCCGACCGCCACCCCGGACCTTGGTCCCGACCGCCACCCCGGATCTTGGATCCGACCACCACCTCGGTCCTTGGTTCCGACCGCGACCCAGGACCTTGGTCCCGAACGCCACTCCGGACCTTGGTTCCTTCCGCCACCGCGGACCTTGGTTCCTACCGCCACCTCGGACCTTGATTCCGACCGCCACCACGGACCTTGGTTCCGACCACCACCCCGGACATTGGTTCTGACCGCCACCTCGGACCTTGGTTCCGACCACCACCCAGGACCTTGGTTCCGACCGCAACCCCGGACCTTGGTTCCGACCGGCACTCCGGATCTTGGTTCCATCCACCACCTCGGACCTTGGCTCAGAACGCTACCCCGTACCTTGGTTCCGACCGCCACCCCGGACCTTGGTTCCGACCGCCAACCCGGACCTTGGTTCCGACCGCCATCCTGGACCTTGGTTCCGACCGCCAGCCCGGACCTTGGTTTGGACCGCCACACCGGATCTTGGTTCTGACCGGCACCCCGGACCTTGGTTCCGACCGCCACCCTGGACCTTGTTTCCGACCGCCACCCCAGACCTTGGTTCCGACTGCCACACCGGACCTTGGGATCTGACCGCCACTCCAGACCTTGGTTCCTACCGCCAGCTTGGACCTTGGTTCCTTCCGCCACCTCGGACCTTGGTTCCGACCGCCCCCCCAGACCTTAGTTCCGACCGCCACCCCGGACCTTGGATCCAACCGCCACCCCGGACCTTGGTTCCGACCGCCTGTCCGGACCTTGGTTTGGACCGCCACCCCGGACCTTGGTTCCGACCGCCACCCCGGACCTTGGTTCCGACCGCCACCCCTGACCTTGTTTCCGACTGCAACCTCGGACCTTGGTTCCGACCGCCATCCGGGACCTTGATTCCGACCGCCACCCCGGACTTTGTTTCCGACCGCCACCCTGGACCTTGGTTCCGACCGCCACCCCGGTCCTTGGTTCCGACCGCCACTCCGGACATTTTTTGCGACCGCCACCCCGGACCTTGGTTCCAACCGCCACCCCGGACCTTGGTTCCGACCGACACTCCGGACCTTGGTTCCGACCGCCACCCCGGACCTTCGTTCCGAACGCCACCCCGGACCTCGGTTCCGACCGCATCCCCAGACCTTGGTACCGAATGCCCCCCCGAACCTTGGTTCCGAACGCCACCCCGGACCTTGGTTCCGACCGCCACCCCAGACCTCGGTTCCGATCGCATCCCCGGACCTTGGTACCGAATGCCCCCCCGAACCTTGGTTCCGACCGCCACCCCGGACCATGGTTCCGACCGCCCACCAGACCTTGTGTCCGACCACCAGCCCAGACGTTGGTCTGACTGCCACCCCGGACCTTGGTTCTGACCGCCACCCCGGACCTTGGTTCCGACCACTACCCTGGACCTTGGTTCCGGCCACCACCCCGGACCTTGGTTCCGACCGCCATCTCGGACCTTGGTTCCGACCGCCACCCTGGACCTTGGTTCCAACCGCCACGCCGGACCGTGGAATCGACTGCCGCCCCGGACCTTGGATCCGACCGCCACCCTGGACCTTAGTTCCGACCGCCACCTCGGACCTTGGTTCTGACCGCCACCTTCACCTTTGTTCCGACCGCCACCCCAGACCTTGGTTCCGAATGCCACCCCGGACCTTGGTTCCGACCACCACCCTGGACCTTGGTTCCGACCGCCACCCCGGTCCTTGGTTCCGACCGGCACCCGGATCTTGGTTCCGTCCACCACCTCGGAACTTGGCTCAGAATGCTACCCCGTGCCTTGGTTCCGACAGCCACCCCGGACCTTGGTTCCGACCGCCACCCCGGACCTTGGTTCCGACTGCCACACCGGACCGTGGGATGTGACCGCCACTCCGGACCTTGGTTCCTACCGCCACCTCGGACCTTGGTTCCGACCGCCACCCCGGACTTTGGTCCCGACCGCCACCCCGGATCTTGGTTCCGACCACCACCTCGGTCCTTGGTTCCGACCGCGACCCAGGACCTTGGTCCCGACCGCCACTCCAGACCTTGGTTCCTTCCGCCACCGCGGACCTTGGTTCCTACCGCCACCCCGGACCTTGGTTCCGACCGCCACCTCGGACCTTGGTTCCGACCACCACCCAGGACCTTGGTTCCGAACGCCACCCCGGACCTTTGTTCCGACCGGCACCCCGGACCTTGGTTCCAACCGGCACCTCGGACGTTGGTTCCAACCGACACCCCGGACCTTGGTTCCGACCGCCACCCCGGACCTTGTTTCCGACTGCCCCCCTGGACTTTGGTTCCGAAACTACCCCGGACCTTGGTTCCGACCGCCACCCGGGACCTTGGTTCCGACCGCCACCTGGGACCTTGGGTCTGACCGCGACCCCGGACCTCGGGTCCGACCGCAACCCCGGACCTTGGTTCCAACCAGCACCTCGGACCTTGGTTCCGACCACCACCTCGGACATTGGTTCTGACCGCCTCCCCTGACCTTGGCTCCGACCGCAACACCGGACCATCGTTCCTACCGCCACCTCGGACCTTGGTTCCGACCGCCACCCCGGACCTTGGTCCCGACCGCCACCCCGGACCTTTGTTCCGACCACCACCTCGGTCCTTGGTTCCGACCGCGACCCCGGACCTTGGTCCCGATCGCCACCCCGGACCTTGGTTCCGACTGCCACGCCGTACCGTGGTATCGACTGCCCCCACGGACCTTGGTTCCGACCGCCACCCCGGACCTTAGTTCCGACCGCCACCTCAGACCTTGGTTCTGACCGCCACCTCCACCTTTGTTCTGACCGCCACCCCGGACCTTGGTTCCGACCGCCACACCGGACCTTGGTTCCGACCACCACCCAGGACCTTGGTTCCGACCGCAACCCTGGACCTTGGTTCCGAACGGCTCCCGGATCTTGGTTCCGTCCACCACCTCGGAACTTGGCTCAGAACGCTACCCCGTGCCTTGGTTCCGACCGCCACCCCGGATCTTGGTTCCGACCGGCACCCGCATCTTGGTTCCGTCCACCACCTCGGAACTTGGCTCAGAATGCTACCCCGTGCCTTGGTTCCGACCGCCACCCCGGACCTTGGTCCCGACCGCCACCCCGGATCTTTGTTCCGACCACAACCTCGGTCCTTGGTTCCGACCGCGACCCAGGACCTTGGTCCCGACCGCCACTCCGGACCTTGGTTCCTTCCGCCACCGCGGACCTTGGTTCCTACCGCCACCTCGGACCTTGATTCCGACCGCCACCACGGACCTTGGTTCCGACCACCACCCCGGACATTGGTTCCGACCGCCACCTCGGACCTTGGTTCCGACCACCACCCAGGACCTTGGTTCCGAACGCCACCCCGGACCTTTGTTCCGACCGGCACCCCGGACCTTGGTTCCAACCGGCACCTCGGACCAAGGTTCCAACCGGCACCCCGGACCTTGGTTCCGACCACCACCCAGGACCTTTGTTCCGAACGCCACCCCGGACCTTGGTTCCGACTGCCCCCCTGGACTTTGGTTCCGAAGCTACCCCGGACCTTGGTTCCGACCGCCACCCGGGACCTTGGTTCCGACCGCCACCTGGGACCTTGGGTCTGGCCGCGACCCAGGACCTCGGTTCCGACCGCCACCCCGGACCGTGGTTCCAACCACCACCTCGGACCTTGGTTCCGACCACCACCTCGGACATTGGTTCTGACCGCCACCCCGGACGTTGGCTCCGACCGCAACACCGGACCATCGTTCCTACCGCCACCTCGGACCTTGGTCCCGACCGCCACCCCGGACCTTTGCTCCGACCACCACCTCGGTCCTTGGTTCCGACCGCGACCCCGGACCTTGGTCCCGACCGCCACTCCGGACCTTGGTTCCTGCCGCCACCCCGGACCGTGGTTCCAACCACCACCTCGGTCCTTGGTTCCGACCACCACCTCGGACATTGGTTCTGACCGCCACCCCGGACCTTGGCTCCGACCGCAACACCGGACCATCGTTCCAACCGCCACCTCGGACCTTGGTCCCGACCGCCACCCCGGACCTTTGCTCCGACCACCACCTCGGTCCTTGGTTCCGACCGCGACCCAGGACCTTGGTTCCAACCGCCACCTCGGACCTTGATTCCGACCGCCACCCCGGACCTTGGTTCCGAACACCACCCCGGACCTTGGTTCCGACCGCCACCCCATACCTTGGTTCCAACTACCACCCAGGACCTTGTTCCGAACGCCACCCCGGACCTTGGTTCCGACCGGCACCCCGGACCTTGGTTCCAACCGGCAGCCCGGACCTTGGTTCCGACCACCACCCAGGACATTGGTTCTGAACGCCACCCCGGACCTTGGTTCCGACTGCCCCCCCGGACTTTGGTTCCGAAGCTACCCCGGACCTTGGTTCCGACCGCCACCCCGGACCTCGGTTCCGAACGCCACCCCGGACCTTGGTTCCAACCACCACCTCGGACATTGGTTCCGACCACCACCTCGGACATTGGTTCTGACCGCCACCCCGGACGTTGGCTCCGACCGCAACACCGGACCTTGGTTCCGACCGCCACCCCGGACCTTGGTTCCAAGCGCCATCCAGGATCTTGGTTCCGACCGCCACCCCGGAACATGGTACCGACCGGCACCCCGGACCTTGGTTCCAACCGCCACCTCGGACTTTGGCTCCGAACGCTACCCCGGACCTTGGTTCCGACCGCTGCCCCGGACCTTGGGTGCTGACCGTCACCCCGGTCCTTGGTTCCGATCGCCACCTCGGACCTTGGTTCCAACCGCTAGCCCAGACCGTGTTTCCGACCGCCATCCTGGACCTTTTTTCCTACCACCAGATCGGACCTTGGTTCCGACCACCAGCCCAGACGTTGGTTCTGACTGCCACCCCGGACCTTCGTTCTGACCGCCACCTCGGACCTTGGTTCCGACCACTACCCCGGACCTTGGTTCCGACCGCGACCCCGGACCTTGGTTCCGACCGGCACCGCGGACCTTGGTTCCGACCGCCACCTCGCACCCTGGTTCCGACCGCCACCCCGGACCTTGGTTCCGACTGCCACGCCGGACCGTGGTATCGACTGCCCCCACGGACCTTGGTTCCGACCGCCACCCCGGACCTTAGTTCCGACCGCCACCTCAGACCTCGGTTCTGACCGCCACCTCCACCTTTGTTCCGACCGCCACCCCGGACCTTGGTTCCGACCACCACCCAGGACCTTGGTTCCGACCGCAACCCCGGACTTTGGTTCCGACCGGCACTCCGGAACTTGGTTCCATCCACCACCTCGGTCCTTGGCTCAGAACGCTACCCCGTACCTTGGTTCCGACCGCCACCCCGGACCTTGGTTCCGACCGCCAACCCGGACCTTGGTTCCCACCGCCATCCTGGACCTTGGTTCCGACCGCCAGCCCGGACCTTGGTTTGGACCGCCACACCGGACCTTGGTTCCGACCGCCACCCCGGACCTTGGGTCCGACCGCCACCCTGGACCTTGTTTCCGACCGCCACCCCGGACTTTGTTTCCGACCGCCACCCTGGACCTTGGTTCCGACCGCCACCCCGGTCCTTGGTTCCGACCGCCACTCCGGAACTTTTTTGCGACCGCCACCCCGGACCTTGGTTCCGACCGCCACCACGGACCTTGGTTCCGACCGACACTCCGGACCTTGGTTACGACCGCCACCCCGGACCTTCGTTCCGAACGCCACCCCGGACCTCGGTTCCGACCGCATCCCCGGACCATGGTACCGAATGCCCCCCCGAACCTTGGTTCCGACCGCCACCCTGGACCTTGTTTCCGACCGCCACCCCAGACCTTGGTTCCCACTGCCAGACCGGACCAGGGGATCTGACCGCCATTCCAGACCTTGGTTCCTACCGCCACCTCGGACCTTGGTTCCTTCCGCCACCTCGGACCTTGGTTCCGACCGCCACCCCGGACCTTGGTTCCAACCGCCACCCCGGACCTTGGTTCCGACCGCCTGCCCGGACCTTGGTTTGGACCGCCACCCCAGACCTTGGTTCCGACCGCCACCCCGGACCTTGGTTCCGACCGCCACCCCAGACCTTGTTTCCGACTGCAACCTCGGACCTTGGTTCCGACCGCCATCCGGGACCTTGATTCCGACCGCCACCCCGGACCTTGGTTCCGACCGCCTGCCCGGACCTTGGTTTGGATCGCCACCCCGGACCTTGGTTCCGACCGCCACCCCGGACCTTGGCTCCGACCACCACCCCGGACCTTGGTTCCGACCGTCACCTCGGACCTTGGTTCCGACCACCACCCAGGACCTTGGTTCCGAACGCCTCCCCGGACCTTTGTTCCGACCGGCACCCCGGACCTTGGTTCCAACCGGCACCTCGGACCTTGGTTCCAACCGGCACCCCGGACCATGGTTCCGACCACCACCCAGGACCTTTGTTCCGAACGCCACCCCGGACCTTGTTTCCGACTGCCCCCCTGGACTTTGGTTCCGAAGCTACCCCGGACCTTGGTTTCGACCGCCACCCGGGACCTTGGTTCCGACCGCCACCTGGGACCTTGGATCTGACCGCGACCCCGGACCTCGGTTCCGACCGCCAACCCGGACCGTGGTTCCAACCACCACCTCGGACCTTGGTTCCGACCACCACCTCGGACATTGGTTCTGACCGCCACCCCGGACCTTGGCTCCGACCGCAACACCGGACCATCGTTCCTACCGCCACCTCGGACCTTGGTTCCGACCGCCACCCCGGACCTTGGTCCCGACCGCCACCCCGGACCTTTGTTCCGACCATCACCTCGGTCCTTGGTTCCGACCGCGACCCCGGACCTTGGTCCCGACCGCCACTCCGGACCTTGGTTCCTGCCGCCACCGCGGACCTTGGTTCCAACCGCCACCTCGGACCTTGATTCCGACCGCCACCCCGGACCTTGGTTCCGAACACCACCCCGGACCTTGGTTCCGACCGCCACCCCGTACCTTGGTTCCAACTACCACCCAGGACCTTGTTCCAAACGCCACCCCGGACCTTGGTTCCGACCGGCACCCCGGACCTTGGTTCCAACCGGCACCCCGGACCTTGGTTCCGACCACCACCCAGGACCTTGGTTCTGAACGCCACCCCGGACCTTGGTTCCGACTGCCCCCCCGGACTTTGGTTCCGAAGCTACCCCGGACCTTGGTTCCGACCGCCACCCCGGACCTCGGTTCCGAACGCCACCCCGGACCTTGGTTCCAACCACCACCTCGGACATTGGTTCCGACCACCACCTCGGACATTGGTTCTGACCGCCACCCCGGACCGTGGCTCCGACCGCAACACCGGACCTTGGTTCCGACCGCCACCCCGGACCTTGGTTCCAAGCGCCACCCAGGATCTTGGTTCCGACCGCCACCCCGGAACTTGGTACCGACCGGCACCCCGGACCTTGGTTCCGACCGCCACCTCGGACTTTGGCTCCGAACGCTACCCCGGACCTTGGTTCCTACCGCTGCCCCGGACCTTGGGTTCTGACCGTCACCCCGGTCCTTGGTTCCGATCGCCACCTCGGACCTTGGTTCCAACCGCTAGCCCAGACCGTGTTTCCGACCGCCATCCTGGACCATTTTTCCTACCGCCACATCGGACCTTGGTTCCGATCGCGACCGCGGACCTTGGTCCCGACCGCCACCCCGGCCCTTGGTTCCGACCGCCACCTCGGACCTTGGTTCCGACCACCTCCCAGGATATTGGTTCCGAACTCCACCCCGGACCATGGTTCCGACCGCCCACCAGACCTTGTGTCCGACCACCAGCCCAGACGTTGGTCTGACTGCCACCCCGGACCTTGGTTCCGACCTCTACCCAGGACCTTGGTTCCGACCACCACCCCGGACCTTGGTTCCGACCGCCACCTCGGACCTTGGTTCCGACCGCCACCCCGGACCTTGGTTCCAACCGCCACGCCGGACCGTGGTATCGACTGCCCCCCCAGACCTTGGATCCGACCGCCACCCTGGACCTTAGTTCCGACCGCCACCTCGGACCTTGGTTCTGACCGCCACCTTCACCTTTGTTCCGACCGCCACCCCAGACCTTGGTTCCGAACGCCACCCGGGACCTTGGTTCCGACCACCACCCAGGACCTTGGTTCCGACCGCCACCCCGGTCCTTGGTTCCGACCGGCACCCGGATCTTGGTTCCGTCCACCACCTCGGAACTTGGCTCAGAACGCTACCCCGTGCCTTGGTTCCGACCGCCACCCCGGACCTTGGTTCCGACCGCTACCCCGTGCCTTGGTTCCTACCGCCACCCCGGACCTTGGTTCCGACCGGCACCCGGATCTTGGTTCCGTCCACCACCTCGGAACTTGGCTCAGAATGCTACCCCGTGCCTTGGTTCCGACCGCCACCCCGGACCTTGGTTCCGACCGCCACCCCGGACATTGGTTCCGACTGCCACACCGGACCTTGGGATGTGACCGCCGCTCCAGACCTTGGATCCTACCGCCACCTCGGACCTTGGTTCCGACCGCCACCCCGGACCTTGGTCCCGACCGCCACCCCGGATCTTGATTCCGACCACCACCTCGGTCCTTGGTTCCGACCGCGACCCAGGACCTTGGTCCCGACCGCCACTCCGGACCTTGGTTCCTTCCGCCACCGCGGTCGTTGGTTCCTACCGCCACCTCGGACCTTGATTCCGACCGCCACCACGGACCTTGGTTCCGACCACCACCCCGGACCTTGGTTCCGACCGCCACCTCGGACCTTGGTTCCGACCACCACCCCGGACCTTGGTTCCGACCGCCACCTCGGACCTTGGTTCCGACCACCACCCAGGACCTTGGTTCCAACCGGCACCTCGGATCTTGGTTCCGACCGGCACCTCGGATCTTGGTTCCAACCGGCACCCCGGACCTTGTTTCCAACCGGCACCTCGGATCTTGGTTCCAACCGGCACCCCGGACCTTGGTTCCGACCACCACCCAGGACCTTTGTTCCGAACGCCACCCCGGACCTTGGTTCCGACTGCCCCCCTGGACTTTGGTTCCGAAGCTACCCCAGACCTTGTTTCCGACCGCCACCCGGGACCTTGGTTCCGACCGCCACCTGGGACCTTGGGTCTGAAGGCGACCCCGGACCTCGGTTCCGACCGCCACCCCAGACCTTGGTTCCAACCACCACCTCGGACCTTGGTTCCGACCACCACCTCGGACATTGGTTCTGACCGCCACCCCGGACCTTGGTTCCGACCGCCACCCCGGACCTTGGTTCCGACCGCCACCCCGGACCTTGGTTCCGATCGCCACCCCAGACCTTGGTTCCGACCGCCACCCTGGACCTTGGTTCCGACCACCACCCCGGACCTTGGTTCCGACCGCCACCCCGGACCTTGGTTCCGACCGCCATCCTGGACCTTGGTTCCGACCGCCAGCCCGGACCTTGGTTTGGACCGCCACACCGGACCTTGGTTCCGACCGCCACCCCGGACCTTGTTTCCGACCGCCACCCTGGACCTTGTTTCCGACCGCCACCCCAGACCTTGGTTCCGACTGCCACACCGGACCTTGGGATCTGACCGCCACTCCAGACCTTGGTTCCAACCGCGACCTCGGACCTTGGTTCCTTCCGCCACCTCGGACCTTGGTTCCGTCCGCCACCCCAGACCTTAGTTCCGACCGCCACCCCGGACCTTGGTTCCAACCGCCACCCCGGACCTTGGTTCCGACCGCCTGCCCGGACCTTGGTTTGGACCGCCACCCCGGACCTTGGCTCCGACCGCCATCCCGGACCTTGGTTCCGACCGCCACCCCGGACCTTGTTTCCGACTGCAACCTCGAACCTTGGGTCCGACCGCCATCCGGGACCTTGAATTCCGACGGCCACCCCGGACTTTGTTTCCGACCGCCACCCTGGACCTTGGTTCCGACCGCCACCCCGGTCCTTGGTTCCGACCGCCACCCCGGACCTTGGTTCCGACCGACACTCCGGACCTTGGTTCCGACCGCCACCCCGGACCTTCGTTCCGAACGCCACCCCGGACCTCGGTTCCGACCGCATCCCCGGACCATGGTACCGAATGCCGAACCTTGGTTCCGACGGCCACGCCGGACCTTGGTTCCGACCGCCACCCCAGACCTCGGTTCCGACCGCATCCCCGGACCTTGGTACCGAATGCCCCCCCGAACCTTGGTTCCGACCGCCACCCCGGACCATGGTTCCGACCGCCCACCAGACCTTGTGTCCGACCACCAGCCCAGACGTTGGTCTGACTGCCACCCCGGACCTTGGTTCTGACCGCCACCCCGGACCTTGGTTCCGACCTCTACCCAGGACCTTGGTTCCGACCACCACCCCGGACCTTGGTTCCGAACGCCACCCCGGACCTTGGTTCCAAACGCCACGCCGGACCGTGGTATCGACTGCCCCCCCGGACCTTGGATCCGACCGCCACCCTGGGCCTTAGTTCCGACCGCCACCTCGGACCTTGGTTCTGACCGCCACCTTCACCTTTGTTCCGACCGCCACCCCAGACCTTGGTTCCGAACGCCACCCGGACCTTGGTTCCGACCACCACCCAGGACCTTGGTTCCGACCGCCACCCCGGTCCTTGGTTCCGACCGGCACCCGGATCTTGGTTCCGTCCACCACCTCGGAACTTGGCTCAGAACGCTACCCCGTGCCTTGGTTCCGACCGCCACCCCGGACCTTGGTTCCGACCGGCACCCGGATCTTGGTTCCGTCCACCACCTCGGAACTTGGCTCAGAATGCTACCCCGTGCCTTGGTTCCGACCGCCACCCCGGACCTTGGTTCCGACCGCCACCCCGGACCTTGGTTCCGACTGCCACACCGGTCCTTGGGATGTGACCGCCACTCCGGACCTTGGTTCCTACCGCCACCTCGGACCTTGGTTCCGACCGCCACCCCGGACCTTGGTCCCGACCGCCACCCCGGATCTTGGTTCCGACCACCACCTCGGTCCTTGGTTCCGACCGCGACCCGGGTCCTTGGTCCCGACCGCCACTCCGGACCTTGGTTCCTTCCGCCACCGCGGACCTTGGTTCCTACCGCCACCTCGGACCTTGATTCCGACCGCCACCACGGACCTTGGTTCCGACCACCACCCCGGACCTTGGTTCCGACCGCCACCTCGGACCTTGGTTCCGACCACCACCCAGGACCTTGGTTCCGACCGCCACCCTGGACCTTTGTTCCGACCGGAACCCCGGACCTTGGTTCCAACCGGCACCTCGGATCTTGGTTCCAACCGGCACCCCGGACCTTGGTTCCGACCACACCCAGGACCTTTGTTCCGAACGCCACCCCGGACCTTGGTTCCGACTGCCCCCCTGGACTTTGGTTCCGAAGCTACCCCGGACCTTGGTTCCGACCGCCACCCGGGACCTTGGTTCCGACCGCCACCTGGGACCTTGGGTCTGACCGCGACCCCGGACCTCGGTTCCGACCGCCACCCCGGACCTTGGTTCCAACCACCACCTCGGACCTTGGTTCCGACCACCACCTCGGACATTGGTTCTGACCGCCAACCCGGACCTTGGTTCCGACCGCCACCCCGGACCTTGGTTCCGACCGCCACCCCGGACCTTGGTTCCGACCGCCACCCCGGACCTTGGTTCCGACCGCCACCCTGGACCTTGGTTCCGACCACCACCCCGGTCCTTGGTTCCGTCCACCACCCCGGACCTTGGTTCCGACCGCCACCTCGGATCTTGGTTCTGACCGCCACCCCACCTTTGTTCCGACCGCCACCCCGGACCTTGGTTCCAAGCGCCACCCAGGATCTTGGTTCCGACCGCCACCCCGGAACTTGGTACCGACCGGCACCCCGGACCTTGGTTCCGACCGCCACCTCGGACTTTGGCTCCGAATGCTACCCTGGACCTTGGGTTCTGACCGTCACCCCGGTCCTTGGTTCCGATCGCCACCTCGGACCTTGGTTCCAACCGCTAGCCCAGACCGTGTTTCCGACCGCCATCCTGGACCTTTTTTCCTACCGCCACATCGGACCTTGGTTCCGATCGCGACCCCGGACCTTGGTCACGACCGCCACCCCGGACCTTGGTTCCGACCACCACCCCGGACCTTGGTTCCGACCGCCACCTCGGACCTAGGTGCCGACCGCCACCCCGGACCTTGGTTCCGACTGCCACGCCGGACCGTGGTATCGACTGCCCCCACGGACCTTGGTTCCGACCGCCACCCCGGACCTTAGTTCCGACCGCCACCTCAGACCTTGGTTCTGACCGCCACCTCCACCTTTGTTCCGACCGCCACCCCGGACCTTGGTTCCGACCAACACCCTGGACCTTGGTTCCGACCGCAACCCCGCACCTTGGTTCCGACCGGCACTCCGGCTCTTGGTTCCATCCACCACCTCGGACCTTGGCTCAGAACGCTACCCCGTGCATTGGTTCCGACCGCCACCCCGGACCTTGGTTCCGACCGCCAACCCGGACCTTGGTTCCGACCGCCATCCTGGACCTTGGTTCCGACCGCCAGCCCGGACCTTGGTTTGGACCGCCACACCGGACCTTGGTTCCGACCGCCACCCCGGACCTTGGTTCCGACCGCCACCCTGGACCTTGTTTCCGACCGCCACCCCAGACCTTGGTTCCGACTGCCACACCGGACCTTGGGATCTGACCGCCACTCCAGACCTTGGTTCCAACCGCCACCTCGGACCTTGGTTCCTTCCGCCACCTCGGACCTTGGTTCCGACCGCCACCCCAGACCTTAGTTCCGACCGCCACCCCGGACCTTGTTTCCAACCGCCACCCCGGACCTTGGTTCCAACCACCACCTCGGACCTTGGTTCCGACCACCACCTCGGACATTGGTTCTGACCGCCACCCCGGACCTTGGTTCCGACCGCCACCCCGGACCTTGGTTCCGACCGCCACCCCGGACCTTGGTTCCGATCGCCACCCCAGACCTTGGTTCCGACCGCCACCCTGGACCTTGGTTCCGACCACCACCCCGGACCTTGGTTCCGACCGCTACCCCGGACCTTGGTTCCGACCGCCATCCTGGACCTTGGTTCCGACCGCCAGCCCGGACCTTGGTTTGGACCGCCACACCGGACCTTGGTTCCGACTGCCACCCCGGACCTTGTTTCCGACCGCCACCCTGGACCTTGTTTCCGACCGCCACCCCAGACCTTGGTTCCGACTGCCACACCGGACCTTGGGATCTGACCGCCACTCCAGACCTTGGTTCCAACCGCGACCTCGGACCTTGGTTCCTTCCGCCACCTCGGACCTTGGTTCCGCCCGCCACCCCAGACCTTAGTTCCGACCGCCACCCCGGACCTTGGTTCCAACCGCCACCCCGGACCTTGGTTCCGACCGCCTGCCCGGACCTTGGTTTGGACCGCCACCCCGGACCTTGGCTCCGACCGCCACCCCGGACCTTGGTTCCGACCGCCACCCCGGACCTTGTTTCCGACTGCAACCTCGAACCTTGTGTCCGACCGCCATCCGGGACCTTGAATTCCGACGGCCACCCCGGACTTTGTTTCCGACCGCCACCCTGGACCTTGGTTCCGACCGCCACCCCGGTCCTTGGTTCCGACCGCCACCCCGGACCTTGTTTCCGACCGACACTCCGGACCTTGGTTCCGACCGCCACCCCGGACCTTCGTTCCGAACGCCACCCCGGACCTCGGTTCCGACCGCATCCCCGGACCTTGGTACCGAATGCCCCCCCGAACCTTGGTTCCGACGGCCACGCCGGACCTTGGTTCCGACCGCCACCCCAGACCTCGGTTCCGACCGCATCCCCGGACCTTGGTACCGAATGCCCCCCCGAACCTTGGTTCCGACCGCCACCCCGGACCATGGTTCCGACCGCCCACCAGACCTTGTGTCCAACCACCAGCCCAGACGTTGGTCTGACTGCCACCCCGGACCTTGGTTCTGACCGCCACCCCGGACCTTGGTTCCGACCTCTACCCAGGACCTTGGTTCCGACCACCACCTCGGACCTTGGTTCTGACCGCCACCTTCACCTTTGTTCCGACCGCCACCCCAGACCTTGGTTCCGAACGCCACCCGGACCTTGGTTCCGACCACCACCCAGGACCTTGGTTCCGACCACCACCCCGGTCCTTGGTTCCGACCGGCACCCGGATCTTGGTTCCGTCCACCACCTCGGAACTTGGCTCAGAACGCTACCCCGTGCCTTGGTTCCGACCGCCACCCCGGACCTTGGTTCCGACCGGCACCCGGATCTTGGTTCCGTCCACCACCTCGGAACTTGGCTCAGAATGCTACCCCGTGCCTTGGTTCCGACCGCCACCCCGGACCTTGGTTCCGACCGCCACCCCGGACCTTGGTTCCGACTGCCACACCGGTCCTTGGGATGTGACCGCCACTCCGGACCTTGGTTCCTACCGCCACCTCGGACCTTGGTTCCGACCGCCACCCCGGACCTTGGTCCCGACCGCCACCCCGGATCTTGGTTCCGACCACCACCTCGGTCCTTGGTTCCGACCGCGACCCGGGTCCTTGGTCCCGACCGCCACTCCGGACCTTGGTTCCTTCCGCCACCGCGGACCTTGGTTCCTACCGCCACCTCGGACCTTGATTCCGACCGCCACCACGGACCTTGGTTCCGACCACCACCCCGGACCTTGGTTCCGACCGCCACCTCGGACCTTGGTTCCGACCACCACCCAGGACCTTGGTTCCGACCGCCACCCCGGACCTTTGTTCCGACCGGAACCCCGGACCTTGGTTCCAACCGGCACCTCGGATCTTGGTTCCAACCGGCACCCCGGACCTTGGTTCCGACCACCACCCAGGACCTTTGTTCCGAACGCCACCCCGGACCTTGGTTCCGACTGCCCCCCTGGACTTTGGTTCCGAAGCTACCCCGGACCTTGGTTCCGACCGCCACCCGGGACCTTGGTTCCGACCGCCACCTGGGACCTTGGGTCTGACCGCGACCCCGGACCTCGGTTCCGACCGCCACCCCGGACCTTGGTTCCAACCACCACCTCGGACCTTGGTTCCGACCACCACCTCGGACATCGGTTCTGACCGCCACCCCGGACCTTGGTTCCGACCGCCACCCCGGACCTTGGTTCCGACCGCCACCCCGGACCTTGGTTCCGACCGCCACCCCGGACCTTGGTTCCGACCGCCACCCTGGACCTTGGTTCCGACCACCACCCCGGTCCTTGGTTCCGTCCACCACCCCGGACCTTGGTTCCGACCGCCACCTCGGATCTTGGTTCTGACCGCCACCCCACCTTTGTTCCGACCGCCACCCCGGACCTTGGTTCCAAGCGCCACCCAGGATCTTGGTTCCGACCGCCACCCCGGAACTTGGTACCGACCGGCACCCCGGACCTTGGTTCCGACCGCCACCTCGGACTTTGGCTCCGAATGCTACCCCGGACCTTGGGTTCTGACCGTCACCCCGGTCCTTGGTTCCGATCGCCACCTCGGACCTTGGTTCCAACCGCTAGCCCAGACCGTGTTTCCGACCGCCATCCTGGACCTTTTTTCCTACCGCCACATCGGACCTTGGTTCCGATCGCGACCCCGGACCTTGGTCACGACCGCCACCCCGGACCTTGGTTCCGACCACCACCCCGGACCTTGGTTCCGACCGCCACCTCGGACCTAGGTGCCGACCGCCACCCCGGACCTTGGTTCCGACTGCCACGCCGGACCGTGGTATCGACTGCCCCCACGGACCTTGGTTCCGACCGCCACCCCGGACCTTAGTTCCGACCGCCACCTCAGACCTTGGTTCTGACCGCCACCTCCACCTTTGTTCCGACCGCCACCCCGGACCTTGGTTCCGACCAACACCCTGGACCTTGGTTCCGACCGCAACCCCGCACCTTGGTTCCGACCGGCACTCCGGCTCTTGGTTCCATCCACCACCTCGGACCTTGGCTCAGAACGCTACCCCGTGCATTGGTTCCGACCGCCACCCCGGACCTTGGTTCCGACCGCCAACCCGGACCTTGGTTCCGACCGCCATCCTGGACCTTGGTTCCGACCGCCAGCCCGGACCTTGGTTTGGACCTCCACACCGGACCTTGGTTCCGACCGCCACCCCGGACCTTGGTTCCGACCGCCACCCTGGACCTTGTTTCCGACCGCCACCCCAGACCTTGGTTCCGACTGCCACACCGGACCTTGGGATCTGACCGCCACTCCAGACCTTGGTTCCAACCGCCACCTCGGACCTTGGTTCCTTCCGCCACCTCGGACCTTGGTTCCGACCGCCACCCCAGACCTTAGTTCCGACCGCCACCCCGGACCTTGTTTCCAACCGCCACCCCGGACCTTGGTTCCGACCGCCTGCCCGGACCTTGGTTTGGACCGCCACCCCGGACCTTGGTTCCGACCGCCACCCCGGACCTTGGTTCCGACCGCCACCCCGGACCTTGTTTCCGACCGCCACCCCGGACCTTGGTTCCGACCGACACTCCGGACCTTGGTTCCGACCGCCACCCCGGACCTTGGTTCCGACCGACACTCCGGACCTTGTTTCCGACCGCCACCCCGGTCCTTGGTTCCGACCGCCACCCCGGACCTTGGTTCCGACCGACACTCCGGACCTTGGTTCCGACCGCCACCACGGACCTTTGTTCCGAACGCCACCTCGGACCTCGGTTCTGACCGCATCCCCGGACCTTGGTACCGAATGCCCCCCCGAACCTTGGTTCCGACCGCCACCCCGGACCTTGGTTCCGACCGCCACCCCAGACCTCGGTTCCGACCGCATCCCCGGACCTTGGTACCGAATGCCCCCCCGAACCTTGGTTCTGACCGCCACCCCGGACCATGGTTCCGACCGCCCACCAGACCTTGTGTCCGACCACCAGCCCAGACGTTGGTCTGAGTGCCACCCCTGACCTTGGTTCTGACCGCCACCCCGGACCTTGGTTCCGACCTCAACCCAGGACCTTGGTTCCGACCACCACCCCGGACCTTGGTTCCGACCGCCACCTCGGACCTTGGTTCCGACCGCCACCCCGGACCTTGGTTCCAACCGCCACGCCGGACCGTGGTATCGACTGCCCCCCCGGACCTTGGATCCGACCGCCACCCTGGACCTTGGTTCCGACCGCCACCTCGGACCTTGGTTCTGACCGCCACCTTCACCTTTGTTCCGACCGCCACCCTGGACCTTGTTTCCGACCGCCACCCCAGACCTTGGTTCCGACTGCCACACCGGACCTTGGGATCTGACCGCCTCTCCAGACCTTGGTTCCTACCGCCACCTCGGACCTTGGTTCCTTCCGCCACCTCGGACCTTGGTTCCGACCGCCACCCCAGACCTTAGTTCCGACCGCCACCCCGGACCCTGGTTCCAACCGCCAACCCGGACCTTGGTTCCGACCGCCACCCCGGACCTTGGTACCGACCACCACCCAGGACCTTGGTTCCGAACGCCACCCCGGACCTTTGTTCCGACCGGCACCCCGGACCTTGGTTCCAACCGGCACCTTGGATCTTGGTTCCAACCGGCACCCCGGACCTTGGTTCCGACCACCACCCAGGACCTTTGTTCCGAACGCCACCCCGGACCTTGGTTCCGACTGCCCCCCTGGACTTTGTTTCCGAACCTACCCCGGACCTTGGTTCCGACCGCCACCCGGGACCTTGGTTCCGACCGCCACCTGGGACCTTGGGTCTGACCGCGACCCCGGACCTCGGTTCCGACCGCCACCCCGGACCTTGGTTCCGACCGCCACCCTGGACCTTGTTTCCGACCGCCACCCCAGACCTTGGTTCCGACTGCCACACCGGACCTTGGGATCTGACCGCCACTCCAGACCTTGGTTCCAACCGCCACCTCGGACCTTGGTTCCTTCCGCCACCTCGGACCTTGGTTCCGACCGCCACCCCAGACCTTAGTTCCGACCGCCACCCCGGACCTTGGTTCCAAAGGCCACCCCGGACCTTGGTTCCGACCGCCTGCCCGGACCTTGGTTTGGACCGCCACCCCGGACCTTGGTTCCGACCGCCACCCCGGACCTTGGTTCCGACCGCCACCCCGGACCTTGTTTCCGACCGCCACCCCGGACCTTGGTTCCGACCGACACTCCGGACCTTGGTTCCGACCGCCACCCCGGACCTTGGTTCCGACCGACACTCCGGACCTTGGTTCCGACCGCCACCCCGGTCCTTGGTTCCAACCGGCACCTTGGATCTTGGTTCCAACCGGCACCCGGACCTTGGTTCCGACCACCACCCAGGACCTTTGTTCCGAACGCCACCCCGGACCTTGGTTCCGACTGCCCCCCTGGACTTTGTTTCCGAACCTACCCCGGACCTTGGTTCCGACCGCCACCCGGGACCTTGGTTCCGACCGCCACCTGGGACCTTGGGTCTGACCGCGACCCCGGACCTCGGTTCCGACCGCCACCCCGGACCTTGGTTCCGACCGCCACCCTGGACCTTGTTTCCGACCGCCACCCCAGACCTTGGTTCCGACTGCCACACCGGACCTTGGGATCTGACCGCCACTCCAGACCTTGGTTCCAACCGCCACCTCGGACCTTGGTTCCTTCCGACACCTCGGACCTTGGTTCCGACCGCCACCCCAGACCTTAGTTCCGACCGCCACCCCGGACCTTGGTTCCAACCGCCACCCCGGACCTTGGTTCCGACCGCCTGCCCGGACCTTGGTTTGGACCGCCACCCCGGACCTTGGTTCCGACCGCCACCCCGGACCTTGGTTCCGACCGCCACCCCGGACCTTGTTTCCGACCGCCACCCCGGACCTTGGTTCCGACCGACACTCCGGACCTTGGTTCCGACCACCACCCCGGACCTTGGTTCCGACCGACACTCCGGACCATGGTTCCGACCGCCACCCCGCTCCTTGGTTCCGACCGCCTCCCCGGACCTTGGTTCCGACCGACACTCCGGACCTTGGTTCCGACCGCCACCACGGACCTTCGTTCCGAACGCCACCTCGGACCTCGGTTCTGACCGCATCCCCGGACCTTGGTACCGAATGCCCCCCCGAACCTTGGTTCCGACCGCCACCCCGGACCTTGGTTCCGACCGCCACCCCAGACCTCGGTTCCGACCGCATCCCCGGACCTTGGTACCGAATGCCCCCCCGAACCTTGGTTCTGACCGCCACCCCGGACCATGGTTCCGACCGCCCACCAGACCTTGTGTCCGACCACCAGCCCAGACGTTGGTCTGAGTGCCACCCCGGACCTTGGTTCTGACCGCCACCCCGGACCTTGGTTCCGACCTCTACCCAGGACCTTGGTTCCGACCACCACCCCGGACCTTGGTTCCGACCGCCACCTCGGACCTTGGTTCCGACCGCCACCCCGGACCTTGGTTCCAACCGCCACGCCGGACCGTGGTATCGACTGCCCCCCCGGACCTTGGATCCGACCGCCACCCTGGACCTTGGTTCCGACCGCCACCTCGGACCTTGGTTCTGACCGCCACTTTCACCTTTGTTCCGACCGCCACCCTGGACCTTGTTTCCGACCGCCACCCCAGACCTTGGTTCCGACTGCCACACCGGACCTTGGGATCTGACCGCCTCTCCAGACCTTGGTTCCTACCGCCACCTCGGACCTTGGTTCCTTCCGCCACCTCGGACCTTGGTTCCGACCGCCACCCCAGACCTTAGTTCCGACCGCCACCCCGGACCTTGGTTCCAACCGCCACCCCGGACCTTGGTTCCGACCGCCACCCCGGACCTTGGTTCCGACCACCACCCAGGACCTTGGTTCCGAACGCCACCCCGGACCTTTGTTCCGACCGGCACCCCGGACCTTGGTTCCAACCGGCACCTTGGATCTTGGTTCCAACTGGCACCCCGGACCTTGGTTCCGACCACCACCCAGGACCTTTGTTCCGAACGCCACCCCGGACCTTGGTTCCGACTGCCCCCCTGGACTTTGTTTCCGAACCTACCCCGGACCTTGGTTCCGACCGCCACCCGGGACCTTGGTTCCGACCGCCACCTGGGACCTTGGGTCTGACCGCGACCCCGGACCTCGGTTCCGACCGCCACCCCGGACCTTGGTTCCAACCACCACCTCGGACCTTGATTCCGACCACCACCTCGGACATTGGTTCTGACCGCCACCCCGGACCTTGGTTCCGACCGCCACCCCGGACCTTGGTTCCGACCGCCACCCCGGACCTTGGTTCCGACCGCCACCCCGGACCTTGGTTCCGACCGCCACCCTGGACCTTGGTTCCGACCACCACCCCGGACCTTGGTTCCGTCCACCACCCTGGACCTTGGTTCCGACCGCCACCTCGGATCTTGGTTCTGACCGCCACCCCACCTTTGTTCCGACCGCCACCCCGGACCTTGGTTCCAAGCGCCACCCACGATCTTGGTTCCGACCGACACCCCGGAACTTGGTACCGACCGGCACCCCGGACCTTGGTTCCGACCGCCACCTCGGACTTTGGCTCCGAATGCTACCCCGGACCTTGGTTCCGACCGCTGCCCCGGACCTTGGGTTCTGACCGTCACCCCGGTCCTTGGTTCCGATCGCCACCTCGGACCTTGGTTCCAACCGCTAGCCCAGTCCGTGTTTCCGACCGCCATCCTGGACCTTTTTTCCTACCGCCACATCGGACCTTGGTTCCGATCGCGACCCCGGACCTTGGTCACGACCGCCACCCCGGACCTTGGTTCCGACCACCACCCCGGACCTTGGTTCCGACCGCCACCTCGGACCTTGGTTCCGACCGCCACCCCGGACCTTGGTTCCGACTGCCACGCCGGACCGTGGTATCGACTGCCCCCACGGACCTTGCTTCCGACCGCCACCCCGGACCTTAGTTCCGACCGCCACCTCAGGCCTTGGTTCTGACCGCCACCTCCACCTTTGTTCCGACCGCCACACCGGACCTTGGTTCCGACCGCCACACCGGACCTTGGTTCCGACCAACACCCAGGACCTTGGTTCCGACCGCAACCCCGGACCTTGGTTCCGACCGGCACTCCGGCTCTTGGTTCCAACCGCCTGCACGGACCTTGGTTTGGACCGCCACCCCGGACCTTGGTTCCGACCGCCACCCCGGACCTTGGTTCCGACCGCCACGCCGGACCTTGTTTCCGACTGCAACCTCGGACCTTGGTTCCGACCGCCATCCGGGACCTGGATTCCGACCGCCACCCCAGACTTTGTTTCCGACCGCCACCCCAGACCTCGGTTCCGACCACATCCCCGGACCTTGGTACTGAGTGCCCCCCCGAACCTTGGTTCCGACCGCCACCCCGGACCATGGTTCCGACCGCCACCCCGGACCATTGTTCCGACCACCACCTCGGTCCTTGGTTCCGACCGCGACCCCGGACCTTGGTCCCGACCGCCACTCCGGATCTTGGTTCCTGCCGCCACCGCGGACCTTGGTTCCTACCGCCACCTCGGACCTTGATTCCGACCGCCACCCCGGACCTTGGTTCCGACCGCCCCCCCGGACCTTGGTTCCAACCGCCACCCCGGACCTCGGTTCCGACCGCATCCCCGGACCTTGGTACCGAATGCCCCCCCGAACCTTGGTTCCGACCGCCACCCCGGACCTTGGTTCCGACCGCCACCCTGGACCTTGGTTCCGACCACCACCCCGGACCTTGGTTCCGTCCACCACCCCGGACCTTGGTTCCGACCGCCACCTCGGATCTTGGTTCTGACCGCCACCCCACCTTTGTTCCGACCGCCACCCCGGACCTTGGTTCCAAGCGCCATCCAGGATCTTGGTTCCGACCGCCACCCCGGAACCTGGTACCGACCGGCACCCCGGACCTTGGTTCCGACCGCCACCTCGGACTTTGGCACCGAATGCTACCCCGGACCTTGGGTTCTGACCGTCACCCCGGTCCTTGGTTCCGATCGCCACCTCGGACCTTGGTTCCAACCGGTAGCCCAGACCGTGTTTCCGACCGCCATCCTGGACCTTTTTTCCTACCGCCACATCGGACCTTGGTTCCGATCGCGACCCCGGACCTTGGTCACGACCGCCACCCCGGACCTTGGTTCCGACCACCACCCCGGACCTTGGTTCCGACCGCCACCTCGGACGTTGGTTCCGACCGCCACCCCGGACCTTGGTTCCGACTGCCACTCCGGACCGTGGTATCGACTGCCCCCACGAACCTTGGTTCCGACCGCCACCCCGGACATTAGTTCCGACCGCCACCTCAGACCTTGGTTCTGACCGCCACCTCCACCTTTGTTCCGACCGCCACCCCGAACCTTGGTTCCGACCGCCACACCGGACCTTGGTTCCGACCAACACCCAGGACCTTGGTTCCGACCGCAACCCCGGACCTTGGTTCCGACAGGCACTCCGGCTCTTGGTTCCATCCACCACCTCGGACCTTGGCTCAGAACGCTACCCCGTGCCTTGGTTCCGACCGCCACCCCGGACCTTGGTTCCGACCGCCAACCCGGACCTTGGTTCCGACCGTCATCCTGGACCCTGGTTCCGACCGCCAGCCCGGACCTTGGTTTGGACCGCCACACCGGACCTTGGTTCCGACCGCCACCCCGGACCTTGGTTCCGACCGCCACACTGGACCTTGTTTCCGACCGCCACCCCAGACCTTGGTTCCGACTGCCACACCGGACCTTGGGATCTGACCGCCACTCCAGACTTTGGTTCCAACCGCCACCTCGGACCTTGGTTCCTTCCGCCACCTCGGACGTTGGTTCCGACCGCCACCCCAGACCTTAGTTCCGACCGCCACCCCGGACCTTGGTTCCAACCGCCACCCCGGACCTTGGTTCCGACCGCCTGCCCGGACCTTGGTTTGGACCGCCACCCCGGACCTTGGTTCCGACCGCCACGCCGGACCTTGGTTCCGACCGCCACCCCGGACCTTGTTTCCGACTGCAACCTCGGACCTTGGTTCCGACCGCCATCCGGGACCTTGAAATCCGACGGCCACCCCGGACTTTGTTTCCGACCGCCACCCTGGACCTTGGTTCCGACCGCCACCCCGGTCCTTGGTTCCGACCGCCACCCCGGACCTTGGTTCCGACCGACACTCCGGACCTTGGTTCCGACCGCCACCCCGGTCCTTGGTTCCGACCGCCACCCCGGACCTTGGTTCCGACCGACACTCCGGACCTTGGTTCCGACCGCCACCCCGGACCTTCGTTCCGAACGCCACCCCGGACCTCAGTTCCGACCGCATCCCCGGACCTTGGTACCGAATGCCCCCCCGAACCTTGGTTCCGACCGCCACCCCGGACCTTGGTTCCGACCGCCACCCCAGACCTCGGTTCCGACCGCATCCCCGGACCTTGGTACCGAATGCCCCCCCGAACCTAGGTTCTGACCGCCACCCCGGACCATGGTTCCGACCGCCCACCAGACCTTGTGTCCGACCACCAGCCCAGACGTTGGTCTGACTGCCACCCCGGACCTTGGTTCTGACCGCCACCCCGGACCTTGGTTCCGACCTCTACCCAGGACCTTGGTTCCGACCACCACCCCGGACCTTGGTTCCGACCGCCACCTCGGACCTTGGTTCCGACCGCCACCCCGGACCTTGATTCCAACCGCCACGCCGGACCGTGGTATCGACTGCCCCCCCGGACCTTGGATCCGACCGCCACCCTGGACCTTGGTTCCGACCGCCACCTCGGACCTTGGTTCTGACCGCCACCTTCACCTTTGTTCCGACCGCCACCCAAGACCTTGGTTCCGAACGCCACCCCGGACCTTGGTTCCGACCACCACCCAGGACCTTGGTTCCGACCGCCACCCCGGTCCTTGGTTCCGACCGGCACCCGGATCTTGGTTCCGTCCACCACCTCGGAACTTGGCTCAGAATGCTACCCCGTGCCTTGGTTCCGACCGCCACCCCGGACCTTGGTTCCGACCGCCACCCCGGACCTTGGTTCCGACTGCCACACCGGACCATGGGATGTGACCGCCACTCCGGACCTTGGTTCCTACCGCCACCTCGGACCTTGGTTCCGACCGCCACCCCGGACCTTAGTCCCGACCGCCACCCCGGATCTTGGTTCCGACCACCATCTCGGTCCTTGGTTCCGACCGCGACCCAGGACCTTGGTCCCGACCGCCACTCCGGACCTTGGTTCCTTCCGCCACCGCGGACCTTGGTTCCTACCGCCACCTCGGACCTTGATTCCGACCGCCACCACGGACCTTGGTTCCGACCACCACCCCGGACCTTGGTTCCGACCGCCACCTCGGACCTTGGTTCCGACCACCACCCAGGACCTTGGTTCCGAACGCCACCCCGGACCTTTGTTCCGACCGGCACCCCGGACCTTGGTTCCAACCGGCACCTCGGATCTTGGTTCCAACCGGCACCCCGGACCTTGGTTCCGACCACCACCCAGGACCTTTGTTCCGAACGCCACCCCGGACCTTGGTTCCGACTGCCCCCCTGGACTTTGGTTCCGAAGCTACCCCGGACCTTGGTTCCGACCGCCACCTGGGACCTTGGGTCTGACCGCGACCCCGGACCTCGGTTCCGACCGCCACCCTGGACCTTGGTTCCGACCACCACCCCGGACCTTGGTTCCGTCCACCACCCCGGACCTTGGTTCCGACCGCCACCTCGGATCTTGGTTCTGACCGCCACCCCGGACCTTGGTTCCAAGCGCCACCCAGGATCTTGGTTCCGACCGCCACCCCGGAACTTGGTACCGACCGGCACCCCGGACCTTGGTTCCGACCGCCACCTCGGACTTTGGCTCCGAATGCTACCCCGGACCTTGGTTCCGACCGCTGCCCCGGACCTTGGGTTCTGACCGTCACCCCGGTCCTTGGTTCCGATCGCCACCTCGGACCTTGGTTCCAACCGCTAGCCCAGACCGTGTTTCCGACCGCCATCCTGGACCTTTTTTCCTACCGCCACATCGGACCTTGGTTCCGATCGCGACCCCGGACCTTGGTCACGACCGCCACCCCAGACCTTGGTTCCGAACACCACCCCGGACCTTGGTTCCGACCGCCACCTCGGACCTTGGTTCCGACCGCCACCCCGGACCTTGGTTCCGACTGCCACGCCGGACCGTGGTATCGACTGCCCCCACGGACCTTGCTTCCGACCGCCACCCCGGACCTTAGTTCCGAGCGCCACCTCAGACCTTGGTTCTGACCGCCACCTCCACCTTTGTTCCGACCGCCACACCGGACCTTGGTTCCGACCGCCACACCGGACCTTGGTTCCGACAAACACCCAGGACCTTGGTTCCGACCGCAACCCCGGACCTTGGTTCCGACCGGCACTCCGGCTCTTGGTTCCATCCACCACCTCGGACCTTGGCTCAGAACGCTACCCCGTGCCTTGGTTCCGACCGCCATCCTGGACCTTGGTTCCGACCGCCAGCCCGGACCTTGGTTTGGACCGCCACACCGGACCTTGGTTCCGACCGCCACCCCGGACCTTGCTTCCAACCGCCACCCTGGACCTTGTTTCCGACCGCCACCCCAGACCTTGGTTCCGACTGCCACACCGGACCTTGGGATCTGACCGCCACTCCAGACCTTGGTTCCTACCGCCACCTCGGACCTTGGTTCCTTCCGCCACCTCGGACCTTGGTTCCGACCGCCACCCCAGACCTTAGTTCCGACCGCCACCCTGGACCTTGGTTCCAACCGCCACCCCGGACATTGGTTCCGACCGCCTGCCCGGACCTTGGTTTGGACCGCCATCCCGGACCATGGTTCCGACCGGCACCCCGGACCTTGGTTCCAACCGGCACCTTGGATCTTGGTTCCAACCGGCAACCCGGACCTTGGTTCCGACCACCACCCAGGACCTTTGTTCCGAACGCCACCCCGGACCTTGGTTCCGACTGCCCCCCTGGACTTTGGTTCCGAACCTACCCCGGACCTTGGTTCCGACCGCCACCCGGGACCTTGGTTCCGACCGCCACCTGGGACCTTGGGTCTGACCGCGACCCCGGACCTCGGTTCCGACCGCCACCCCGGACCTTGGTTCCAACCACCACCTCGGACCTTGGTTCCGACCACCACCTCGGACATTGGTTCTGACCGCCACCCCGGACCTTGGTTCCGACCGCCACCCCGGACCTTGGTTCCGACCGCCACCCTGGACCTTGGTTCCGACCGCCACCCCGGTCCTTGGTTCCGACCGCCACCCCGGACCTTGGTTCCGACCGACACTCCGGACCTTGGTTCCGTCCGCCACCCCGGTCCTTGGTTCCGACCGCCACCCCGGACCTTGGTTCCGACCGACACTCCGGACCTTGGTTCCGACCGCCACCCCGGACCTTCGTTCCGAACGCCACCCCGGACCTCAGTTCCGACCGCATCCCCGGACCTTGGTACCGAATGCCCCCCCGAACCTTGGTTCCGACCGCCACCCCGGACCTTGGTTCCGACCGCCACCCCAGACCTCGGTTCCGACCGCATCCCCGGACCTTGGTACCGAATGCCCCCCCGAACCTAGGTTCTGACCGCCACCCCGGACCATGGTTCCGACCGCCCACCAGACCTTGTGTCCGACCACCAGCCCAGACGTTGGTCTGACTGCCACCCCGGACCTTGGTTCTGACCGCCACCCCGGACCTTGGTTCCGACCTCTACCCAGGACCTTGGTTCCGACCACCACCCCGGACCTTGGTTCCGACCGCCACCTCGGACCTTGGTTCCGACCGCCACCCTGGACCTTGATTCCAACCGCCACGCCGGACCGTGGTATCGACTGCCCCCCCGGACCTTGGATCCGACCGCCACCCTGGACCTTAGTTCCGACCGCCACCTCGGACCTTGGTTCTGACCGCCACCTTCACCTTTGTTCCGACCGCCACCCAAGACCTTGGTTCCGAACGCCACCCCGGACCTTGGTTCCGACCACCACCCAGGACCTTGGTTCCGACCGCCACCCCGGTCCTTGGTTCCGACCGGCACCCGGATCTTGGTTCCGTCCACCACCTCGGAACTTGGCTCAGAATGCTACCCCGTGCCTTGGTTCCGACCGCCACCCCGGACCTTGGTTCCGACCGCCACCCCGGACCTTGGTTCCGACTGCCACACCGGACCATGGGATGTGACCGCCCCTCCGGACCTTGGTTCCTACCGCCACCTCGGACCTTGGTTCCGACCGCCACCCCGGACCTTGGTCCCGACCGCCACCGCGGATCTTGGTTCCGACCACCATCTCGGTCCTTGGTTCCGACCGCGACCCAGGACCTTGGTCCCGACCGCCACTCCGGACCTTGGTTCCTTCCGCCACCGCGGACCTTGGTTCCTACCGCCACCTCGGACCTTGATTCCGACCGCCACCACGGACCTTGGTTCCGACCACCACCCCGGACCTTGGTTCCGACCGCCACCTCGGACCTTGGTTCCGACCACCACCCAGGACCTTGGTTCCGAACGCCACCCCGGACCTTTGTTCCGACCGGCACCCCGGACCTTGGTTCCAACCGGCACCTCGGATCTTGGTTCCAACCGGCACCCCGGACCTTGGTTCCGACCACCACCCAGGACCTTTGTTCCGAACGCCACCCCGGACCTTGGTTCCGACTGCCCCCCTGGACTTTGGTTCCGAAGCTACCCCGGACCTTGGTTCCGACCGCCACCTGGGACCTTGGGTCTGACCGCGACCCCGGACCTCGGTTCCGACCGCCACCCTGGACCTTGGTTCCGACCACCACCCCGGACCTTGGTTCCGTCCACCACCCCGGACCTTGGTTCCGACCGCCACCTCGGATCTTGGTTCTGACCGCCACCCCGGACCTTGGTTCCAAGCGCCACCCAGGATCTTGGTTCCGACCGCCACCACGGAACTTGGTACCGACCGGCAGCCCGGACCTTGGTTCCGACCACCACCCCGGACCTTGGTTCCGTCCACCACCCCGGACCTTGGTTCCGACCGCCACCTCGGATCTTGGTTCTGACCGCCACCCCGGACCTTGGTTCCAAGCGCCACCCAGGATCTTGGTTCCGACCGCCACCCCGGAACTTGGTACCGACCGGCACCCCGGACCTTGGTTCCGACCGCCACCTCGGACTTTGGCTCCGAATGCTACCCCGGACCTTGGTTCCGACCGCTGCCCCGGACCTTGGGTTCTGACCGTCACCCCGGTCCTTGGTTCCGATCGCCACCTCGGACCTTGGTTCCAACCGCTAGCCCAGACCGTGTTTCCGACCGCCATCCTGGACCTTTTTTCCTACCGCCACATCGGACCTTGGTTCCGATCGCGACCCCGGACCTTGGTCACGACCGCCACCCCAGACCTTGGTTCCGAACACCACCCCGGACCTTGGTTCCGACCGCCACCTCGGACCTTGGTTCCGACCGCCACCCCGGACCTTGGTTCCGACTGCCACGCCGGACCGTGGTATCGACTGCCCCCACGGACCTTGCTTCCGACCGCCACCCCGGACCTTAGTTCCGACCGCCACCTCAGACCTTGGTTCTGACCGCCACCTCCACCTTTGTTCCGACCGCCACACCGGACCTTGGTTCCGACCGCCACACCGGACCTTGGTTCCGACCGCCACCCCGGACCTTGGTTCCAAGCGCCATCCAGGATCTTGGTTCCGACCGCCACCCCGGAACCTGGTACCGACCGGCACCCCGGACCTTGGTTCCGACCGCCACCTCGGACTTTGGCTCCGAATGCTACCCCGGACCTTGGGTTCTGACCGTCACCCCGGTCCTTGGTTCCGATCGCCACCTCGGACCTTGGTTCCAACCGGTAGCCCAGACCGTGTTTCCGACCGCCATCCTGGACCTTTTTTCCTACCGCCACATCGGACCTTGGTTCCGATCGCGACCCCGGACCTTGGTCACGACCGCCACCCCGGACCTTGGTTCCCACCACCACCCCGGACCTTGGTTCCGACCGCCACCTCGGACGTTGGTTCCGACCGCCACCCCGGACCTTGGTTCCGACTGCCACTCCGGACCGTGGTATCGACTGCCCCCACGAACCTTGGTTCCGACCGCCACCCCGGACATTAGTTCCGACCGCCACCTCAGACCTTGGTTCTGACCGCCACCTCCACCTTTGTTCCGACCGCCACCCCGAACCTTGGTTCCGACCGCCACACCGGACCTTGGTTCCGACCAACACCCAGGACCTTGGTTCCGACCGCAACCCCGGACCTTGGTTCCGACCGGCACTCCGGCTCTTGGTTCCATCCACCACCTCGGACCTTGGCTCAGAACGCTACCCCGTGCCTTGGTTCCGACCGCCACCCCGGACCTTGGTTCCGACCGCCAACCCGGACCTTGGTTCCGACCGTCATCCTGGACCCTGGTTCCGACCGCCAGCCCGGACCTTGGTTTGGACCGCCACACCGGACCTTGGTTCCGACCGCCACCCCGGACCTTGGTTCCGACCGCCACACTGGACCTTGTTTCCGACCGCCACCCCAGACCTTGGTTCCGACTGCCACACCGGACCTTGGGATCTGACCGCCACTCCAGACCTTGGTTCCAACCGCCACCTCGGACCTTGGTTCCTTCCGCCACCTCGGACGTTGGTTCCGACCGCCACCCCAGACCTTAGTTCCGACCGCCACCCCGGACCTTGGTCCCAACCGCCACCCCGGACCTTGGTTCCGACCGCCTGCCCGGACCTTGGTTTGGACCGCCACCCCGGACCTTGGTTCCGACCGCCACGCCGGACCTTGGTTCCGACCGCCGCCCCGGACCTTGTTTCCGACTGCAACCTCGGACCTTGGTTCCGACCGCCATCCGGGACCTTGAAATCCGACGGCCACCCCGGACTTTGTTTCCGACCGCCACCCTGGACCTTGGTTCCGACCGCCACCCCGGTCCTTGGTTCCGACCGCCACCCCGGACCTTGGTTCCGACCGACACTCCGGACCTTGGTTCCGACCGCCACCCCGGTCCTTGGTTCCGACCGCCACCCCGGACCTTGGTTCCGACCGACACTCCGGACCTTGGTTCCGACCGCCACCCCGGACCTTCGTTCCGAACGCCACCCCAGACCTCAGTTCCGACCGCATCCCCGGACCTTGGTACCGAATGCCCCCCCGAACCTTGGTTCCGACCGCCACCCCGGACCTTGGTTCCGACCGCCACCCCAGACCTCGGTTCCGACCGCATCCCCGGACCTTGGTACCGAATGCCCCCCCGAACCTAGGTTCTGACCGCCACCCCGGACCATGGTTCCGACCGCCCACCAGACCTTGTGTCCGACCACCAGCCCAGACGTTGGTCTGACTGCCACCCCGGACCTTGGTTCTGACCGCCACCCCGGACCTTGGTTCCGACCTCTACCCAGGACCTTGGTTCCGACCACCACCCCGGACCTTGGTTCCGACCGCCACCTCGGACCTTGGTTCCGACCGCCACCCCGGACCTTGATTCCAACCGCCACGCCGGACCGTGGTATCGACTGCCCCCCCGGACCTTGGATCCGACCGCCACCCTGGACCTTGGTTCCGACCGCCACCTCGGACCTTGGTTCTGACCGCCACCTTCACCTTTGTTCCGACCGCCACCCAAGACCTTGGTTCCGAACGCCACCCCGGACCTTGGTTCCGACCACCACCCAGGACCTTGGTTCCGACCGCCACCCCGGTCCTTGGTTCCGACCGGCACCCGGATCTTGGTTCCGTCCACCACCTCGGAACTTGGCTCAGAATGCTACCCCGTGCCTTGGTTCCGACCGCCACCCCGGACCTTGGTTCCGACCGCCACCCCGGACCTTGGTTCCGACTGCCACACCGGACCATGGGATGTGACCGCCACTCCGGACCTTGGTTCCTACCGCCACCTCGGACCTTGGTTCCGACCGCCACCCCGGACCTTAGTCCCGACCGCCACCCCGGATCTTGGTTCCGACCACCATCTCGGTCCTTGGTTCCGACCGCGACCCAGGACCTTGGTCCCGACCGCCACTCCGGACCTTGGTTCCTTCCGCCACCGCGGACCTTGGTTCCTACCGCCACCTCGGACCTTGATTCCGACCGCCACCACGGACCTTGGTTCCGACCACCACCCCGGACCTTGGTTCCGACCGCCACCTCGGACCTTGGTTCCGACCACCACCCAGGACCTTGGTTCCGAACGCCACCCCGGACCTTTGTTCCGACCGGCACCCCGGACCTTGGTTCCAACCGGCACCTCGGATCTTGGTTCCAACCGGCACCCCGGACCTTGGTTCCGACCACCACCCAGGACCTTTGTTCCGAACGCCACCCCGGACCTTGGTTCCGACTGCCCCCCTGGACTTTGGTTCCGAAGCTACCCCGGACCTTGGTTCCGACCGCCACCTGGGACCTTGGGTCTGACCGCGACCCCGGACCTCGGTTCCGACCGCCACCCTGGACCTTGGTTCCGACCACCACCCCGGACCTTGGTTCCGTCCACCACCCCGGACCTTGGTTCCGACCGCCACCTCGGATCTTGGTTCTGACCGCCACCCCGGACCTTGGTTCCAAGCGCCACCCAGGATCTTGGTTCCGACCGCCACCCCGGAACTTGGTACCGACCGGCACCCCGGACCTTGGTTCCGACCGCCACCTCGGACTTTGGCTCCGAATGCTACCCCGGACCTTGGTTCCGACCGCTGCCCCGGACCTTGGGTTCTGACCGTCACCCCGGTCCTTGGTTCCGATCGCCACCTCGGACCTTGGTTCCAACCGCTAGCCCAGACCGTGTTTCCGACCGCCATCCTGGACCTTTTTTCCTACCGCCACATCGGACCTTGGTTCCGATCGCGACCCCGGACCTTGGTCACGACCGCCACCCCAGACCTTGGTTCCGAACACCACCCCGGACCTTGGTTCCGACCGCCACCTCGGACCTTGGTTCCGACCGCCACCCCGGACCTTGGTTCCGACTGCCACGCCGGACCGTGGTATCGACTGCCCCCACGGACCTTGCTTCCGACCGCCACCCCGGACCTTAGTTCCGAGCGCCACCTCAGACCTTGGTTCTGACCGCCACCTCCACCTTTGTTCCGACCGCCACACCGGACCTTGGTTCCGACCGCCACACCGGACCTTGGTTCCGACAAACACCCAGGACCTTGGTTCCGACCGCAACCCCGGACCTTGCTTCCGACCGGCACTCCGGCTCTTGGTTCCATCCACCACCTCGGACCTTGGCTCAGAACGCTACCCCGTGCCTTGGTTCCGACCGCCATCCTGGACCTTGGTTCCGACCGCCAGCCCGGACCTTGGTTTGGACCGCCACACCGGACCTTGGTTCCGACCGCCACCCCGGACCTTGCTTCCAACCGCCACCCTGGACCTTGTTTCCGACCGCCACCCCAGACCTTGGTTCCGACTGCCACACCGGACCTTGGGATCTGACCGCCACTCCAGACCTTGGTTCCTACCGCCACCTCGGACCTTGGTTCCTTCCGCCACCTCGGACCTTGGTTCCGACCGCCACCCCAGACCTTAGTTCCGACCGCCACCCTGGACCTTGGTTCCAACCGCCACCCCGGACATTGGTTCCGACCGCCTGCCCGGACCTTGGTTTGGACCGCCATCCCGGACCATGGTTCCGACCGGCACCCCGGACCTTGGTTCCAACCGGCACCTTGGATCTTGGTTCCAACCGGCAACCCGGACCTTGGTTCCGACCACCACCCAGGACCTTTGTTCCGAACGCCACCCCGGACCTTGGTTCCGACTGCCCCCCTGGACTTTGGTTCCGAACCTACCCCGGACCTTGGTTCCGACCGCCACCCGGGACCTTGGTTCCGACCGCCACCTGGGACCTTGGGTCTGACCGCGACCCCGGACCTCGGTTCCGACCGCCACCCCGGACCTTGGTTCCAACCACCACCTCGGACCTTGGTTCCGACCACCACCTCGGACATTGGTTCTGACCGCCACCCCGGACCTTGGTTCCGACCGCCACCCCGGACCTTGGTTCCGACCGCCACCCTGGACCTTGGTTCCGACCGCCACCCCGGTCCTTGGTTCCGACCGCCACCCCGGACCTTGGTTCCGACCGACACTCCGGACCTTGGTTCCGTCCGCCACCCCGGTCCTTGGTTCCGACCGCCACCCCGGACCTTGGTTCCGACCGACACTCCGGACCTTGGTTCCGACCGCCACCCCGGACCTTCGTTCCGAACGCCACCCCGGACCTCAGTTCCGACCGCATCCCCGGACCTTGGTACCGAATGCCCCCCCGAACCTTGGTTCCGACCGCCACCCCGGACCTTGGTTCCGACCGCCACCCCAGACCTCGGTTCCGACCGCATCCCCGGACCTTGGTACCGAATGCCCCCCCGAACCTAGGTTCTGACCGCCACCCCGGACCATGGTTCCGACCGCCCACCAGACCTTGTGTCCGACCACCAGCCCAGACGTTGGTCTGACTGCCACCCCGGACCTTGGTTCTGACCGCCACCCCGGACCTTGGTTCCGACCTCTACCCAGGACCTTGGTTCCGACCACCACCCCGGACCTTGGTTCCGACCGCCACCTCGGACCTTGGTTCCGACCGCCACCCCGGACCTTGATTCCAACCGCCACGCCGGACCGTGGTATCGACTGCCCCCCCGGACCTTGGATCCGACCGCCACCCTGGACCTTAGTTCCGACCGCCACCTCGGACCTTGGTTCTGACCGCCACCTTCACCTTTGTTCCGACCGCCACCCAAGACCTTGGTTCCGAACGCCACCCCGGACCTTGGTTCCGACCACCACCCAGGACCTTGGTTCCGACCGCCACCCCGGTCCTTGGTTCCGACCGGCACCCGGATCTTGGTTCCGTCCACCACCTCGGAACTTGGCTCAGAATGCTACCCCGTGCCTTGGTTCCGACCGCCACCACGGACCTTGGTTCCGACCGCCACCCCGGACCTTGGTTCCGACTGCCACACCGGACCATGGGATGTGACCGCCCCTCCGGACCTTGGTTCCTACCGCCACCTCGGACCTTGGTTCCGACCGCCACCCCGGACCTTGGTCCCGACCGCCACCCCGGATCTTGGTTCCGACCGCCACCCCGGTCCTTGGTTCCGACCGGCACCCGGATCTTAGTTCCGTCCACCACCTCGGAACTTGGCTCAGAATGCTACCCCGTGCCTTGGTTCCGACCGCCACCACGGACCTTGGTTCCGACCGCCACCCCGGACCTTGGTTCCGACTGCCACACCGGACCATGGGATGTGACCGCCCCTCCGGACCTTGGTTCCTACCGCCACCTCGGACCTTGGTTCCGACCGCCACCCCGGACCTTGGTCCCGACCGCCACCCCGGATCTTGGTTCCGACCACCATCTCGGTCCTTGGTTCCGACCGCGACCCAGGACCTTGGTCCCGACCGCCACTCCGGACCTTGGTTCCTTCCGCCACCGCGGACCTTGGTTCCTACCGCCACCTCGGACCTTGATTCCGACCGCCACCACGGACCTTGGTTCCGACCACCACCCCGGACCTTGGTTCCGACCGCCACCTCGGACCTTGGTTCCGACCACCACCCAGGACCTTGGTTCCGAACGCCACCCCGGACCTTTGTTCCGACCGGCACCCCGGACCTTGGTTCCAACCGGCACCTCGGATCTTGGTTCCAACCGGCACCCCGGACCTTGGTTCCGACCACCACCCAGGACCTTTGTTCCGAACGCCACCCCGGACCTTGGTTCCGACTGCCCCCCTGGACTTTGGTTCCGAAGCTACCCCGGACCTTGGTTCCGACCGCCACCTGGGACCTTGGGTCTGACCGCGACCCCGGACCTCGGTTCCGACCGCCACCCTGGACCTTGGTTCCGACCACCACCCCGGACCTTGGTTCCGTCCACCACCCCGGACCTTGGTTCCGACCGCCACCTCGGATCTTGGTTCTGACCGCCACCCCGGACCTTGGTTCCAAGCGCCACCCAGGATCTTGGTTCCGACCGCCACCCCGGAACTTGGTACCGACCGGCACCCCGGACCTTGGTTCCGACCGCCACCTCGGACTTTGGCTCCGAATGCTACCCCGGACCTTGGTTCCGACCGCTGCCCCGGACCTTGGGTTCTGACCGTCACCCCGGTCCTTGGTTCCGATCGCCACCTCGGACCTTGGTTCCAACCGCTAGCCCAGACCGTGTTTCCGACCGCCATCCTGGACCTTTTTTCCTACCGCCACATCGGACCTTGGTTCCGATCGCGACCCCGGACCTTGGTCACGACCGCCACCCCAGACCTTGGTTCCGAACACCACCCCGGACCTTGGTTCCGACCGCCACCTTGGACCTTGGTTCCGACCGCCACCCCGGACCTTGGTTCCGACTGCCACGCCGGACCGTGGTATCGACTGCCCCCACGGACCTTGCTTCCGACCGCCACCCCGGACCTTAGTTCCGACCGCCACCTCAGACCTTGGTTCTGACCGCCACCTCCACCTTTGTTCCGACCGCCACACCGGACCTTGGTTCCGACCGCCACACCGGACCTTGGTTCCGACAAACACCCAGGACCTTGGTTCCGACCGCAACCCCGGACCTTGGTTCCGACCGGCACTCCAGCTCTTGGTTCCATCCACCACCTCGGACCTTGGCTCAGAACGCTACCCCGCGCCTTGGTTCCGACCGCCATCCTGGACCTTGGTTCCGACCGCCAGCCCGGACCTTGGTTTGGACCGCCACACCGGACCTTGGTTCCGACCGCCACCCCGGTCCTTGCTTCCAACCGCCACCCTGGACCTTGTTTCCGACCGCCACCCCAGACCTTGGTTCCGACTGCCACACCGGACCTTGGGATCTGACCGCCACTCCAGACCTTGGTTCCTACCGCCACCTCGGACCTTGGTTCCTTCCGCCACCTCGGACCTTGGTTCCGACCGCCACCCCAGACCTTAGTTCCGACCGCCACCCTGGACCTTGGTTCCAACCGCCACCCCGGACATTGGTTCCGACCGCCTGCCCGGACCTTGGTTTGGACCGCCATCCCGGACCATGGTTCCGACCGGCACCCCGGACCTTGGTTCCAACCGGCACCTTGGATCTTGGTTCCAACCGGCAACCCGGACCTTGGTTCCGACCACCACCCAGGACCTTTGTTCCGAACGCCACCCCGGACCTTGGTTCCGACTGCCCCCCTGGACTTTGGTTCCGAACCTACCCCGGACCTTGGTTCCGACCGCCACCCGGGACCTTGGTTCCGACCGCCACCTGGGACCTTGGGTCTGACCGCGACCCCGGACCTCGGTTCCGACCGCCACCCCGGACCTTGGTTCCAACCACCACCTCGGACCTTGGTTCCGACCACCACCTCGGACATTGGTTCTGACTGCCACCCCGGACCTTGGTTCCGACCGCCACCCCGGACCTTGGTTCCGACCGCCACCCCGGACCTTGGTTCCGACCGCCACCCCGGACCTTGGTTCCGACCGCCACCCTGGACCTTGGTTCCGACCACCACCCCGGACCTTGGTTCCGACCACCACCCCGGACCTTGGTTCCGACCGCCACCTCGGATCATGGTTCTGACCGCCACCCCACCTATGTTCCGACCGCCACCCCGGACCTTGGTTCCAAGCACCACCCAGGATCTTGGTTCCGATCGCCACCCCGGAACATGGTACCGACCGGCACCCCGGACCTTGGTTCCGACCGCCACCTCGGACTTTGGCTCCGAATGCTACCCCGGACCTTTGTTCCGACCGCTGCCCCGGACCTTGGGTTCTGACCGTCACCCCGGTCCTTGGTTCCGATCGCCACCTCGGACCTTGGTTCCAACCGCTAGCCCAGACCGTGTTTCGAACCGCCATCCTGGACTTTTTTTCCTACCGCCACATCGGACCTTGGTTCCGATCGCGACCCCGGACCTTCGTCTCGACCGCCACCCCGGACCTTGGTTCCGACCGCCACCCCGGTCCTTGGTTCCGACCGCCACCCCGGACCTTGGTTCCGACCGACACTCCGGACCTTGGTTCCGACCGCCACCCCGGACCTTCGTTCCGAACGCCACCCCGGACCTCGGTTCCGACCGCATCCCCGGACCTTGGTACCGAATGCCCCCCCGAACCTTGGTTCCGACCGCCACCCCGGACCTTGGTTCCGACCGCCACCCCAGACCTCAGTTCCGACCGCATCCCCGGACCTTGGTACCGAATGCCCCCCCGAACCTTGGTTCTGACCGCCACCCCGGACCATGGTTCCGACCGCCCACCAGACCTTGTGTCCGACCACCAGCCCAGACGTTGGTCTGACTGCCACCCCGGACCTTGGATCTGACCGCCACCCCGGACCTTGGTTCCGACCTCTACCCAGGACCTTGGTTCCGACCACCACCCCGGACCTTGGTTCCGACCGCCACCTCGGACCTTGGTTCCGACCGCCACCCCGGACCTTGGTTCCAACCGCCACGCCGGACCGTTGTAACGACTGCCACGCCGGACCTTGGATCCGACCGCCACCCTGGACCTTAGTTCCGACCGCCACCTCGGACCTTGGTTCTGACCGCCACCTTCACCTTTGTTCCGACCGCCACCCAAGACCTTGGTTCCGAACGCCACCCCGGACCTTGGTTCCGACCACCACCCAGGACCTTGGTTCCGACCGCCACCCCGGTCCTTGGTTCCGACCGGCACCCGGATCTTGGTTCCGTCCACCACCTCGGAACTTGGCTCAGAATGCTACCCCGTGCCTTGGTTCCGACCGCCACCCCGGACCTTGGTTCCGACCGCCACCCCGGACCTTGGTTCCGACTGCCACACCGGACCTTGGGATGTGACCGCCACTCCGGACCTTGGTTCCTACCGCCACCTCGGACCTTGGTTCCGACCGCCACCCCGGACCTTGGTCCCGACCGCCACCCCGGATCTTGGTTCCGACCACCATCTCGGTCCTTGGTTCCGACCGCGACCCAGGACCTTGGTCCCGACCGCCACTCCGGACCTTGGTTCCTTCCGCCACCGCGGACCTTGGTTCCTACCGCCACCTCGGACCTTGATTCCGACCGCCACCACGGACCTTGGTTCCGACCACCACCCCGGACCTTGGTTCCGACCGCCACCTCGGACCTTGGTTCCGACCACCACCCAGGACCTTGGTTCCGAACGCCACCCCGGACCTTTGTTCCGACCGGCACCCCGGACCTTGGTTCCAACCGGCACCTCGGATCTTGGTTCGAACCGGCACCCCGGACCTTGGTTCCGACCACCACCCAGGACCTTTGTTCCGAACGCCACCCCGGACCTTGGTTCCGACTGCCCCCCTGGACTTTGGTTCCGAAGCTAACCCGGACCTTGGTTCCGACCGCCACCTGGGACCTTGGGTCTGACCGCGACCCCGGACCTCGGTTCCGACCGCCACCCCGGACCTTGGTTCCAACCACCACCTCGGACCTTGGTTCCGACCACCACCTCAGACATTGGTTCTGACCGCCACCCCGGACCTTGGTTCCGACCGCCACCCCGGACCTTGGTTCCGACCGCCACCCCGGACCTTGGTTCCGACCGCCACCCCGGACCTTGGTTCCGACCGCCACCCTGGACCTTGGTTCCGACCACCACCCCGGACCTTGGTTCCGTCCACCACCCCGGACCTAGGTTCCGACCGCCACCTCGGATCTTGGTTCTGACCGCCACCCTGGACCTTGGTTCCAAGCGCCACCCAGGATCTTGGTTCCGACCGCCACCCCGGAACTTGGTACCGACCGGCACCCCGGACCTTGGTTCCGACCGCCACCTCGGACTTTGGCTCCGAATGCTACCCCGGACCTTGGTTCCGACCGCTGCCCCGGACCTTGGGTTCTGACCGTCACCCCGGTCCTTGGTTCCGATCGCCACCTCGGACCTTGGTTCCAACCGCTAGCCCAGACCGTGTTTCCGACCGCCATCCTGGACCTTTTTTCCTACCGCCACATCAGACCTTGGTTCCGATCGCGACCCCGGACCTTGGTCACGACCGCCACCCCGGACCTTGGTTCCGACCACCACCCCGGACCTTGGTTCCGACCGCCACCTCGGACCTTGGTTCCGACCGCCACCCCGGACCTTGGTTCCGACTGCCACGCCGGACCGTGGTATCGACTGCCCCCACGGACCTTGCTTCCGACCGCCAACCCGGACCTTAGTTCCGACCGCCACCTCAGACCTTGGTTCTGACCGCCACCTCCACCTTTGTTCCGACCGCCACACCGGACCTTGGTTCCGACCGCCACACCGGACCTTGGTTCCGACCAACACCCAGGACCTTGGTTCCGACCGCAACCCCGGACCATGGTTCCGACCGGCACTCCGGCTCTTGGTTCCATCTACCACCTCGGACCTTGGCTCAGAACGCTACCCCGTGCCTTGGTTCCGACCGCCATCCTGGACCTTGGTTCCGACCGCCAGCCCGGACCTTGGTTTGGACCGCCACACCGGACCTTGGTTCCGACCGCCACCCCGGACCTTGCTTCCAACCGCCACCCTGGACCTTGTTTCCGACCGCCACCCCAGACCTTGGTTCCGACTGCCACACCGGACCTGGGGATCTGACCGCCACTCCAGACCTTGGTTCCTACCGCCACCTCAGACCTTGGTTCCTTCCGCCACCTCGGACCTTGGTTCCGACCGCCACCCCAGACCTTAGTTCCGACCGCACCCTGGACCTTGGTTCCAACCGCCACCCCGGACATTGGTTCCGACCGCCTGCCCGGTCCTTGGTTTGGACCGCCACCCCGGACCATGGTTACGGCCGGCACCCCGGACCTTGGTTCCAACCGGCACCTTGGATCTTGGTTCCAACCGGCACCCCGGACCTTGGTTCCGACCACCACCCAGGACCTTTGTTCCGAACGCCACCCCGGACCTTGGTTCCGACTGCCCCCTTGGACTTTGGTTCCGAACCTACCCCGGACCTTGGTTCCGACCGCCACCCGGGACCTTGGTTCCGACCGCCACCTGGGACCTTGGGTCTGACCGCGACCCCGGACCTCGGTTCCGACCGCCACCCCGGACCTTGGTTCCAACCACCACCTCGGACCTTGGTTCCGACCACCACCTCGGACATTGGTTCTGACCGCCACCCCGGACCTTGGTTCCGACCGCCACCCCGGACCTTGGTTCCGACCGCCACCCCGGACCTTGGTTCCGACCGCCACCCCGGACCTTGGTTCCGACCGCCACCCTGGACCTTGGTTCCGACCACCACCCCGGACCTTGGTTCCGTCCACCACCCCGGACCTTGGTTCCGACCGCCACCTCGGATCTTGGTTCTGACCGCCACCCCACCTATGTTCCGACCGCCACCCCGGACCTTGGTTCCAAGCGCCACCCAGGATCTTGGTTCCGACCGCCACCCCGGAACTTGGTACCGACCGGCACCCCGGACCTTGGTTCCGACCGCCACCTCGGACTTTGGCTCCGAATGCTACCCCGGACCTTGGTTCCGACCGCTGCCCCGGACCTTGGGTTCTGACCGTCACCCCGGTCCTTGGTTCCGATCGCCACCTCGGACCTTGGTTCCAACCGCTAGCCCAGACCGTGTTTCGAACCACCATCCTGGACCATTATTCCTACCGCCACATCGGACCTTGGTTCCGATCGCGACCCCGGACCTTCGTCACGACCGCCACCCCGGACCTTGGTTCCGACCACCACCCCGGACCTTGGTTCCGACCGCCACCTCGGACCTTGGTTCCGACCGCCACCCCGGACCTTGGTTCCGACTGCCACCTCAGACCTTGGTTCTGACCGCCACCTCCACCTTTGTTCCGACCGCCACCCCGGACCTTGGTTCCGACCGCCACACCGGACCTTGGTTCCGACCAACACCCAGGACCTTGGTTCCGACCGCAACCCCGGACCTTGGTTCCGACCGGCACTCCGGCTCTTGGTTCCAACCACCTGCCCGGACCTTGGTTTGGACCGCCACCCCGGACCTTGGTTCCGACCGCCACCCCGGACCTTGGTTCCGACCGCCACCCTGGACCTTGTTTCCGACTGCAACCTCGGACCTTGGTTCCGACCGCCATCCTGGACCTTGGTTCCGACCGCCACCCCGGTCCTTGGTTCTGACCGCCACTCCGGACCTTTTTTGC
The DNA here is from genome assembly GCF_964213995.1 of Mustelus asterias. Classification (NCBI taxonomy): domain Eukaryota; kingdom Metazoa; phylum Chordata; class Chondrichthyes; order Carcharhiniformes; family Triakidae; genus Mustelus; species Mustelus asterias. The sequence goes on from NW_027590167.1 coordinate 262,649, forward strand.
GACCGCCACCCCGGACCTTGGTTCCGACCGACACTCCGGACCTTGGTTCCGACCGCCACCCCGGACCTTGGTTCCGAACGCCACCGCGGACCTCGGTTCCAACCGCCCCCCCGGACCTCGGTTCCGACCGCATCCCCGGACCTTGGTACCGAATGCCCCCCCGAACCTTGGTTCCGACCGCCACCCCGGACCTTGGTTCCGACCGCCACCCCAGACCTCGGTTCCGACCGCATCCCCGGACCTTGGTACCGAATGCCCCCCCGAACCTTGGTTCCGACCGCCACCCCGGACCATGGTTCCGACCGCCACCCCGGACCATTGTTCCGGCCACCACCTCGGTCCTCGGTTCCGACCGCGACCCCGGACCTTGGTCCCGACCGCCACTCCGGACCTTGGTTCCTGCCGCCACCGCGGACCTTGGTTCCTACCGCCACCTCGGACCTTGATTCCGTCCGCCACCCCGGACCTTGGTTCCGACCGCCACCCCGGACCTTGGTTCCAACCGCCACCCCGGACCTCGGATCCGACCGCATCCCCGGACCTTGGTACCGAATGCCCCCCCGAACCTTGGTTCCGACCGCCACCACGGACCTTGGTTCCGACCGCCACCCCAGACCTCGGTTCCGACAACATCCCCGGACCTTGGTACCGAATGCCCCCCCGAACTTTGGTTCCGACCGCCACCCCAGACCATGGTTCCGACCGCGACCCCGGACCTTGGTCCCGACCGCCACTCCGGACCGTGGTTCCTGCCGCCACCGCGGACCATTGTTCCTACCGCCACCTCGGACCTTGATTCCGACCGCCACCCCGGACCTCGGTTCCGAACGCCACCCCGGACCTCGGTTCCGAACGCCACCCCGGACCTTGGTTCCGACTGCCACCCCGGACTTTGGTTCCGAAGCTACCCTGGACCTTGGTTCCGACCGCCACCCGGGACCTTGGTTCCGACCGCCACCAGGGACATTGGTTCCGACCGCCATCCTGGACCTTGGTTCCGACCGCCATCCTGGACCTTGGTTCCGAACTCCAGCCCGGACCTTGGTTTGGACAGGCACCCCGGACCTTGGTTCCGACCGCCACCCCAGACCTTGGTTCCGACCGCCACCCTGGACCTTGATTCCGACCACCACCCCGGACCTTGGTTCCGTCCACCACCCCGGACCTTGGTTCCGACCGCCACCTCGGATCTTGGTTCTGACCGCCAGCCCACCTTTGTTCCGACCGCCACCCCGGACCTTGGTTCCAAGCGCCACCCAGGATCTTGGTTCCGACCGCCACCCCGGAACTTGGTACCGACCGGCACCCCGGACCTGGGTTCCGACCGCCACCTCGGACTTTGGCTCCGAATGCCCCCCCGAACCTTGGTTCCGACCGCCACCCCGGACCTTGGTTCCGGCCGCCACCCCAGACCTCAGTTCCGACCGCATCCCCGGACCTTGGTACCGAATGCCCCCCCGAACCTTGGTTCTGACCGCCACCCCGGACCATGGTTCCGACCGCCCACCAGACCTTGTGTCCGACCACCAGCCCAGACGTTGGTCTGACTGCCACCCCGGACCTTGGTTCTGACCGCCACCCCGGACCTTGGTTCCGACCTCTACCCAGGACCTTGGTTCCGACCACCACCCCGGACCTTGGTTCCGACCGCCACCTCGGACCTTGGTTCCGACCGCCACACCGGACCTTGGTTCCAACCGCCACGCCGGACCGTTGTATCGACTGCCACGCCGGACCTTGGATCCGACCGCCACCCTGGACCTTAGTTCCGACCGCCACCTCGGACCTTGGTTCTGACCGCCACCTTCACCTTTGTTCCGACCGCCACCCAAGACCTTGGTTCCGAACGCCACCCCGGACCTTGGTTCCGACCACCACCCAGGACCTTGGTTCCGACCGCCACCCCGGTCCTTGGTTCCGACCGGCACCCGGATCTTGGTTCCGTCCACCACCTCGGAACTTGGCTCAGAATGCTACCCCGTGCCTTGGTTCCGACCGCCACCCCGGACCTTGGTTCCGACCGCCACCCCGGACCTTGGTTCCGACTGCCACACCGGACCTTGGGATGTGACCGCCACTCCGGACCTTGGTTCCTACCGCCACCTCGGACCTTGGTTCCGACCGCCACCCCGGACCATGGTCCCGACCGCCACCCCGGATCTTGGTTCCGACCACCATCGCGGTCCTTGGTTCCGACCGCGACCCAGGACCTTGGTCCCGACCGCCACTCCGGACCTTGGTTCCTTCCGCCACCGCGGACCTTGGTTCCTACCGCCACCTCGGACCTTGATTCCGACCGCCACCACGGACCTTAGTTCCGACCACCACCCCGGACCTTGGTTCCGACCGCCACCTCGGACCTTGGTTCCGACCACCACCCAGGACCTTGGTTCCGAACGCCACCCCGGACCTTTGTTCCGACCGGCACCCCGGACCTTGGTTCCAACCGGCACCTCGGATCTTGGTTCCAACCGGCACCCCGGACCTGGTTCCGACCACCACCCAGGACCTTTGTTCCGAACGCCACCCCGGACCTTGGTTCCGACTGCCCCCCTGGACTTTGGTTCCGAAGCTACCCCGGACCTTGGTTCCGACCGCCACCTGGGACCTTGGGTCTGACCGCGACCCCGGACCTCGGTTCCGACCGCCACCCCGGACCTTGGTTCCAACCACCACCTCGGACCTTGGTTCCGACCACCACCTCAGACATTGTTTCTGACCGCCACCCCGGACCTTGGTTCCGACCGCCACCCCGGACCTTGGTTCCGACCGCCACCCCGGACCTTGGTTCCGACCGCCACCCCGGACCTTGGTTCCGACCGCCACCCTGGACCTTGGTTCCGACCACCACCCCGGACCTTGGTTCCGTCCACCACCCCGGACCTTGGTTCCGACCGCCACCTCGGATCTTGGTTCTGACCGCCACCCCGGACCTTGGTTCCAAGCGCCACCCAGGATCTTGGTTCCGACCGCCACCCCGGAACTTGGTACCGACCGGCACCCCGGACCTTGGTTCCGACCGCCACCTCGGACTTTGGCTCCGAATGCTACCCCGGACCTTGGTTCCGACCGCTGCCCCGGACCTTGGGTTCTGACCGTCACCCCGGTCCTTGGTTCCGATCGCCACCTCGGACCTTGGTTCCAACCGCTAGCCCAGACCGTGTTTCCGACCGCCATCCTGGACCTTTTTTCCTACCGCCACATCGGACCTTGGTTCCGATCGCGACCCCGGACCTTGGTCACGACCGCCACCCCGGACCTTGGTTCCGACCACCACCCCGGACCTTGGTTCCGACCGCCACCTCGGACCTTGGTTCCGACCGCCACCCCGGACCTTGGTTCCGACTGCCACGCCGGACCGTGGTATCGACTGCCCCCACGGACCTTGCTTCCGACCGCCAACCCGGACCTTAGTTCCGACCGCCACCTCAGACCTTGGTTCTGACCGCCACCTCCACCTTTGTTCCGACCGCCACACCGGACCTTGGTTCCGACCGCCACACCGGACCTTGGTTCCGACCAACACCCAGGACCTTGGTTCCGAACGCAACCCCGGACCTTGGTTCCGACCGGCACTCCGGCTCTTGGTTCCATCCACCACCTTGGACCTTGGCTCAGAACGCTACCCCGTGCCTTGGTTCCGACCGCCATCCTGGACCTTGGTTCCGACCGCCAGCCCGGACCTTGGTTTGGACCGCCACACCGGACCTTGGTTCCGACCGCCACCCCGGACCTTGCTTCCAACCGCCACCCTGGACCTTGTTTCCGACCGCCACCCCAGACCTTGGTTCCGACTGCCACACCGGACCTGGGGATCTGACCGCCACTCCAGACCTTGGTTCCTACCGCCACCTCGGACCTTGGTTCCTTCCGCCACCTCGGACCTTGGTTCCGACCGCCACCCCAGACCTTAGTTCCGACCGCACCCTGGACCTTGGTTCCAACCGCCACCCCGGACATTGGTTCCGACCGCCTGCCCGGTCCTTGGTTTGGACCGCCACCCCGGACCATGGTTACGGCCGGCACCCCGGACCTTGGTTCCAACCGGCACCTTGGATCTTGGTTCCAACCGGCACCCTGGACCTTGGTTCCGACCACCACCCAGGACCTTTGTTCCGAACGCCACCCCGGACCTTGGTTCCGACTGCCCCCCTGGACTTTGGTTCCGAACCTACCCCGGACCTTGGTTCCGACCGCCACCCGGGACCTTGGTTCCGACCGCCACCTGGGACCTTGGGTCTGACCGCGACCCCGGACCTCGGTTCCGACCGCCACCCCGGACCTTGGTTCCAACCACCACCTCGGACCTTGGTTCAGACCACCACCTCGGACATTGGTTCTGACCGCCACCCCGGACCTTGGTTCCGACCGCCACCCCGGACCTTGGTTCCGACCGCCACCCCGGACCTTGGTTCCGACCGCCACCCTGGACCTTGGTTCCGACCACCACCCCGGACCTTGGTTCCGTCCACCACCCCGGACCTTGGTTCCGACCGCCACCTCGGATCTTGGTTCTGACCGCCACCCCACCTATGTTCCGACCGCCACCCCGGACCTTGGTTCCAAGCGCCACCCAGGATCTTGGTTCCGACCGCCACCCCGGAACTTGGTACCGACCGGCACCCCGGACCTTGGTTCCGACCGCCACCTCGGACTTTGGCTCCGAATGCTACCCCGGACCTTGGTTCCGACCGCTGCCCCGGACCTTGGGTTCTGACCGTCACCCCGGTCCTTGGTTCCGATCGCCACCTCGGACCTTGGTTCCAACCGCTAGCCCAGACCGTGTTTCGAACCGCCATCCTGGACCTTTATTCCTACCGCCACATCGGACCTTGGTTCCGATCGCGACCCCGGACCTTCGTCACGACCGCCACCCCGGACCTTGGTTCCGACCACCACCCCGGACCTTGGTTCCGACCGCCACCTCGGACCTTGGTTCCGACCGCCACCCCGGACCTTGGTTCCGACTGCCACCTCAGACCTTGGTTCTGACCGCCACCTCCACCTTTGTTCCGACCGCCACCCCGGACCTTGGTTCCGACCGCCACACCGGACCTTGGTTCCGACCAACACCCAGGACCTTGGTTCCGACCGCAACCCCGGACCTTGGTTCCGACCGGCACTCCGGCTCTTGGTTCCAACCACCTGCCCGGACCTTGGTTTGGACCGCCACCCCGGACCTTGGTTCCGACCGCCACCCCGGACCTTGGTTCCGACCGCCACCCTGGACCTTGTTTCCGACTGCAACCTCGGACCTTGGTTCCGACCGCCATCCTGGACCTTGGTTCCGACCGCCACCCCGGTCCTTGGTTCCGACCGCCACTCCGGACCTTTTTTGCGACCGCCACCCCGGACCTTGGTTCCGACCGACACTCCGGACCTTGGTTCCGACCGCCACCCCGGACCTTGGTTCCGAACGCCACCGCGGACCTCGGTTCCAACCGCCCCCCCGGACCTCGGTTCCGACCGCATCCCCGGACCTTGGTACCGAATGCCCCCCCGAACCTTGGTTCCGACCGCCACCCCGGACCTTGGTTCCGACCGACACCCCAGACCTCGGTTCCGACCGCATCCCCGGACCTTGGTACCGAATGCCCCCCCGAACCTTGGTTCCGACCGCCACCCCGGACCATGGTTCCGACCGCCACCCCGGACCATTGTTCCGGCCACCACCTCGGTCCTCGGTTCCGACCGCGACCCCGGACCTTGGTCCCGACCGCCACTCCGGACCTTGGTTCCTGCCGCCACCGCGGACCTTGGTTCCTACCGCCACCTCGGACCTTGATTCCGTCCGCCACCCCGGACCTTGGTTCCGACCGCCACCCCGGACCTTGGTTCCAACCGCCACCCCGGACCTCGGATCCGACCGCATCCCCGGACCTTGGTACCGAATGCCCCCCCGAACCTTGGTTCCGACCGCCACCACGGACCTTGGTTCCGACCGCCACCCCAGACCTCGGTTCCGACAACATCCCCGGACCTTGGTACCGAATGCCCCCCCGAACTTTGGTTCCGACCGCCACCCCAGACCATGGTTCCGACCGCGACCCCGGACCTTGGTCCCGACCGCCACTCCGGACCTTGGTTCCTGCCGCCACCGCGGACCATTGTTCCTACCGCCACCTCGGACCTTGATTCCGACCGCCACCCCGGACCTCGGTTCCGAACGCCACCCCGGACCTTGGTTCCGACTGCCACCCCGGACTTTGGTTCCGAAGCTACCCTGGACCTTGGTTCCGACCGCCACCCAGGACCTTGGTTCCGACCGCCACCAGGGACTTTGGTTCCGACCGCCATCCTGGACCTTGGTTCCGACCGCCATCCTGGACCTTGGTTCCGAACTCCAGCCCGGACCTTGGTTTGGACAGGCACCCCGGACCTTGGTTCCGACCGCCACCCCAGACCTTGGTTCCGACCGCCACCCTGGACCTTGATTCCGACCACCACCCCGGACCTTGGTTCCGTCCACCACCCCGGACCTTGGTTCCGACCGCCACCTCGGATCTTGGTTCTGACCGCCACCCCACCTTTGTTCCGACCGCCACCCCGGACCTTGGTTCCAAGCGCCACCCAGGATCTTGGTTCCGACCGCCACCCCGGAACTTGGTACCGACCGGCACCCCGGACCTGGGTTCCGACCGCCACCTCGGACTTTGGCTCCGAACGCTACCCCGGACCTTGGTTCCGGCCGCTGCCCCGGACCTTGGGTTCTGACCGTCACCCGGATCTTGGTTCCGTCCACCACCTCGGAACTTGGCTCAGAACGCTACCCCGTGCCTTGGTTCCGACCGCCACCCCGGACGTTGGTTCCGACTGCCACACCGGACCTTGGGATGTGACCGCCACTCCGGACCTTGGTTCCTACCGCCACTTCGGACCTTGGACCCGACCGCCACCCCGGACTTTGGTCCCGACCGCCACCCCGGATCTTGGTTCCGACCACCACCTCGGTCCTTGGTTCCGACCGCGACCCAGGTCCTTGGTCCCGACCGCCACTCCGGACCTTGTTTCCTTCCGCCACCGCGGACCTTGGTTCCTACCGCCACCTCGGACCTTGATTCCGACCGCCACCACGGACCATGGTTCCGACCACCACTCCGGACCTTGGTTCCGACCGCCACCTCGGACCTTGGTTCCGACCACCACCCAGGACCTTGGTTCCGACCGCCACCCCAGACCTCGGTTCCGACCACATCCCCGGACCTTGGAACCGAATGCCCCCCCGAACCTTGGTTCCGACCGCCACCCGGGACCTTGGTTCCGACCGCCACCCCAGACCTCGGTTCCGACCGCATCCCCGGACCTTGGTACCGAATGCCCCCCCGAACCTTGGTTCCGACCGCCACCCCGGACCATGGTTCCGACCGCCACCCCGGACCATTGTTCCGACCACCACCTCGGTCCATGGTTCCGACCGCGACCCCGGACCTTGGTCCCGACCGCCACTCCGGACCTTGGTTCCTGCCACCACCGCGGACCTTGGTTCCTACCGCCACCTCGGACCTTGATTCCGACCGCCACCCCGGACCTTGGTTCCGACCGCCACCGCGGACCTTGGTTCCAACCGCCACCCCGGACCTCGGTTCCGACCGCATCCCCGGACCTTGGTACCGAATGCCCCCCCGAACCTTGGTTCCGACCGCCACCCCGGACCTTGGTTCCGACCGCCACCCCAGACCTCGGTTCTGACCACATCCCCGGATCTTGGTACCGAATGCCCCCCCGAACTTTGGTTCCGACCGCCACCCCAGACCATGGTTCCGACCGCGACCCCGGACCTTGGTCCCGACCGCCACTCCGGACCTTGGTTCCTGCCGCCACCGCGGACCATTGTTCCTACCGCCACCTCGGACCTTGATTCCGACCGCCACCCCGGACCTCGGTTCCGAACGCCACCCCGGACCTTGGTTCCGACTGCCACCCCGGACTTTGGTTCCGAAGCTACCCTGGACCTTGGTTCCGACCGCCACCCGGGACCTTGGTTCCGACCGCCACCAGGGACTTTGGTTCCGACCGCCATCCTGGACCTTGGTTCCGACCGCCATCCTGGACCTTGGTTCCGAACTCCAGCCCGGACCTTGGTTTGGACAGGCACCCCGGACCTAGGTTCCGACCGCCACCCCAGACCTTGGTTCCGACCGCCACCCTGGACCTTGATTCCGACCACCACCCCGGACCTTGGTTCCGTCCACCACCCCGGACCTTGGTTCCGACCGCCACCTCGGATCTTGGTTCTGACCTCCACCCCACCTTTGTTCCGACCGCCACCCCGGACCTTGGTTCCAAGCACCACCCAGGATCTTGGTTCCGACCGGCACCCCGGACCTGGGTTCCGACCGCCACCTCGGACTTTGGCTCCGAACGCTACCCCGGACCTTGGTTCCGGCCGCTGCCCCGGACCTTGGGTTCTGACCGTCACCCGGATCTTGGTTCCGTCCACCACCTCGGAACTTGGCTCAGAACGCTACCCCGTGCCTTGGTTCCGACCGTCACCCCGGACCTTGGTTCCGACCGCCACCCCGGACCTTGGTTCCGACTGCCACACCGGACCTTGGGATGTGACCGCCACTCCGGACCTTGGTTCCTACCGCCACTTCGGACCTTGGTTCCGACCGCCACCCCGGACTTTGGTCCCGACCGCCACCCCGGACCTTGGTTCCGAACGCCACCCGGGACCTTGGTTCCGACCGCAACCCGGGACCTTGGTTCCAACCACCACCTCGGACCTTGGTTCCGACCACCACCTCGGACATTGGTTCTGACCGCCACCCCGGACCTTGGCTCCGACCGCAACACCGGACCATCGTTCCTACCGCCACCTCGGACCTTGGTTCTGACCGCCACCTCCACCTTTGTTCCGACCGCCACACCGGACCTTGGTTCCGACCGCCACACCGGACCTTGGTTCCGACCAACACCCAGGACCTTGGTTCCGAACGCAACCCCGGACCTTGGTTCCGACCGGCACTCCGGCTCTTGGTTCCATCCACCACCTTGGACCTTGGCTCAGAACGCTACCCCGTGCCTTGGTTCCGACCGCCATCCTGGACCTTGGTTCCGACCGCCAGCCCGGACCTTGGTTTGGACCGCCACACCGGACCTTGGTTCCGACCGCCACCCCGGACCTTGCTTCCAACCGCCACCCTGGACCTTGTTTCCGACCGCCACCCCAGACCTTGGTTCCGACTGCCACACCGGACCTGGGGATCTGACCGCCACTCCAGACCTTGGTTCCTACCGCCACCTCGGACCTTGGTTCCTTCCGCCACCTCGGACCTTGGTTCCGACCGCCACCCCAGACCTTAGTTCCGACCGCACCCTGGACCTTGGTTCCAACCGCCACCCCGGACATTGGTTCCGACCGCCTGCCCGGTCCTTGGTTTGGACCGCCACCCCGGACCATGGTTACGGCCGGCACCCCGGACCTTGGTTCCAACCGGCACCTTGGATCTTGGTTCCAACCGGCACCCTGGACCTTGGTTCCGACCACCACCCAGGACCTTTGTTCCGAACGCCACCCCGGACCTTGGTTCCGACTGCCCCCCTGGACTTTGGTTCCGAACCTACCCCGGACCTTGGTTCCGACCGCCACCCGGGACCTTGGTTCCGACCGCCACCTGGGACCTTGGGTCTGACCGCGACCCCGGACCTCGGTTCCGACCGCCACCCCGGACCTTGGTTCCAACCACCACCTCGGACCTTGGTTCAGACCACCACCTCGGACATTGGTTCTGACCGCCACCCCGGACCTTGGTTCCGACCGCCACCCCGGACCTTGGTTCCGACCGCCACCCCGGACCTTGGTTCCGACCGCCACCCTGGACCTTGGTTCCGACCACCACCCCGGACCTTGGTTCCGTCCACCACCCCGGACCTTGGTTCCGACCGCCACCTCGGATCTTGGTTCTGACCGCCACCCCACCTATGTTCCGACCGCCACCCCGGACCTTGGTTCCAAGCGCCACCCAGGATCTTGGTTCCGACCGCCACCCCGGAACTTGGTACCGACCGGCACCCCGGACCTTGGTTCCGACCGCCACCTCGGACTTTGGCTCCGAATGCTACCCCGGACCTTGGTTCCGACCGCTGCCCCGGACCTTGGGTTCTGACCGTCACCCCGGTCCTTGGTTCCGATCGCCACCTCGGACCTTGGTTCCAACCGCTAGCCCAGACCGTGTTTCGAACCGCCATCCTGGACCTTTATTCCTACCGCCACATCGGACCTTGGTTCCGATCGCGACCCCGGACCTTCGTCACGACCGCCACCCCGGACCTTGGTTCCGACCACCACCCCGGACCTTGGTTCCGACCGCCACCTCGGACCTTGGTTCCGACCGCCACCCCGGACCTTGGTTCCGACTGCCACCTCAGACCTTGGTTCTGACCGCCACCTCCACCTTTGTTCCGACCGCCACCCCGGACCTTGGTTCCGACCGCCACACCGGACCTTGGTTCCGACCAACACCCAGGACCTTGGTTCCGACCGCAACCCCGGACCTTGGTTCCGACCGGCACTCCGGCTCTTGGTTCCAACCACCTGCCCGGACCTTGGTTTGGACCGCCACCCCGGACCTTGGTTCCGACCGCCACCCCGGACCTTGGTTCCGACCGCCACCCTGGACCTTGTTTCCGACTGCAACCTCGGACCTTGGTTCCGACCGCCATCCTGGACCTTGGTTCCGACCGCCACCCCGGTCCTTGGTTCCGACCGCCACTCCGGACCTTTTTTGCGACCGCCACCCCGGACCTTGGTTCCGACCGACACTCCGGACCTTGGTTCCGACCGCCACCCCGGACCTTGGTTCCGAACGCCACCGCGGACCTCGGTTCCAACCGCCCCCCCGGACCTCGGTTCCGACCGCATCCCCGGACCTTGGTACCGAATGCCCCCCCGAACCTTGGTTCCGACCGCCACCCCGGACCTTGGTTCCGACCGACACCCCAGACCTCGGTTCCGACCGCATCCCCGGACCTTGGTACCGAATGCCCCCCCGAACCTTGGTTCCGACCGCCACCCCGGACCATGGTTCCGACCGCCACCCCGGACCATTGTTCCGGCCACCACCTCGGTCCTCGGTTCCGACCGCGACCCCGGACCTTGGTCCCGACCGCCACTCCGGACCTTGGTTCCTGCCGCCACCGCGGACCTTGGTTCCTACCGCCACCTCGGACCTTGATTCCGTCCGCCACCCCGGACCTTGGTTCCGACCGCCACCCCGGACCTTGGTTCCAACCGCCACCCCGGACCTCGGATCCGACCGCATCCCCGGACCTTGGTACCGAATGCCCCCCCGAACCTTGGTTCCGACCGCCACCACGGACCTTGGTTCCGACCGCCACCCCAGACCTCGGTTCCGACAACATCCCCGGACCTTGGTACCGAATGCCCCCCCGAACTTTGGTTCCGACCGCCACCCCAGACCATGGTTCCGACCGCGACCCCGGACCTTGGTCCCGACCGCCACTCCGGACCTTGGTTCCTGCCGCCACCGCGGACCATTGTTCCTACCGCCACCTCGGACCTTGATTCCGACCGCCACCCCGGACCTCGGTTCCGAACGCCACCCCGGACCTTGGTTCCGACTGCCACCCCGGACTTTGGTTCCGAAGCTACCCTGGACCTTGGTTCCGACCGCCACCCAGGACCTTGGTTCCGACCGCCACCAGGGACTTTGGTTCCGACCGCCATCCTGGACCTTGGTTCCGACCGCCATCCTGGACCTTGGTTCCGAACTCCAGCCCGGACCTTGGTTTGGACAGGCACCCCGGACCTTGGTTCCGACCGCCACCCCAGACCTTGGTTCCGACCGCCACCCTGGACCTTGATTCCGACCACCACCCCGGACCTTGGTTCCGTCCACCACCCCGGACCTTGGTTCCGACCGCCACCTCGGATCTTGGTTCTGACCGCCACCCCACCTTTGTTCCGACCGCCACCCCGGACCTTGGTTCCAAGCGCCACCCAGGATCTTGGTTCCGACCGCCACCCCGGAACTTGGTACCGACCGGCACCCCGGACCTGGGTTCCGACCGCCACCTCGGACTTTGGCTCCGAACGCTACCCCGGACCTTGGTTCCGGCCGCTGCCCCGGACCTTGGGTTCTGACCGTCACCCGGATCTTGGTTCCGTCCACCACCTCGGAACTTGGCTCAGAACGCTACCCCGTGCCTTGGTTCCGACCGCCACCCCGGACGTTGGTTCCGACTGCCACACCGGACCTTGGGATGTGACCGCCACTCCGGACCTTGGTTCCTACCGCCACTTCGGACCTTGGACCCGACCGCCACCCCGGACTTTGGTCCCGACCGCCACCCCGGATCTTGGTTCCGACCACCACCTCGGTCCTTGGTTCCGACCGCGACCCAGGTCCTTGGTCCCGACCGCCACTCCGGACCTTGTTTCCTTCCGCCACCGCGGACCTTGGTTCCTACCGCCACCTCGGACCTTGATTCCGACCGCCACCACGGACCATGGTTCCGACCACCACTCCGGACCTTGGTTCCGACCGCCACCTCGGACCTTGGTTCCGACCACCACCCAGGACCTTGGTTCCGACCGCCACCCCAGACCTCGGTTCCGACCACATCCCCGGACCTTGGAACCGAATGCCCCCCCGAACCTTGGTTCCGACCGCCACCCGGGACCTTGGTTCCGACCGCCACCCCAGACCTCGGTTCCGACCGCATCCCCGGACCTTGGTACCGAATGCCCCCCCGAACCTTGGTTCCGACCGCCACCCCGGACCATGGTTCCGACCGCCACCCCGGACCATTGTTCCGACCACCACCTCGGTCCATGGTTCCGACCGCGACCCCGGACCTTGGTCCCGACCGCCACTCCGGACCTTGGTTCCTGCCACCACCGCGGACCTTGGTTCCTACCGCCACCTCGGACCTTGATTCCGACCGCCACCCCGGACCTTGGTTCCGACCGCCACCGCGGACCTTGGTTCCAACCGCCACCCCGGACCTCGGTTCCGACCGCATCCCCGGACCTTGGTACCGAATGCCCCCCCGAACCTTGGTTCCGACCGCCACCCCGGACCTTGGTTCCGACCGCCACCCCAGACCTCGGTTCTGACCACATCCCCGGATCTTGGTACCGAATGCCCCCCCGAACTTTGGTTCCGACCGCCACCCCAGACCATGGTTCCGACCGCGACCCCGGACCTTGGTCCCGACCGCCACTCCGGACCTTGGTTCCTGCCGCCACCGCGGACCATTGTTCCTACCGCCACCTCGGACCTTGATTCCGACCGCCACCCCGGACCTCGGTTCCGAACGCCACCCCGGACCTTGGTTCCGACTGCCACCCCGGACTTTGGTTCCGAAGCTACCCTGGACCTTGGTTCCGACCGCCACCCGGGACCTTGGTTCCGACCGCCACCAGGGACTTTGGTTCCGACCGCCATCCTGGACCTTGGTTCCGACCGCCATCCTGGACCTTGGTTCCGAACTCCAGCCCGGACCTTGGTTTGGACAGGCACCCCGGACCTAGGTTCCGACCGCCACCCCAGACCTTGGTTCCGACCGCCACCCTGGACCTTGATTCCGACCACCACCCCGGACCTTGGTTCCGTCCACCACCCCGGACCTTGGTTCCGACCGCCACCTCGGATCTTGGTTCTGACCTCCACCCCACCTTTGTTCCGACCGCCACCCCGGACCTTGGTTCCAAGCACCACCCAGGATCTTGGTTCCGACCGGCACCCCGGACCTGGGTTCCGACCGCCACCTCGGACTTTGGCTCCGAACGCTACCCCGGACCTTGGTTCCGGCCGCTGCCCCGGACCTTGGGTTCTGACCGTCACCCGGATCTTGGTTCCGTCCACCACCTCGGAACTTGGCTCAGAACGCTACCCCGTGCCTTGGTTCCGACCGCCACCCCGGACCTTGGTTCCGACCGCCACCCCGGACCTTGGTTCCGACTGCCACACCGGACCTTGGGATGTGACCGCCACTCCGGACCTTGGTTCCTACCGCCACTTCGGACCTTGGTTCCGACCGCCACCCCGGACTTTGGTCCCGACCGCCACCCCGGACCTTGGTTCCGAACGCCACCCGGGACCTTGGTTCCGACCGCAACCCGGGACCTTGGTTCCAACCACCACCTCGGACCTTGGTTCCGACCACCACCTCGGACATTGGTTCTGACCGCCACCCCGGACCTTGGCTCCGACCGCAACACCGGACCATCGTTCCTACCGCCACCTCGGACCTTGTTTCCGACCGCCACCCCGGACCTTGGTCCCGACCGCCACCCCGGACGTTTGTTCCGACCACCACCTCGGTCCTTGGTTCCGACCGCGACCCCGGACCTTGGTCCCGACCGCCACCCCGGACGTTTGTTCCGACCACCACCTCGGTCCTTGGTTCCGACCGCGACCCCGGACCTTGGTCCCGACCGCCACGCCGGACCTTGGTTCCGACTGCCACGCCGGACCGTGGTATCGACTGCCCCCACGGACCTTGGTTCCGACCGCCTCCCCGGACCTTAGTTCCGACCGCCACCTCAGACCTTGGTTCTGACCGCCACCTCCACCTTTGTTCCGACCGCCACCCCGGACCTTGGTTCCGACCGCCACACCGGACCTTGGTTCCGACCACCACCCAGGACCTTGGTTCTGACCGCAACCCCGGACCTTGGTTCCGACCGGCACTCCGGATCTTGGTTCCATCCACCACCTCGGACCTTGGCTCAGAACGCTTCCCCGTACCTTGGTTCCGACCGCCACCTCGGACCTTGGTTCCGACCGCCAACCCGGACCTTGGTTCCGACCGCCATCCTGGACCTTAGTTCCGACCGCCACCTCAGACCTTGGTTCTTACCGCCACCTCCACCTTTATTCCGACTGCCACCCCGGACCTTGGTTCCGACCGCCACCCCGGACCTTGGTTCCGACCGCCACCCCGGACCTTGGTTCCGACTGCCACACCGGACCTTGGGATGTGACCGCCACTCCGGACCTTGGTTCCTACCGCCACCTCGGACCTTGGTTCCGACCGCCACCCCGGACCTTGGTCCCGACCGCCACCCCGGATCTTGGATCCGACCACCACCTCGGTCCTTGGTTCCGACCGCGACCCAGGACCTTGGTCCCGACCGCCACTCCGGACCTTGGTTCCTTCCGCCACCGCGGACCTTGGTTCCTACCGCCACCTCGGACCTTGATTCCGACCGCCACCACGGACCTTGGTTCCGACCACCACCCCGGACATTGGTTCCGACCGCCACCTCGGACCTTGGTTCCGACCACCACCCAGGACCTTGGTTCCGAACGCCACCCCGCACCTTTGTTCCGACCGGCACCCCGGACCTTGGTTCCAACCGGCACCTCGGACCTAGGTTCCAACTGGCACCCCGGACCTTGGTTCCGACCACCACCCAGGACCATTGTTCCTACCGCCACCTCGGACCTTGATTCCGACCGCCACCCTGGACCTCGGTTCCGAACGCCACCCCGGACCTTGGTTCCGACTGCCACCCCGGACTTTGGTTCCGAAGCTACCCTGGACCTTGGTTCCGACCGCCACCCGGGACCTTGGTTCCGACCGCCACCAGGGACTTTGGTTCCGACCGCCATCCTGGACCTTGGTTCCGACCGCCATCCTGGACCTTGGTTCCGAACTCCAGCCCGGACCTTGGTTTGGACAGGCACCCCGGACCTAGGTTCCGACCGCCACCCCAGACCTTGGTTCCGACCGCCACCCTGGACCTTGATTCCGACCACCACCCCGGACCTTGGTTCCGTCCACCACCCCGGACCTTGGTTCCGACCGCCACCTCGGATCTTGGTTCTGACCGCCACCCCACCTTTGTTCCGACCGCCACCCCGGACCTTGGTTCCAAGCGCCACCCAGGATCTTGGTTCCGACCGCCAACCCGGAACTTGGTACCGACCGGCACCCCGGACCTGGGTTCCGACCGCCACCTCGGACTTTGGCTCCGAACGCTACCCCGGACCTTGGTTCCGGCCGCTGCCCCGGACCTTGGGTTCTGACCGTCACCCGGATCTTGGTTCCGTCCACCACCTCGGAACTTGGCTCAGAACGCTACCCCGTGCCTTGGTTCCGACCGCCACCCCGGACCTTGGTTCCGACCGCCACCCCGGACCTTGGTTCCGACTGCCACACCGGACCTTGGGATGTGACCGCCACTCCGGACCTTGGTTCCTACCGCCACTTCGGACCTTGGTTCCGACCGCCACCCCGGACTTTGGTCCCGACCGCCACCCCGGATCTTGGTTCCGACCACCACCTCGGTCCTTGGTTCCGACCGCGACCCAGGTCCTTGGTCCCGACCGCCACTCCGGACATTGGTTCCTTCCGCCACCGCGGACCTTGGTTCCTACCGCCACCTCGGACCTTGATTCCGACCGCCACCACGGACCTTGGTTCCGACCACCACTCCGGACCTTGGTTCCGACCGCCACCTCGGACCTTGGTTCCGACCACCACCCAGGACCTTGGTTCCGAACGCCACCCCGGACCTTTGTTCCGACCGGCACCCCGGACCTTGGTTCCAACCGACACCTCGGACCTTGGTTCCAACCGGCACCCCGGACCTTGGTTCCGACCACCACCCAGGACCTTTGTTCCGAACGCCACCCCGGACCTTGGTTCCGACTGCCCCCCTGGACTTTGGTTCCGAAATTACCCCGGACCTTGGTTCCGACCGCCACCCGGGACCTTGGTTCCGACCGCAACCCGGGACCTTGGGTCTGACCGCGACCCCGGACCTCGGATCCGACCGCCACCCCGGACCTTGGTTCCAACCACCACCTCGGACCTTGGTTCCGACCACCACCTCGGACATTGGTTCTGACCGCCACCCCGGACCTTGGCTCCGACCGCAACACCGGACCATCGTTCCTATCGCCACCTCGGACCTTGTTTCCGACCGCCACCCCGGACCTTGGTCCCGACCGCGACCCCGGACCTTGGTCCCGACCGCCACGCCGGACCTTGGTTCCGACTGCCACGCCGGACCGTGGTATCGACTGCCCCCACGGACCTTGGTTCCGACCGCCTCCCCGGACCTTAGTTCCGACCGCCACCTCAGACCTTGGTTCTGACCGCCACCTCCACCTTTGTTCCGACCGCCACCCCGGACCTTGGTTCCGACCGCCACACCGGACCTTGGTTCCGACCACCACCCAGGACCTTGGTTCCGACCGCAACCCCGGACCTTGGTTCCGACCGGCACTCCGGATCTTGGTTCCATCCACCACCTCGGACCTTGGCTCAGAACGCTACCCCGTACCTTGGTTCCGACCGCCACCCCGGACCTTGGTTCCGACCGCCAACCCGGACCTTGGTTCCGACCGCCATCCTGGACCTTGGTTCCGACCGCCAGCCCGGACCTTGGTTTGGACCGCCACACCGGACCTTGGTTCCGACCGCCACCCCGGACCTTGGTTCCGACCGCCACCCTGGACCTTGTTTCTGACCGCCACCCCAGACCTTGCTTCCGACTGCCACACCGGACCTTGGTCCCGACCGCCACCCCGGACCTTTGATCTGACCACCACCTCGGTCCTTGGTTCCGACCGCGACCCCGGACCTTGGTCCCGACCGCCACTCCGGACCTTGGTTCCTGCCGCCACCGCGGACCTTGGTTCCAACCGCCACCTCGGACCTTGATTCCGACCGCCACCCCGGACCTTGGTTCCGAACACCACCCCGGACCTTGGTTCCGACCGCCACCCCGTACCTTGGTTCCAACTACCACCCAGGACCTTGTTCCGAACGCCACCCCGGACCTTGGTTCCGACCGGCACCCCGGACCTTGGTTCCAACCGGCACCCCGGACCTTGGTTCCGACCACCACCCAGGACCTTGGTTCCGAACGCCACCCCGGACCTTGGTTCCGACTGCCCCCCCGGAATTTGGTTCCGAAGCTACCCCGGACCTTGGTTCCGAACGCCACCCCGGACCTTGGTTCCAAACACCACCTCGGACATTGGTTCTGACCGCAACCCGGACCTTGGCTCCGACCGCAACACCGGACCTTGGTTCCGACCGCCACCCCGGACCTTGGTTCCAAGCGCCACCCAGGATCTTGGTTCCGACCGCCACCCCGGAACTTGGTACCGACCGGCACCCCGGACCTTGGTTCCGACCGCCACCTCGGCCTTTGGCTCCGAACGCTACCCCGGACCTTGGTTCCGACCGCTGCCCCGGACCTTGGGTTCTGACCGTCACCCCGGTCCTTGGTTCCGATCGCCACCTCGGACCTTGGTTCCAACCGCTAGCCCAGACCGTGTTTCCGACCGCCATCCTGGACCTTGTTTCCTACCGCCACATCGGACCTTGGTTCCGATCGCGACCCCGGACCTTGGTCCCGACCGCCACCCCGGACCTTGGTTCCGACCACCACCCCGGACCTTGGTTCCGACCGCCACCTCGGACCTTGGTTCCGACCACCTCCCAGGACATTGGTTCCGACCACCAGCCCAGACGTTGGTTTTGACTGCCACGCCGGACCGTGGTATCGACTGCCCCCACGGACCTTGGTTCCGACCGCCACCCCGGACCTTAGTTCCGACCGCCACCTCAGACCTTGGTTCTGACAGCCACCTCCACCTTTGTTCCGACTGCCACCCCGGACCTTGGTTCCGACCGCCACCCCGGACCTTGGTTCCGACTGCCACACCGGACCTTGGGATGTGACCGCCACTCCGGACCTTGGTTCCTACCGCCACCTCGGACCCTGGTTCCGACCGCCACCCCGGACCTTGGTCCCGACCGCCACCCCGGATCTTGGATCCGACCACCACCTCGGTCCTTGGTTCCGACCGCGACCCAGGACCTTGGTCCCGCCGCCACTCCGGACCTTGGTTCCTTCCGCCACCGCGGACCTTGATTCCGACCGCCACCACGGACCTTGGTTCCGACCACCACCCCGGACATTGGTTCCGACCGCCACCTCGGACCTTGGTTCCGACCACCACCCAGGACCTTGGTCCCGACCGCCACTCCGGACCTTGGTTCCTTCCGCCACCGCGGACCTTGGTTCCTACCGCCACCTCGGACCTTGATTCCGACCGCCACCACGGACCTTGGTTCCGACCACCACCCCGGACATTGGTTCCGACCGCCACCTCGGACCTTGGTTCCGACCGGCACCCCGGACCTTGGTTCCAACCGGCACCTCGGACCTAGGTTCCAACTGGCACCCCGGACCTCGGTTCCGAACGCCACCCCGGACCTTGGTTCCGACTGCCACCCCGGACTTTGGTTCCGAAGCTACCTTGGACCTTGGTTCCGACCGCCACCCGGGACCTTGGTTCCGACCGCCACCAGGGACTTTGGTTCCGACCGCCATCCTGGACCTTGGTTCCGACCGCCATCCTGGACCTTGGTTCCGAACTCCAGCCCGGACCTTGGTTTGGACAGGCACCCCGGACCTAGGTTCCGACCGCCACCCCAGACCTTGGTTCCGACCGCCACCCTGGTCCTTGATTCCGACCACCACCCCGGACCTTGGTTCCGTCCACCACCCCGGACCTTGGTTCCGACCGCCACCTCGGATCTTGGTTCTGACCGCCACCCCACCTTTGTTCCGACCGCCACCCCGGACCTTGGTTCCAAGCGCCACCCAGGATCTTGGTTCCGACCGCCAACCCGGAACTTGGTACCGACCGGCACCCCGGACCTGGGGTCCGACCGCCACCTCGGACTTTGGCTCCGAACACTACCCCGGAACTTGGTTCCGGCCGCTGCCCCGGACCTTGGGTTCTGACCGTCACCCGGATCTTGGTTCCGTCCACCACCTCGGAACTTGGCTCAGAACGCCACCCTGGATCTTGGTTCCGACCGCCACCCCGGACCTTGGTTCCGACTGCCACACCGGACCTTGGGATGTGACCGCCACTCCGGACCTTGGTTCCTACCGCCACTTCGGACCTTGGTTCCGACCGCCACCCCGGACTTTGGTCCCGACCGCCACCCCGGATCTTGGTTCCGACCACCACCTCGGTCCTTGATTCCGACCGCGACCCAGGTCCTTGGTCCCGACCGCCACTCCGGACATTGGTTCCTTCCGCCACCGCGGACCTTGGTTCCTACCGCCACCTCGGACCTTGATTCCGACCGCCACCACGGACCTTGGTTCCGACCACCACTCCGGACCTTGGTTCCGACCGCCACCTCGGACCTTGGTTCCGACCACCACCCAGGTCCTTGGTTCCGAACGCCACCCCGGACCTTTGTTCCGACCGGCACCCCGGACCTTGGTTCCAACCGACACCTCGGACCTTGGTTCCAACCGGCACCCCGGACCTTGGTTCCGACCACCACCCAGGACCTTTGTTCCGAACGCCACCCCGGACCTTGGTTCCGACTGCCCCCCTGGACTTTGGTTCCGAAATTACCCCGGACCTTGGTTCCGACCGCCACCCGGGACCTTGGTTCCGACCGCAACCCGGGACCTTGGGTCTGACCGCGACCCCGGACCTCGGATCCGACCGCCACCCCGGACCTTGGTTCCAACCACCACCTCGGACCTTGGTTCCGACCACCACCTCGGACATTGGTTCTGACCGCCACCCCGGACCTTGGCTCCGACCGCAACACCGGACCATCGTTCCTATCGCCACCTCGGACCTTGTTTCCGACCGCCACCCCGGACCTTGGTCCCGACCGCGACCCCGGACCTTGGTCCCGACCGCCACGCCGGACCTTGGTTCCGACTGCCACGCCGGACCGTGGTATCGACTGCCCCCACGGACCTTGGTTCCGACCGCCTCCCCGGACCTTAGTTCCGACCGCCACCTCAGACCTTGGTTCTGACCGCCACCTCCACCTTTGTTCCGACCGCCACCCCGGACCTTGGTTCCGACCGCCACACCGGACCTTGGTTCCGACCACCACCCAGGACCTTGGTTCCGACCGCAACCCCGGACCTTGGTTCCGACCGGCACTCCGGATCTTGGTTCCATCCACCACCTCGGACCTTGGCTCAGAACGCTACCCCGTACCTTGGTTCCGACCGCCACCCCGGACCTTGGTTCCGACCGCCAACCCGGACCTTGGTTCCGACCGCCATCCTGGACCTTGGTTCCGACCGCCAGCCCGGACCTTGGTTTGGACCGCCACACCGGACCTTGGTTCCGACCGCCACCCCGGACCTTGGTTCCGACCGCCACCCTGGACCTTGTTTCTGACCGCCACCCCAGACCTTGCTTCCGACTGCCACACCGGACCTTGGTCCCGACCGCCACCCCGGACCTTTGATCTGACCACCACCTCGGTCCTTGGTTCCGACCGCGACCCCGGACCTTGGTCCCGACCGCCACTCCGGACCTTGGTTCCTGCCGCCACCGCGGACCTTGGTTCCAACCGCCACCTCGGACCTTGATTCCGACCGCCACCCCGGACCTTGGTTCCGAACACCACCCCGGACCTTGGTTCCGACCGCCACCCCGTACCTTGGTTCCAACTACCACCCAGGACCTTGTTCCGAACGCCACCCCGGACCTTGGTTCCGACCGGCACCCCGGACCTTGGTTCCAACCGGCACCCCGGACCTTGGTTCCGACCACCACCCAGGACCTTGGTTCCGAACGCCACCCCGGACCTTGGTTCCGACTGCCCCCCCGGAATTTGGTTCCGAAGCTACCCCGGACCTTGGTTCCGAACGCCACCCCGGACCTTGGTTCCAAACACCACCTCGGACATTGGTTCTGACCGCTACCCCGGACCTTGGCTCCGACCGCAACACCGGACCTTGGTTCCGACCGCCACCCCGGACCTTGGTTCCAAGCGCCACCCAGGATCTTGGTTCCGACCGCCACCCCGGAGCTTGGTACCGACCGGCACCCCGGACCTTGGTTCCGACCGCCACCTCGGCCTTTGGCTCCGAACGCTACCCCGGACCTTGGTTCCGACCGCTGCCCCGGACCTTGGGTTCTGACCGTCACCCCGGTCCTTGGTTCCGATCGCCACCTCGGACCTTGGTTCCAACCGCTAGCCCAGACCGTGTTTCCGACCGCCATCCTGGACCTTGTTTCCTACCGCCACATCGGACCTTGGTTCCGATCGCGACCCCGGACCTTGGTCCCGACCGCCACCCCGGACCTTGGTTCCGACCACCACCCCGGACCTTGGTTCCGACCGCCACCTCGGACCTTGGTTCCGACCACCTCCCAGGACATTGGTTCCGACCACCAGCCCAGACGTTGGTTCTGACTGCCACGCCGGACCGTGGTATCGACTGCCCCCACGGACCTTGGTTCCGACCGCCACCCCGGACCTTAGTTCCGACCGCCACCTCAGACCTTGGTTCTGACAGCCACCTCCACCTTTGTTCCGACTGCCACCCCGGACCTTGGTTCCGACCGCCACCCCGGACCTTGGTTCCGACCGCCACCCCGGACCTTGGTTCCGACTGCCACACCGGACCTTGGGATGTGACCGCCACTCCGGACCTTGGTTCCTACCGCCACCTCGGACCTTGGTTCCGACCGCCACCCCGGACCTTGGTCCCGACCGCCACCCCGGATCTTGGATCCGACCGCCACCTCGGTCCTTGGTTCCGACCGCGACCCAGGACCTTGGTCCCGCCGCCACTCCGGACCTTGGTTCCTTCCGCCACCGCGGACCTTGGTTCCTACCGCCACCTCGGACCTTGATTCCGACCGCCACCACGGACCTTGGTTCCGACCACCACCCCGGACATTGGTTCCGACCGCCACCTCGGACCTTGGTTCCGACCACCACCCAGGACCTTGGTCCCGACCGCCACTCCGGACCTTGGTTCCTTCCGCCACCGCGGACCTTGGTTCCTACCGCCACCTCGGACCTTGATTCCGACCGCCACCACGGACCTTGGTTCCGACCACCACCCCGGACATTGGTTCCGACCGCCACCTCGGACCTTGGTTCCGACCGGCACCCCGGACCTTGGTTCCAACCGGCACCTCGGACCTAGGTTCCAACTGGCACCCCGGACCTTGGTTCCGACCACCACCCAGGACCTTTGTTCCGAACGCCACCCCGGACCTTGGTTCCGACTGCCCCCCTGGACTTTGGTTCCGAAGCTACCCCGGACCTTGGTTCCGACCGCCACCCGGGACCTTGGTTCCGACCGCCACCTGGGACCTTGGGTCTGACCGCGACCCCGGACCTCGGTTCCGACCGCCACCCCGGACCGTGGTTCCAACCACCACCTCGGACCTTGGTTCCGACCACCACCTCGGACATTGGTTCTGACCGCCACCCCGGACCTTGGCTCCGACCGCAACACCGGACCATCGTTCCTACCGCCACCTCGGACCTTGGTTCCGACCGCCACCCCGGACCTTGGTCCCGACCGCCACCCCGGACCTTTGTTCCGACCACCACCTCGGTCCTTGGTTCCGACCGCGACCCCGGACCTTGGTCCCCACCGCCACTCCGGACCTTGGTTCCTGCCGCCACCGCGGACCTTGGTTCCTACCGCCACCTCGGACCTTGATTCCGAACGCCACCCCGGACCTTGGTTCCGACCGCCACCCCGTACCTTGGTTCCAACTACCACCCAGGACCTTGTTCCGAACGCCACCCCGGACCTTGGTTCCGACCGGCACCCCGGACCTTGGTTCCAACCGGCACCCCGGACCTTGGTTCCGACTGCCCCCCCGGACTTTGGTTCCGAAGCTACCCCGGACCTTGGTTCCAACCGCCACGCCGGACCGTGGTATCGACTGCCGCCCCGGACCTTGGATCCGACCGCCACCCTGGACCTTAGTTCCGACCGCCACCTCGGACCTTGGTTCTGACCGCCACCTTCACCTTTGTTCCGACCGCCACCCCAGACCTTGGTTCCGAACGCCACCCCGGACCTTGGTTCCGACCACCACCCCGGTCCTTGGTTCCGACCGGCACCCGGATCTTGGTTCCGTCCACCACCTCGGAACTTGGCTCAGAATGCTACCCCGTGCCTTGGTTCCGACCGCCACCCCGGACCTTGGTTCCGACCGCCACCCCGGACCTTGGTTCCGACCGCCTCACCGGACCGTGGGATGTGACCGCCACTCCGGACCTTGGTTCCTACCGCCACCTCGGACCTTGGTTCCGACCGCCACCCCGGATCTTGGTTCCGACCACCACCTCGGTCCTTGGTTCCGACCGCGACCCAGGACCTTGGTCCCGACCGCCACTCCGGACCTTGGTTCCTTCCGCCACCGCGGACCTTGGTTCCTACCGCCACCTCGGACCTTGATTCCGACCGCCACCACGGACCTTGGTTCCGACCACCACCCCGGACCTTGGTTCCGACCGCCACCTCGGACCTTGGTTCCGACCACCACCCAGGAACTTGGTTCCGAACGCCACCCCGGACGTTTGTTCCGACCGGCACCCCGGACCTTGGTTCCAACCGGCACCTCGGACCTTGGTTCCAACCGGCACCTCGGACCTTGGTTCCAACCGGCACCCCGGACCTTGGTTCCAACCGGCACCTCGGACCTTGGTTCCGACCACCACACAGGACCTTTGTTCCGAACGCCACCCCGGACCTTGTTTCCAACCGGCACCTCGGACCTTGGTTCGAACCGGCACCCCGGACCTTGGTCCGACCACCACCCTGGACTTTGGTTCCGAAACTACCCCGGACCTTGGTTCCGACCGCCACCCGGGACCTTGGTTCCGACCGCCACCTGGGACCTTGGGTCTGACCGCGACCCCGGACCTCGGGTCCGACCGCAACCCCGGACCTTGGTTCCAACCACCACCTCGGACCTTGGTTCCGACCACCACCTCGGACATTGGTTCTGACCGCCACCCCGGACCTTGGCTCCGACCGCAACACCGGACCATCGTTCCTACCGCCACCTCGGACCTTGGTTTCGACCGCCACCCCGGACCTTGGTCCCGACCGCCACCCCGGACCTTTGTTCCGACCACCACCTCGGTCCTTGGTTCCGACCGCGACCCCGGACCTTGGTCCCGACCGCCACCCCGGACCTTGGTTCCGACTGCCACGCCGTACCGTGGTATCGACTGCCCCCACGGACCTTGGTTCCGACCGTCACCCCGGACCTTAGTTCCGACCGCCACCTCAGACCTTGGTTCTGACCGCCACCTCCACCTTTGTTCCGACCGCCACCCCGGACCTTGGTTCCGACCGCCACACCGGACCTTGGTTCCGACCACCACCCAGGACCTTGGTTCCGACCGCAACCCCGGACCGTGGTTCCGACCGGCACTCCGGATCTTGGTTCCATCCACCACCTCGGACCTTGGCTCAGAACGCTACCCCGTACCTTGGTTCCGACCGCCACCCCGGACCTTGGTTCCGACCACCAACCCGGACCTTGGTTCCGACCGCCATCCTGGACCTTGGTTCCGACCGCCAGCCCGGACCTTGGTTTGGACCCCCACACCGGACCTTGGTTCCGACCGCCACCCCGGACCTTGGTTCCGACCGCCACCCTGGACCTTGTTTCCGACCGCCACCCCAGACCTTGGTTCCGACTGCCACACCGGACCTTGGGATCTGACCGCCACTCCAGACCTTGGTTCCTTCCGCCACCTCGGACCTTGGTTCCGACCGCCACCCCGGACCTTGGTTCCTTCCGCCACCTCGGACCTTGGTTCCGACCGCCACCCCGGACCTTGGTTCCAACCGCCACCCCGGACCTTGGTTCCGACCGCCTGCCCGGACCTTGGTTTGGACCGCCACCCCGGACCTTGGTTCCGACCACCACCCCGGACCTTGGTTCCGACCGCCACCCCGGACCTTGTTTCCGACTGCAACCTCGGACCTTGGTTCCGACCGCCATCCGGGACCTTGATTCCGACCGCCACCCCGGACTTTGTTTCCGACCGCCACCCCGGTCCTTGGTTCCGACCACCACTCCGGAACTTTTTTGCGACCGCCACCCCGGACCTTGGTTCCGACCGCCACCACGGACCTTGGTTCCGACCGACACTCCGGACCTTGGTTACGACCGCCACCCGGGACCTTCGTTCCGAACGCCACCCCGGACCTCGGTTCCGACCGCATCCCCGGACCATGGTACCGAATGCCCCCCCGAACCTTGGTTCCGACCGCCACCCCGGACCTTGGTTCCGACCGCCACCCCAGACCTCGGTTCCGACCGCATCCCCGGACCTTGGTACCGAATGCCCCCCCGAACCTTGGTTCCGACCGCCACCCCGGACCATGGTTCCGACCGCCACCCCGGACCTTCGTTCCGACCTCTACCCAGGACCTTGGTTCCGACCACCACCCCGTACCTTGGTTCCGACCGCCACCTCGCACCTTGGTTCCGACCGCCACCCCGGACCTTGGTTCCAACCGCCACGCCGGACCGTGGTATCGACTGCCCCCCCGGACCTTGGATCCGACCGCCACCCTGGGCCTTAGTTCCGACCGCCACCTCGGACCTTGGTTCTGACCGCCACCTTCACCTTTGTTCCGACCGCCACCCCAGACCTTGGTTCCGAACGCCACCCCGGACCTTGGTTCCGACCACCACTCAGGACCTTGGTTCCGACCGCCACCCCGGTCCTTGGTTCCGACCGGCACCCGGATCTTGGTTCCGTCCACCACCTCGGAACTTGGCTCAGAACGCTACCCCGTGCCTTGGTTCCGACCGCCACCCAGGACCTTGGTTCCGACCGCCACCCCGGACCTTGGTTCCGACCGGCACCCGGATCTTGGTTCCGTCCACCACCTCGGAACTTGGCTCAGAATGCTACCCCGTGCCTTGGTTCCGACCGCCACCCCGGACCTTGGTTCCGACAGCCACCCCGGACCTTGGTTCCGACCGCCACCCCGGACCTTGGTTCCGACTGCCACACCGGACCTTGGGATGTGACCGCCACTCCGGACCTTGGTTCCTACCGCCACCTCGGACCTTGTTTCCGACCGCCACCCCGGACCTTGGTCCCGACCGCCACCCCGGATCTTGGATCCGACCACCACCTCGGTCCTTGGTTCCGACCGCGACCCAGGACCTTGGTCCCGACCGCCACTCCGGACCTTGGTTCCTTCCGCCACCGCAGACCTTGGTTCCTACCGCCACCACGGACCTTGATTCCGACCACCACCCCGGACCTTGGTTCCGACCGCCACCTCGGACCTTGGTTCCGACCACCACCCAGGACCTTGGTTCCGAACGCCACCCCGGACCTTTGTTCCGACCGGCACCCCGGACCTTGGTTCCAACCGGCACCTCGGACCTAGGTTCCAACCGGCACCCCGGACCTTGGTTCCAACCGGCACCTCGGACCTAGGTTCCAACCGGCACCCCGGACCTTGGTTCCGAGCACCACCCAGGACCTTTGTTCCGAACGCCACCCCGGACCTTGGTTCCGACTGCCCCCCTGGACTTTGGTTCCGAAGCTACCCCGGACCTTGGTTCCGACCGCCACCCGGGACCTTGGTTCCGACCGCCACCTGGGACCTTGGGTCTGACCGCGACCCCGGACCTCGGTTCCGACCGCCTCCCCGGACCGTGGTTCCAACCACCACCTCGGACCTTGGTTCCGACCACCACCTCGGACATTGGTTCTGACCGCCACCCCGGACCTTGGCTCCGACCGCAACACCGGACCATCGTTCCTACCGCCACCTCGGACCTTGGTTCCGACCGCCACCCCGGACCTTGGTCCCGACCGCCACCCCGGACATTTGTTCCGACCATCACCTCGGTCCTTGGTTCCGACCGCGACCCCGGACCTTGGTCCCGACCGCCACTCCGGACCTTGGTTGCTGCCGCCACCGCGGACCTTGGTTCCTACCGCCACCTCGGACCTTGATTCCGACCGCCACCCCGGACCTTGGTTCCGAACACCACCCCGGACCTTGGTTCCGACCGCCACCCCGTACCTTGGTTCCAACTACCACCCAGGACCTTGTTCCGAACGCCACCCCGGACCTTGGTTCCGACCGGCACCCCGGACCTTTGTTCCAACCGGCACCCCGGACCTTGGTTCCGACCACCACCCAGGACATTGGTTCTGAACGCCACCCCGGACCTTGGTTCCGACTGCCCCCCCGGTCTTTGGTTCCGAAGCTACCCCGGACCTTGGTTCCGAACGCCACCCCGGACCTCGGTTCCGAACGCCACCCCGGACCTTGGTTCCAACCACCACCTCGGACATTGGTTCCGACCACCACCTCTAACCTTGGTTCTGACCGCCACCCCGGACCTTGGCTCCGACCGCAACACCGGACCGTGGTTCCGACAGCCACCCCGGACCTTGGTTCCAAGCGCCACCCAGGATCTTGGTTCCGACCGCCACCCCGGAACATGGTACCGACCGGCACCCCGGACCTTGGTTCCGACCGCCACCTCGGACTTTGGCTCCGAACGCTACCCCGGACCTTGGTTCCGACCGCTGCCCCGGACCTTGGGTTCTGACCGTCACCCCGGTCCTTGGTTCCGATCGCCACCTCGGACCTTGGTTCCAACCGCTAGCCCAGACCGTGTTTCCGACCGCCATCCTGGACCTTTTTTCCTACCACCACATCGGACCTTGGTTCCGACCACCACCCCGGACCTTGGTTCCGACCGCCACCTTGGACCTTGGTTCCGACCACCTCCCAGGACATTGGTTCCGAACTCCACCCCAGACCATGGTTCCGACCCCCCATCGGACGTTGGTTCCGACCACCAGCCCAGACGTTGGTTCTGACTGCCACCCCGGACCTTCGTTCTGACCGCCACCTCGGACCTTGGTTCCGACCACTACCCCGGACCTTGGTTCCGACCGCGACCCCGGACCTTGGTTCCGAACGGCACCGCGGACCTTGGTTCCGACCGCCACCTCGCACCCTGGTTCCGACCGCCACCCCGGACCTTGGTTCCGACTGCCACGCCGGACCGTGGTATCGACTGCCCCCACGGACCTTGGTTCCGACCGCCACCCCGGACCTTAGTTCCGACCGCCACCTCAGACCTTGGTTCTGACCGCCACCTCCACCTTTGTTCCGACCGCCACCCCGGACCTTGGTTCCGACCACCACCTCGGACCTTGGCTCAGAACGCTACCCCGTACCTTGGTTCCGACCGCCACCCCGGACCTTGGTTCCGACCGCCAACCCGGAACTTGGTTCCGACCGCCATCCTGGACCTTGGTTCCGACCGCCAGCCCGGACCTTGGTTTGGACCGCCACACCGGACCTTGGTTCCAACCGCCACCCCGGACCTTGGTTCCGACCGCGACCCTGGACCTTGTTTCCGACCGCCACACCGGACCATGGGATCTGACCGCCACTCCAGACCTTGGTTCCTACCGCCACCTCGGACCTTGGTTCCTTCCGCCACCTCGGACCTTGGTTCCGACCGCCACCCCGGACCTTGGTTCCAACCGCCACCCCGGACCTTGTTTCCGACCGCCTGCCCGGACCTTGGTTTGGACCGCCACCCCGGACCTTGGTTCCGACCGCCACCCCGGACCTTGGTTCCGACCGCCACCCCGGACCTTGTTTCCGACTGCAACCTCGGACCTTGGTTCCGACCGCCATCCGGGACCATGATTCCGACCGCCACCCTGGACCTTGGATCCGATCGCCACCCCGGTCCTTGGTTCCGACCGCCACTCCGGAACTTTTTTGCGACCGCCACCCCGTACCTTGGTTCCGACCGCCACCACGGACCTTGGTTCCGACCGACACTCCGGACCTTGGTTACGACCGCCACCCCGGACCTTCGTTCCGAACGCCACCCCGGACCTCGGTTCCGACCACATCCCCGGACCATGGTCCCGAATGCCCCCCCGAACCTTGGTTCCGACCGCCACCCCGGACCTTGGTTCCGACCGCCACACCAGACCTCGGTTCCGACCGCATCCCCGGACCTTGGTACCGAATGCCCCCCCGAACCTAGGTTCCGACCGCCACCCCGGACCATGGTTCCGACCGCCCACCAGACCTTGTGTCCGACCACCAGCCCAGACGTTGGTCTGACTGCCACCCCGGACCTTGGTTCTGACCGCCACCCCGGACCTTGGTTCCCACCTCTACCCAGGACCTTGGTTCCGACCACCACCCCGGACCTTGGTTCCGACCGCCACCTCGCACCTTGGTTCCGACCGCCACCCCGGACCTTGGTTCCAACCGCCACGCCGGACCGTGGTATCGACTGCCCCCCCGGACCTTGGATCCGACCGCCACCCTGGGCCTTAGTTCCGACCGCCACCTCGGACCTTGGTTCTGACCGCCACCTTCACCTTTGTTCCGACCGCCACCCCAGACCTTGGTTCCGAACGCCACCCAGGACCTTGGTTCCGACCGCCACCCCGGTCCTTGGTTCCGACCGGCACCCGGATCTTGGTTCCGTCCACCACCTCGGAACTTGGCTCAGAACGCTACCCCGTGCCTTGGTTCCGACCGCCACCCCGGACCTTGGTTCCGACCGGCACCCGGATCTTGGTTCCGTCCACCACCTCGGAACTTGGCTCAGAACGCTACCCCGTGCCTTGGTTCCGACCGCCACACCGGACCTTGGTTCCGACCGCCACCCCGGACCTTGGTTCCGACTGCCACACCGGACCTTGGGATGTGACCGCCACTCCGGACCTTGGTTCCTACCGCCTTCTCGGACCTTCGTTCCGACCGCCACCCCGGACCTTGGTCCCGACCGCCACCCCGGATCTTGGTTCCGACCACCACCTCGGTCCTTGGTTCCGACCGCGACCCAGGACCTTGGTCCCGACCGCCACTCCGGACCTTGGTTCCTTCCGCCACCGCGGACCTTGGTTCCTACCGCCACCTCGGACCTTGATTCCGACCGCCACCACGGACCTTGGTTCCGACCACCACCCCGGACATTGGTTCCGACCGCCACCTCGGACCTTGGTTCCGACCACCACCCAGGACCTTGGTTCCGAACGCCACCCCGGACCTTTGTTCCGACCGGCACCCCGGACCTTGGTTCCAACCGGCACCTCGGACCTAGGTTCCAACCGGCACCCCGGACCTTGGTTCCGACCACCACCCAGGACCTTTGTTCCGACCGCCACCCCGGACCTTGGTTCCAAGCGCCACCCAGGATCTTGGTTCCGACCGCCACCCCGGAACTTGGTACCGACCGGCACCCCGGACCTTGGTTCCAACCGCCACCTCGGACTTTGGCTCCGAACGCTACCCCGGACCTTGGTTCCGACCGCTGCCCCGGACCTTGGGTTCTGACCGTCACCCCGGTCCTTGGTTCCGATCGCCACCTCGGACCTTGGTTCCAACCGCTAGCCCAGACCGTGTTTCCGACCGCCATCCTGGACCTTTTTTCGCACCGCCACATCGGACCTTGGTTCCGATCGCGACCCCGGACCTTGGTCCCGACCGCCACCCCGGACCTTGGTTCCAACCGCCACCCCGGACCTTGGTTCCGACCGCGACCCTGGACCTTGTTTCCGACCGCCACACCGGACCATGGGATCTGACCGCCACTCCAGACCTTGGTTCCGACCGCCACCTCGGACCTTGGTTCCTTCCGTCACCTCGGACCTTGGTTCCGACCGCGACCCCGGACCTTGGTCCCGACCGCCACCCCGGACCTTGGTTCCGACCACCACCCCGGACCTTGGTCCGACCGCCACCTCGGACCTTGGTTCCGACCACCTCCCAGGACATTGGTTCCGAACTCCACCCCGGACCATGGTTCCGACCCCCCACCGGACCTTGGTTCCGACCACCAGCCCAGACGTTGGTTCTGAATGCCACCCCGGACCTTCGTTCTGACCGCCACCTCGGACCTTGGTTCCGACCACTACCCCGGACCTTGGATCCGACCGCGACTCCGGACCTTGGTTCCGACCGCCACCGCGGACCTTGGTTCCGACCGCCACCTCGGACCTTGGTTCCGACCGCCACCCCGGACATTGGTTCCGACTGCCATGCCGGACCGTGGTATCGACTGCCCCCACGGACCTTCGTTCCGACCGCCACCCCGGACCTTAGTTCCGACCGCCACCTCAGACCTTGGTTCTGACTGCCACCTCCACCTTTGTTCCGACCGCCACCCCGGACCTTGGTTACGACCGCCACACCGGACCTTGGTTCCGACCACCACCCAGGACCTTGGTTCCGACCGCAATCCCGGACCTTAGTTCCGACCGGCAC
Source organism: Mustelus asterias (assembly GCF_964213995.1). NCBI lineage: Eukaryota > Metazoa > Chordata > Chondrichthyes > Carcharhiniformes > Triakidae > Mustelus > Mustelus asterias. The sequence continues at coordinate 294,705 of NW_027590167.1, forward strand.
TCCGGATCTTGGTTCCATCCACCACCTCGGACCTTGACTCAGGACGCTACCCCGTACCTTGGTTCCGACCGCCACCCCGGACCTTGGTTCCGACCGCCAACCCGGACCTTGGTTCCGACCGCCATCCTGGACCTTGGTTCCGCCCGCCAGCCCGGACCTTGGTTTGGACCGCCACACCGGACCTTGGATCCGACCGCCACCCCGGACCTTGGTTCCGACCGCCACCCTGGACCTTGGTTCCGACTGCCACACCGGACCTTGGGATCTGACCGCCACTCCAGACCTTGGTTCCTACCGCCACCTCAGACCTTGGTTCCTTCCGCCACCTCGGACCTTGGTTCCGACCGCCAGCCCAGACCTTAGTTCCGACCGCCTCCCCGGACCTTGGTTCCAACCGCCACCCCGGACCTTGGGTCCGACCGCCTGCCCGGACCTTGGTTTGGACCGCCACCCCGGACCTTGGTTCCGACCGCCACCCCGGACCTTGGTTCCGACCGCCACCCCGGACCTTGTTTCCGACTGCAACCTCGGACCTTGGTTCCGACCAACATCCGGGACCTTGATTCCGACCGCCACCCCGGACCTTGATTCCGACCGCCACCCTGGACCTTGGTTCCAACCGCCACCCCGGTCCTCGGTTCCGACCGCCACTCCGGACCTTTTTTGCGACCGCCACCCCGGACCTTGGTTCCGACCGCCACCCCGGACCTTGGTTCCGACCGACACTCCGGACCTTGGTTCCGACCGCCACCCCAGACCTCGGTTCCGACCGCATCCCCGGACCTTGGTACCGAATGCCCCCCCGAACCTTGGTTCCGACCACCACCCCGGACCATCGTTCCGACCGCCCACCAGACCTTGTGTCCGACCACCAGCCCAGACGTTGGTCTGACTGCCACCCCGGACCTTGGTTCTGACCGCCACCCCAGACCTCGGTTCCGACCGCATCCCCGGACCTTGGTACTGAATGCCCCCCTGAACCTTGGTTCCGACCGCCACCCCGGACCATGGTTCCGACCGCCCACCAGACCTTGTGTCCGACCACCAGCCCAGACGTTGGTCTGACTGCCACCCCGGACCTTGGTTCTGACCGCCACCCCGGACCTTGATTCCGACCTCTACCCTGGACCTTGGTTCCGACCGCCACCTCGGACCTTGGTTCCGACCGCCACCCCGGACCTTGGTTCCAACCGCCACGCCGGACCGTGGTATCGACTGCCCCCCCGGACCTTGGATCCGACCGCCACCCTGGACCTTAGTTCCGACCGCCACCTCGGACCTTGGTTCTGACCGCCACCTTCACCTTTGTTCCGACCGCCACCCCAGACCTTGGTTCCGAACGCCACCCCGGACCTTGGTTCCGACCACCACCCAGGACCTTGGTTCCGACCGCCACCTCGGTCCTTGGTTCCGACCGGCACCCGGATCTTGGTTCCGTCCACCACCTCGGAACTTGGCTCTGAACGCTACCCCGTGCCTTGGTTCCGACCGCCACCCCGGACCTTGGTTCCGACCGGCACCCGATCTTGGTTCCGTCCACCACCTCGGAATTTGGCTCAGAATGCTACCCCGTGCCTTGGTTCCGACCCCCACCCCGGACCTTGGTTCCGACCGCCACCCCGGACCTTGGTTCCGTCCACCACCTCGGAACTTGGCTCAGAATGCTACCCCGTGCCTTGGTTCCGACCGCCACCCCGGACCTTGGTTCCGACCCCCACCCCGGACCTTGGTTCCGACTGCCACACCGGACCTTGGGATGTGACCGCCACTCCGGACCTTGGTTCCTACCGCCACCTTGGACCTTGGTTCCGACCGCCACCCCGGACCTTGGTCCCGACCGCCACCCCGGATCTTGGTTCCGACCACCACCTCGGTCCTTGGTTCGGACCGCGACCCAGGACCTTGGTCCCGACCGCCACTCCGGACCTTGGTTCCTACCGCCACCTTGGACCTTGGTTCCGACCGCCACCCCGGACCTTGGTCCCGACCGCCACCACGGACCTTGGTTCCGACCACCACCCCGGACCTTGGTTGCGACCGCCACCTCGGACCTTGGTTCCGACCACCACACAGGACCTTGGTTCCGAACGCCACCCCGGACCTTTGTTCCGACCGGCACCCCGGACCTTGGTTCCAACCGGCACCTCGGACCAAGGTTCCAACCGGCACCCCGGAACTTGGTTCCGACCACCACCCAGGACCTTTGTTCCGAACGCCACCCCGGACCTTGGTTCCGACCACCACCCAGGACCTTTGTTCCGAACGCCACCCCGGACCTTGGTTCCGACTGCCCCCCTGGACTTTGGTTCCGAAGCTACCCCGGACCTTGGTTCCGACCGCCACCCGGGACCTTGGTTCCGACCGCCACCTGGGACCTTGGGTCTGACCGCGACCCCGGACCTCGGTTCCGACCGCCACCCCGGACCTTGGTTCCAACCAGCACCTCGGACCTTGGTTCCGACCACCACCTCGGACATTGGTTCTGACCGCCACCCTGGACCTTGGCTCCGACCGCAACACCGGACCATCGTTCCTACCGCCACCTCGGACCTTGGTTCCGACCGCCATCCCGGACCTTGGTTCCGACCACCACCCAGGACCTTGGTTCCGACGGCCACCCCGGTCCTTGGTTCCGAACGGCACCCGGATCTTGGTTCCGTCCACCACCTCGGAACTTGGCTCAGAATGCTACCCCGTGCCTTGGTTCCGACCGCCACCCCGGACCTTGGTTCCGACCGCCACCCCGGACCTTGGTTCCGACTGCCACACCGGACCGTGGGATGTGACCGCCACTCCGGACCTTGGTTCCTACCGCCACCTCGGACCTTGGTTCCGACCGCCACCCCGGACTTTGGTCCCGACCGCCACCCCGGATCTTGGTTCCGACCACCACCTCGGTCCTTGGTTCCGACCGCGACCCAGGACCTTGGTCCCGACCGCCACTCCGGACCTTGGTTCCTTCCGCCACCTCGGACCTTGATTCCGACCGCCACCACGGACCTTGGTTCCGACCACCACCCCGGACCTTGGTTCCGACCGCCACCTCGGACCTTGGTTCCGACCACCACCCAGGACCTTGGTTCCGAACGCCACCCCGGACCTTTGTTCCGACCGGCACCCCGGACCTTGGTTCCAACCGGCACCTCGGACCTTGGTTCCAACCGGCACCTCGGACCTTGGTTCCAACCGGCACCCCGGACCTTGGTTCCGACCACCACACAGGACCTTTGTTCCGAACGCCACCCCGGACCTTGTTTCCAACCGGCACCTCGGACCTTGGTTCCAACCGGCACCCCGGACCTTGGTTCCGACCACCACCCTGGACTTTGGTTCCGAAACTACCACGGACCTTGGTTCCGACCGCCACCCGGGACCTTGGTTCCGACCGCCACCTGGGACCTTGGGTCTGACCGCGACCCCGGACCTCGGGTCCGACCGCAACCCCGGACCGTGGTTCCAACCACCACCTCGGACCTTGGTTCCGACCACCACCTCGGACACTGGTTCTGACCGCCACCCCGGACCTTGGCTCCGACCGCAACACCGGACCATCGTTCCTACCGCCACCTCGGACCTTGGTTCCGACCGCCACCCCGGACCTTGGTCCCGACCGCCACCCCGGACCTTTGTTCCGACCACCACCTCGGTCCTTGGTTCCGACCGCGACCCCGGACCTTGGTCCCGACCGCCACCCCGGACCTTGGTTCCGACTGCCACGCCGTACCGTGGTATCGACTGCCCCCACGGACCTTGGTTCCGACCGCCACCCCGGACCTTAGTTCCGACCGCCACCTCAGACCTTGGTTCTGACCGCCACCTCCACCTTTGTTCCGACCGCCACCCCGGACCTTGGTTCCGACCGCCACACCGGACCTTGGTTCCGACCACCACCCAGGACCTTGGTTCCGACCGCAACCCCGGACCTTGGTTCCGACCGGCACTCTGGATCTTGGTTCCATCCACCACCTCGGACCTTGGCTCAGAACGCTACCCCGTACCTTGGTTCCGACCGCCACCCCGGACCTTGGTTCCGACCGCCAACCCGGACCTTGGTTCCGACCGCCATCCTGGACCTTGGTTCCGACCGCCAGCCCGGACATTGGTTTGGACCGCCACACCGGACCTTTGGTCCGACCGCCACCCCGGACCTTGGTTCCGACCGCCACCCGGGACCTTGTTTCCGACCGCCACCCCAGACCTTGGTTCCGACTGCCACACCGGACCTTGGGATCTGACCGCCACTCCAGACCTTGGTTCCTACCGCCACCTCGGACCTTGGTTCCTTCCGCCACCTCGGACCTTGGTTCCGACCGCCACCCCGGACCTTGGTTCCAACCGCCACCCCGGACCTTGGTTCCGACCGCCTGCCCGGACCTTGGTTTGGACCGCCACCCCGGACCTTGGTTCCGACCGCCACCCCGGACCTTGGTTCCGACCGCCACCCCGGACCTTGTTTCCGACTGCAACCTCGGACCTTGGTTCCGACCGCCATCCGGGACCTTGATTCCGACCGCCACCCCGGACTTTGTTTCCGACCGCCACCCCGGTCCTTGGTTCCGACCGCCACTCCGGAACTTTTTTGCGACCGCCACCCCGGACCTTGGTTCCGACCGCCACCACGGACCTTGGTTCCGACCGACACTCCGGACCTTGGTTACGACCGCCACCCCGGACCTTCGTTCCGAACGCCACCCCGGACCTCGGTTCCGACCGCATCCCCGGACCATGGTACCGAATGCCCCCCTGAACCTTGGTTCCGACCGCCACCCCGGACCTTGGTTCCGACCGCCACCCCAGATCTCGGTTCCGACCGCATCCCCGGACCTTGGTACCGAATGCCCCCCCGAACCTTGGTTCCGACCGCCACCCCGGACCATGGTTCCGACCGCCACCCCGGACCTTGGTTCCGACCTCTACCCAGGACCTTGGTTCCGACCAACACCCCGTACCTTGGTTCCGACCGCCACCTCGCACCTTGGTTCCGACCGCCACCCCGGACCTTGGTTCCAACCGCCACGCCAGACCGTGGTATCGACTGCCCCCCCGGACCTTGGATCCGACCGCCACCCTGGGCCTTAGTTCCGACCGCCACCTCGGACCTTGGTTCTGACCGCCACCTTCACCTTTGTTCCGAACGCCACCCCGGACCTTGGTTCCGACCACCACCCAGGACCTTGGTTCCGACCGCCACCCCGGTCCTTGGTTCCGACCGGCACCCGGATCTTGGTTCCGTCCACCACCTCGGAACTTGGCTCAGAATGCTACCCCGTGCCTTGGTTCCGACCGCCACCCCGGACCTTGGTTCCAACCGCCACCCCGGACCTTGGTTCCGACCGCCACCCCGGACCTTGGTTCCGACTGCCACACCGGACCTTGGGATGTGACCACCACTCCGGACCTTGGTTCCTACCGCCACCTCGGACCTTGGTTGCGACCGCCACCCCGGACCTTGGTCCCGACCGCCACCCCGGATCTTGGATCCGACCACCACCTCGGTCCTTGGTTCCGACCGCGACCCAGGACCTTGGTCCCGACCGCCACTCCGGACCTTGGTTCCTTCCGCCACCGCGGACCTTGGTTCCTACCGCCACCTCGGACCTTGATTCCGACCGCCACCACGGACCTTGGTTCCGACCACCACCCCGGACATTGGTTCCGACCGCCACCTCGGACCTTGGTTCCGACCACCACCCAGGACCTTGGTTCCGAACGCCACCCCGGACCTTTGTTCCGACCGGCACCCCGGACCTTGGTTCCAACCGGCACCTCGGACCTAGGTTCCAACCGGCACCCCGGACCTTGGTTCCGACCACCACCCAGGACCTTTGTTCCGAACGCCACCCCGGACCTTGGTTCCGACTGCCCCCCTGGACTTTGGTTCCGTAGCTACCCCGGACCTTGGTTCCGACCGCCACCCGGGACCTTGGTTCCGACCGCCACCTGGGACCTTGGGTCTGACCGCGACCCCGGACCTCGGTTCCGACCGCCACCCCGGACCGTGGTTCCAACCACCACCTCGGACCTTGGTTCCGACCACCACCTCGGACATTGGTTCTGACCGCCACCCCGGACCTTGGCTCCGACCGCAACACCGGACCATCGTTCCTACCGCCACCTCGGACCTTGGTTCCGACCGCCACCCCGGACCTTGGTCCCGACCGCCACCCCGGACCTTTGTTCCGACCACCACCTCGGTCCTTGGTTCCGACCGCGACCCCGGACCTTGGTCCCGACCGCCACTCCGGACCTTCGTTCCTGCCGCCACCGCGGACCTTGGTTCCTACCGCCACCTCGGACCTTGATTCCGACCGCCACCCCGGACCTTGGTTCCGAACACCACCCCGGACCTTGGTTCCGACTGCCACCCCGTACCTTGGTTCCAACTACCACCCAGGACCTTGTTCCGAACGCCACCCCGGACCTTGGTTCCGACCGGCACCCCGGACCTTGGTTCCAACCGGCACCCCGGACCTTGGTTCCGACCACCACCCAGGACATTGGTTCTGAACGCCACCCCGGACCTTGGTTCCGACTGCCCCCCCGGTCTTTGGTTCCGAAGCTACCCCGGACCTTGGTTCCGAACGCCACCCCGGACCTCGGTTCCGAACGCCACCCCGGACCTTGGTTCCAACCACCACCTCGGACATTGGTTCCGACCACCACCTCTAACATTGGTTCTGACCGCCACCCCGGACCTTGGCTCCGACCGCAACACCGGACCTTGGTTCCGACCGCCACCCCGGACCTTGGTTCCAAGCGCCACCCAGGATCTTGGTTCCGACCGCCACCCCGGAACATGGTACCGACCGGCACCCCGGACCTTGGTTCCGACCGCCACCTCGGACTTTGGCTCCGAACGCTACCCCGGACCTTGGTTCCGACCGCTGCCCCGGACCTTGGGTTCTGACCGTCACCCCGGTCCTTGGTTCCGATCGCCACCTCGGACCTTGGTTCCAACCGGTAGCCCAGACCGTGTTTCCGACCGCCATCCTGGACCTTTTTTCCTACCACCACATCGGACCTTGGTTCCGATCGCGACCGCGGACCTTGGTCCCGACCGCCACCCCGGCCCTTGGTTCCGACCACCACCCCGGACCTTGGTTCCGACCGCCACCTCGGACCTTGGTTCCGACCACCTCCCAGGACATTGGTTCCGAACTCCACCCCGGACCATGGTTCCGACCCCCCATCGGACGTTGGTTCCGACCACCAGCCCAGACGTTGGTTCTGACTGCCACCCCGGACCTTCGTTCTGACCGCCACCTCGGACCTTGGTTCCGACCACTACCCCGGACCTTGGTTCCGACCGCGACCCCGGACCTTGGTTCCGAACGGCACCGCGGACCTTGGTTCCGACCGCCACCTCGCACCCTGGTTCCGACCGCCACCCCGGACCTTGGTTCCGACTGCCACGCCGGACCGTGGTATCGACTGCCCCCACGGACCTTGGTTCCGACCGCCACCCCGGACCTTAGTTCCGACCGCCACCTCAGACCTTGGTTCTGACCGCCACCTCCACCTTTGTTCCGACCGCCACCCCGGACCTTGGTTCCGACCACCACCTCGGACCTTGGCTCAGAACGCTACCCCGTACCTTGGTTCCGACCGCCACCCTGGACCTTGGTTCCGACCGCCAACCTGGAACTTGGTTCCGACCGCCATCCTGGACCTTGGTTCCGACCGCCAGCCCGGACCTTGGTTTGGACCGCCACACCGGATCTTGGTTCCAACCGCCACCCCGGACCTTGGTTCCGACCGCCACCCTGGACCTTGTTTCCGACCGCCACACCGGACCATGGGATCTGACCGCCACTCCAGACCTTGGTTCCTACCGCCACCTCGGACCTTGGTTCCTTCCGCCACCTCGGACCTTGGTTCCGACCGCCACCCCGGACCTTGGTTCCAACCGCCACCCCGGACCTTGGTTCCGACCGCCTGCCCGGACCTTGGTTTGGACCGCCACCCCGGACCTTGGTTCCGACCGCCACCCCGGACCTTGGTTCCGACCACCACCCCGGACCTTGTTTCCGACTGCAACCTCGGACCTTGGTTCCGACCGCCATCCGGGACCATGATTCCGACCGCCACCCCGGACTTTGTTTCCGACCGCCACCCTGGACCTTGGTTCCGATCGCCACCCCGGTCCTTGGTTCCGACCGCCACTCCGGAACTTTTTTGCGACCGCCACCCCGTACCTTGGTTCCGACCGGCACCACGGACCTTGGTTCCGACCGACACTCCGGACCTTGGTTCCGACCGCATCCCCGGACCATGGTACCGAATGCCCCCCCGAACCTTGGTTCCGACCGCCACCCCGGACCTTGGTTCCGACCGCCACCCCAGACCTCGGTTCCGACCGCATCCCCGGACCTTGGTACCGAATGCCCCCCCGAACCTTGGTTCCGACCGCCACCCCGGACCATGGTTCCGACCGCCCACCAGACCTTGTGTCCGACCACCAGCCCAGACGTTGGTCTGACTGCCACCCCGGACCTTGGTTCTGACCGCCACCCCGGACCTTGGTTCCGACCTCTACCCAGGACCTTGGTTCCGACCACCATCCCGGACCTTGGTTCCGACCGCCACCTCGCACCTTGGTTCCGACCGCCACCCCGGACCTTGGTTCCAACCGCCACGCCGGACCGTGGTATCGACTGCCCCCCCGGACCTTGGATCCGACCGCCACCCTGGGCCTTAGTTCCGACCGCCACCTCGGACCTTGGTTCTGACCGCCACCTTCACCTTTGTTCCGACCGCCACCCCAGACCTTGGTTCCGAACGCCACCCAGGACCTTGGTTCCGACCGCCACCCCGGTCCTTGGTTCCGACCGGCACCCGGATCTTGGTTCCGTCCACCACCTCGGAACTTGGCTCAGAACGCTACCCCGTGCCTTGCTTCCGACCGCCACCCCGGACCTTGGTTCCGACCGGCACCCGGATCTTGGTTCCGTCCACCACCTCGGAACTTGGCTCAGAACGCTACGACGTGCCTTGGTTCCGAACGCCACCCCGGACCTTGGTTCCGACCGCCACCCCGGACCTTGGTTCCGACTGCCACACCGGACCTTGGGATGTGACCGCCACTCCGGACCTTGGTTCCTACCGCCACCTCGGACCTTGGTTCCGACCGCCACCCCGGATCTTGGTTCCGACCACCACCTCGGTCCTTGGTTCCGACCGCGACCCAGGACCTTGGTCCCGACCGCCACTCCGGACCTTGGTTCCTTCCGCCACCGCGGACCTTGGTTCCTACCGCCACCTCGGACCTTGATTCCGACCGCCACCACGGACCTTGGTTCCGACCACCACCCCGGACATTGGTTCCGACCGCCACCTCGGACCTTGGTTCTGACCACCACCCAGGACCTTGGTTCCGAACGCCACCCCGGACCTTTGTTCCGACCGGCACCCCGGACCTTGGTTCCAACCGGCACCTCGGACCTAAGTTCCAACCGGCACCCCGGACCTTGGTTCCGACCACCACCCAGGACCTTTGTTCCGACCGCCACCCCGGACCTTGGTTCCAAGCGCCACCCAGGATCTTGGTTCCGACCGCCACCCCGGAACCTGGTACCGACCGGCACCCCGGACCTTGGTTCTGACCGTCACCCCGGTCCTTGGTTCCGATCGCCACCTCGGACCTTGGTTCCAACCGCTAGCCCAGACCGTGTTTCCGACCGCCATCCTGGACCTTTTTTCGCACCGTCACATCGGACCTTGGTTCCGATCGCGACCCCGGACGTTGGTCCCGACCGCCACCCCGGACCTTGGTTCCGACCACCACCCCGGACCTTGGTCCGACCGCCACCGCGGACCTTGGTTCCGACCACCTCCCAGGACATTGGTTCCGAACTCCACCCCGGACCATGGTTCCGACCCCCCACCGGACCTTGGTTCCGACCTCCAGCCCAGACGTTGGTTCTGAATGCCACCCCGGACCTTCGTTCTGACCGCCACCTCGGACCTTGGTTCCGACCACTACCCCGGACCTTGGATCCGACCGCGACCCCGGACCTTGGTTCCGACCGCCACCGCGGACCTTGGTTCCGACCGCCACCTCGGACCTTGGTTCCGACCGCCACCCCGGACCTTGGTTCCGACTGCCATGCCGGACCGTGGTATCGACTGCCCCCACGGACCTTGGTTCCGACCGCCACCCCGGACCTTAGTTCCGACCGCCACCTCAGACCTTGGTTCTGACTGCCACCTCCACCTTTGTTCCGACCGCCACCCCGGACCTTGGTTACGACCGCCACACCGGACCTTGGTTCCGACCACCACCCAGGACCTTGGTTCCGACCGCAACCCCGGACCTTGGTTCCGACCGGCACTCCGGATCATGGTTCCATCCACCACCTCGGACCTTGGCTCAGGACGCTACCCCGTACCTTGGTTCCGACCGCCACCCCGGACCTTGGTTCCGACCGCCAACCCGGACCTTGGTTCCGACCGCCATCCTGGACCTTGGTTCCGACCGCCAGCCCGGACCTTGGTTTGGACCGCCACACCGGACCTTGGATCCGACCGCCACCCTGGACCTTTGTTCCGACCGCCACCCTGGACCTTGGTTCCGACCGCCACCCCAGACCTTGGTTCCGACTGCCACACCGGACCTCGGGATCTGACCGCCACTCCAGACCTTGGTTCCTACCGCCACCTCAGACCTTCGTTCCTTCCGCCACCTCGGACATTGGTTCCGACCGCCAGCCCAGACCTTAGTTCCGACCGCCTCCCCGGACCTTGGTTCCAACCGCCACCCCGGACCTTGGTTCCGACCGCCTGCCCGGACCTTGGTTTGGACCGCCACCCCGGACCTTGGTTCCGACCGCCACCCCGGACCTTGGTTCCGACCGCCACCCCGGACCTTGTTTCCGACTGCAACCTCGGACCTTGGTTCCGACCGCCATCCGGGACCTTGATTCCGACCGCCACCCCGGACCTTGATTCCGACCGCCACCCTGGACCTTGGTTCCGACCGCCACCCCGGTCCTCGGTTCCGACCGCCACTCCGGACCTTTTTTGCGACCGCCACCCCGGACCTTGGTTCCGACCGCCACCCCGGACCTTGGTTCCGACCGACACTCCGGACCTTGGTTCCGACCGCCACCCCAGACCTCGGTTCCGACCGCATCCCCGGACCTTGGTACCGAATGCCCCCCCGAACTTTGGTTCCGACCACCACCCCGGACCATCGTTCCGACCGCCCACCAGACCTTGTGTCCGACCACCAGCCCAGACGTTGGTCTGACTGCCACCCCGGACCTTGGTTCTGGCCGCCACCCCAGACCTCGGTTCCGACCGCATCCCCGGACCTTGGTACCGAATGCCCCCCCGAACCTTGGTTCCGACCGCCACCCTGGACCATGGTTCCGACCGCCCACCAGACCTTGTGTCCGACATCCAGCCCAGACGTTGGTCTGACTGCCACCCCGGACCTTGGTTCCGACCGCCACCCCAGACCTCGGTTCCGACCGCATCCCCGGACCTTGGTACCGAATTCCCCCCCGAACCTTCGTTCCGACCGCCACCTCGGACCTTGGTTCCGACCGCCACCCCGGACCTTGGTTCCGACTGCCATGCCGGACCGTGGTACCGACTGCCCCCACGGACCTTAGTTCCGACCGCCACCCCGGACCTTAGTTCCGACCGCCACCTCAGACCTTGGTTCTGACCACCACCTCCACCTTTGTTCCGACCGCCACCCCGGACCTTGGTTACGACCGCCACACCGGACCTTGGTTCCGACCACCACCCAGGACCTTGGTTCCGACCGCAACCCCGGACCTTGGTTCCGACCGGCACTCCGGATCTTGGTTCCATCCACCACCTCGGACCTTGGCTCAGAACGCTACCCCGTACCTTGGTTCCGACCGCCACCCCGGACCTTGGTTCCGACCGCCAACCCGGACCTTGGTTCCGACCGCCATCCTGGACCTTGGTTCCGACCGCCAGCCCGGACCTTGGTTTGGACCGCCACACCGGACCTTGGTTCCGACCGCCACCCCGGACCTTGGTTCCGACCGCCACCCTGGACCTTGTTTCCGACCGCCACCCCAGACCTTGGTTCCGACTGCCACACCGGACCTTGGGATCTGACCGCCACTCCAGACCTTGGTTCCTACCGCCACCTCGGACCTTGGTTCCTTCCGCCACCTCGGACCTTGGTTCCGACCGCCACCCCAGACCTTAGTTCCGACCGCCACCCCGGACCTTGGTTCCAACCGCCATCCCGGACCTTGGTTCCGACCGCCTGCCCGGACCTTGGTTTGGACCGCCACCCCGGACCTTGGTTCCGGCCGCCACCCCGGACCTTGGTTCCGACCGCAACCCCGGACCTTGTTTCCGACTGCAACCTCGGACCTTGGTTCCGACCGCCATCCGGGACCTTGATTCCGACCGCCACCCCGGACATTGTTTCCGACAACCACCCTGGACCTTGGTTCCGACCGCCACCCCGGTCCTCGGTTCCGACCGCCACTCCGGACCATTTTTGCGACCGCCACCCCGGACCTTGGTTCCGACCGCCACCCCGGACCTTGGTTCCGACCGACACTCCGGACCTTGGTTCCGACCGCCACCCCGGACCTTGGTTCCGACCGCCACCCCAGACCTCGGTTCCGACCGCATCCCCGGACCTTGGTACCGAATGCCCCCCCGAACCTTGGTTCCGACCGCCACCCCGGACCATGGTTCCGACCGCCCACCAGACCTTGTGTCCGACCACCAGCCCAGACGTTGGACTGACTGCCACCCCGGACCTTGGTTCTGACCGCCACCCCAGACCTCGGTTCCGACCGCATCCCCGGACCTTGGTACCGAATGCCCCCCCGAACCTTGGTTCCGACCGCCACCCCGGACCATGGTTCCGACCGCCCACCAGACCTTGTGTCCGACCACCAGCCCAGACGTTGTTCTGACTGCCACCCAGGACCTTGGTTCTGACCGCCACCCCGGACCTTGGTTCCGACCTCTACCCTGGACCTTGGTTCCGACCACCACCCCGGACCTTGGTTCCAACCGCCACGCCGGACCGTGGTATCGACTGCCCCCCCGGACCTTGGATCCGACCGCCACCCTGGGCCTTAGTTCCGACCGCCACCTCGGACCTTGGTTCTGACCGCCACCTTCACCTTTGTTCCGACCGCCACCGCAGACCTTGGTTCCGAACGCCACCCCGGATCTTGGTTCCGACCACCACCCAGGACCTTGGTTCCGACCGCCACCTCGGTCCTTGGTTCCGACCGGCACCCGGATCTTGGTTCCGTCCACCACCTCGGAACTTGGCTCAGAACGCTACCCCGTGCCTTGGTTCCGACCGCCACCCCGGACCTTGGTTCCGACCGGCACCCGGATCATGGTTCCGTCCACCACCTCGGAACTTGGCTCAGAATGCTACCCCGTGCCTTGGTTCCGACCCCCACCCCGGATCTTGGTTCCGACTGCCACACCGGACCTTGGGATGTGACCGCCACTCCGGACCTTGGTTCCTACCGTCACCTCGGACCTTGGTTCCGACCGCCACCCCGGACCTTGGTCCCGACCGCCACCCCGGATCTTGGTTCCGAGCACCACCTCGGTCCTTGGTTCCGACCGCGACCCAGGACCTTGGTCCCGACCGCCACTCCGGACCTTGGTTCCTTCCGCCACCGCGGACCTTGGTTCCTACCGCCACCTCGGACCTTGATTCCGACCGCCACCATGGACCTTAGTTCCGACCACCACCCCGGACCTTGGTTCCGACCGCCACCTCGGACCTTGGTTCCGACCACCACCCAGGACCTTGGTTCCGAACGCCACCCCGGACCTTTGTTCCGAGCGGCACCCCGGACCTTTGTTCCGACCGGCACCCCGGACCTTGGTTCCAACCGGCACCTCGGACCTTGGTTCCAACCGGCACCCCGGACCTTGGTTCCGACCACCACCCAGGACCGTTGTTCCGAACGCCTCCCCGGACCTTGGTTCCGACTGCCCCCCTGGACTTTGGTTCCGAAGCTAACCCGGACCTTGGTTCCGACCGCCACCCGGGACCTTGGTTCCGACCGCCACCTGGGACCTTGGGTCTGACCGCGACCCCGGACCTCGGTTCCGACCGCCACCCCGGACCTTGGTTCCAACCACCAACTCGGACCTTGGTTCCCACCACCACCTCGGACATTGGTTCTGACCGCCACCCCGGACCTTGGCTCTGACCGCAACACCGGACCATCGTTCCTACCGCCACCTCGGACCTTGGTTCCGACCGCCATCCCGGACCTTGGTCCCGACCGCCACCCCGGACCTTGGTTCCGACCACCACCTCGGTCCATGGTTCCGACCGCGACCCCGGACCTTGGTCCCGACCGCCAGTCCGGACCTTGGTTCCTGCCGCCACCACGGACCTTGGTTCCTACCGCCACCTCGGACCTTGATTCCGACCGCCACCCCGTACCTTGGTTCCGACGACCACCCAGGAGCTTGTTCCGAACGCCACCCCGGACCTTGGTTCCGACCGGCACCCCGGACCTTGGTTCCAACCGGCACCCCGAACGTTGGTTCCGACCACCACCCAGGACCTTGGTTCCGAACGCCACCCCGGACCTTGGTTCCGACTGCCCCCCCGGACTTTGGTTCCGAAGCTACCCCGGACCTTGGTTCCGACCGCCACCCGGGACCTTGGTTCCGACCGCCACCTGGTACCTTGGGTCTGACCGCGGCCCCGGACTTCGGTTCCGAACGCCACCCCGGACCTTGGTTCCAACCACAACCTCGGACATTGGTTCCGACCACCACCTCCACCTTTGTTCCGACCGCCACCCCGGACCTTGGTTCCGACCGCCACACCGGACCTTGGTTCCGACCACCACACAGGACCTTGGTTCCGACCGCAACCCCGGACCTTGGTTCCGACCGGCACTCCGGATCTTGGTGCCATCCACCACCTCGGACCTTGGCTCAGAACGCTCCGGACCTTGGTTCCGACCGCCACCCCGGACCTTGGTTCCGACCGCCAACCCGGACCTTGGTTCCGACCGCCATCCTGGACCTTGGTTCCGACCGCCAGCCCGGACCTTGGTTTGGACCGCCACACCGGACCTTGGTTCCGACCGCCACCCCGGACCTTGGTTCCGATCGCCACCCTGGACCATGTTTCCGACCGCCACCCCAGACCTTGGTTCCGACTGCCACACCGGACCTTGGGATCTGACCGCCACTCCAGACCTTGGTTCCTACAGCCACCTCGGACCTTGGTTCCTTCCGCCACCTCGGACCTTGGTTCCGACCGCCACCCCAGACCTTGGTTCCGACCGCCTGCCCGGACCTTGGTTTGGACCGCCACCCCGGACCTTGGTTCCGACCGCCACCCCGGACCTTGCTTCCGACTGCAACCTCGGACCTTGGTTCCGACCGCCATCCGGGACCTTGATTCCGACCGCCACCCCGGACTTTGTTTCCGACCGCCACCCTGGACCTTGGTTCCGACCGCCACCCCGGTCCTTGGTTCAGACCGCCACTCCGGAACTTTTTTGCGACCGGCACCCCGGAACTTGGTTCCGACCGCCACCCTGGACCTTGGTTCCGACCGACACTCCGGACCTTGGTTCCGACCGCCACCCCGGACCTTCGTTCCGAACGCCACCCCGGACCTCGGTTCCGACCGCATCCCCGGACCTTGGTACCGAATGCCCCCCCGAACCTTCGTTCCGACCGCCACCCCGGACCTTGGTTCCGACCGCCACCCCAGACCTCGGTTCCGACCGCATCCCGGGACCTTGGTACCGAATGCCCCCCCGAACCTTGGTTCCGACCGCCACCCCGGACCATGGTTCCGACCGCCCACCAGACCTTGTGTCCGACCACCAGCCCAGACGTTGGTCTGACTGCCACCCCGGACCTTGGTTACGACCGCCACCCCAGACCACGGTTCCAACCGCATCCCCGGACCTTGGTACCGAATGACCCCCCGAACCTTGGTTCCGACCGCCACCCCGGACCATGGTTCCGACCGCCCACCAGACCTTGTGTCCGACCACCAGCCCAGACGTTGGTCTGACTGCCACCCCGGACCTTGGTTCCGACCTCTACCCTGGACCTTGGTTCCGACCACGACCCCGGACCTTGGTTCCGACCGCCACCTCGGACCTTGGTTCCAACCGCCACCCCGGACCTTGGTTCCAACCGCCACGCCGGACCGTGGTATCGACTGCCCCCCCGGACCTTGGATCCGACCGCCACCCTGGACCTGAGTTCCGACCGCCACCTCGGACCTTGGTTCTGACCGCCACCTTCACCTTTGTTCCGACCGCCACCCCAGACCTTGGTTCCGAACGCCACCCCGGAGCTTGGTTCCGACCACCACCCAGGACCTTGGTTCCGACCGCCACCCCGGTCCTTGGTTCCGACCGGCACCCGGATCTTGGTTCCGTCCACCACCTCGGAACTTGGCTCAGAACGCTACCCCATGCCTTGGTTCCGACTGCCACCCCGGACCTTGGTTCCGACCGGCACCCGGATCTTGGTTCCGTCCACCACCTCGGAACTTGGCTCAGAATGCTACCCCGTGCCTTGGTTCCGACCGCCACCCCGGACCTTGGTTCCGACCCCCACCCCGGACCTTGGTTCCGACATGCCACACCGGACCTTGGGATGTGACCGCCACTCCGGACCTTGGTTCCTACCGCCACCTCGGACCTTGGTTCCGACCGCCACCCCGGACCTTGGTCCCGACCGCCACCCCGGATCTTGGTTCCGACCACCACCTCATCCTTGGTTCCGACCGCGACCCAGGACCTTGGTCCCGACCGCCACTCCGGACCTTGGTTCCTTCCGCCACCGCGGACCTTGGTTCCTACCGCCACCTCGGACCTTGATTCCGACCGCCACCACGGACCTTGGTGCCGACCACCACCCCGGACCTTGGTTCCGACCGCCACCTCGGACCTTGGTTCCGACTGCCCACCTGGACTTTGGTTCCGAAGCTACCCCGGACCTTGGTTCCGACCGCCACCCGGGACCTTGGTTCCGACCGCCACCTGGGACCTTGGGTCTGACCGCGACCCCGGACCTCGGTTCCGACCGCCACCCCGGATCTTGGTTCCAACCACCACCTCGGACCTTGGATCTGACCACCACCTCGGACATTGGTTCTGACCGCCACCCCGGACCTTGGCTCCGACCACAACACCGGACCATCGTTCCTACCGCCACCTCGGACCTTGGTTCCGACCGCCATCCCGGACCTTGGTCCCGACCGCCACCCCGGACCTTGGTTCCGACCACCACCTCGGTCCTTGGTTCCGACCGCGACCCCGGACCTTGGTTCCGAACACCACCCCGGACCTTGGTTCCTGCCGCCACCGCGGACCTTGGTTCCAACCGCCACCCCGGACCTTGGTTCCGAACACCACCCCGGACCTTGGTTCCGACCGCCACCCCGGACCTTGGTTCCGACTGCCACCCAGGAGCTTGTTCCGAACGCCACCCCGGACGTTGGTTCCGACCGGCACCCCGGACCTTGGTTCCAACCGGCACCCCGGACCTTGGTTCCGACCACCACCCAGGACCTTGGTTCCGAACGCCACCCCGGACCTTGGTTCTGACTGCCCCCCCGGACTTTGGTTCCGAATCTACCCCGGACCTTGATTCCGACCGCCACCCGGGACCTTGGTTCCGACCGCCACCTGGTACCTTGGGTCTGACCGCGGCCCCGGACCTCGGTTCCGAACGCCACCCCGGACCTTGGTTCCAACCACCACCTTGGACATTGGTTCCGACCACCACCTCGGACATTGGTTCTGACCGCCACCCCGGACCTTGGCTCCGACCGCAACACCGGACCTTGGTTCCGACCGCCACCCCGGAACTTGGTACCGACCGACACCCCGGACCGTGGTTCCGACCGCCACCTCGGACTTTGGCTCGGAACGCTACCCCGGACCTTGGTTCCGACCGCTGCCCCGGACCTTGGGTTCTGACCGTCACCCCGGTCCTTGGTTCCGATCGCCACCTCGGACCTTGGTTCCAACCGCAAGCCCAGACCGTGTTTCCGAACGCCATCCTGGACCTTTTTTCCTACCACCACATCGGACCTTGGTTCCGACTGCACCCCCGGACCATGGTTCGGCCCACCCCCCCGGACCTTGGTTCCGACTGCCAGCCCGGGCCTTGCTTCCGACCGCCTCCCCGCAACTTGGTTCCGACTGCCACCCCGGACTTTGGTTGCGACCGCCACCCCGGACCTTGTTTCCGACCGCCACCCCGGACCATGGTTCCACCCACGACACCGGAACTTTGTTTCGACCGCCAACCCGGACCATAGTTCCGACCACCACCCCGGACCTTGGGTCCGACCACCACCCCGGTCCTTGATTCCGCCCGCCACCCCGGACCTTGGTTCCGACCACCACTCCGGACCTTGGTTCCGACCGCCACCCCAGAACGTGGTTCCCACCGCCACCCCTGACCTTGGTTCCGACCGCCACGCCGGACCTTGGTTCCGACCATCCCCCCCGGACCTTGGTTCCGATCGCCACCCCGGACTTTGGATCCGA
Organism: Mustelus asterias; assembly: GCF_964213995.1. Taxonomy (NCBI): domain Eukaryota; kingdom Metazoa; phylum Chordata; class Chondrichthyes; order Carcharhiniformes; family Triakidae; genus Mustelus; species Mustelus asterias. Next base: position 313,232 of record NW_027590167.1, read on the forward strand.
CCGCCACCCCGGACCTTGGTTCCGACCGCCACCCCGGACATTGGTTCCCACCGCCACCCCGGACCTTGGTTCCGACCGCCACCCCGGACGTTGGTTCCGACCGCCACCCCGGACCTTGGTTCCGACCGCCACCACGGAACTTGGTTCCGACCGCCACCCCGGACCTTGGTTCCGATCGCCACTCCGTCCTTGGATCCGACCACCACCCCGGACCTTGGTTCCGACCGCCAACCCGGACCTTGGGTCCGACCGTCACCCCGGACCTTGGTTCCGACCGCCCCCCCGGACCTTGGTTCCGAACGAGACCCCGGAACGTGGTTCCGACCGCCACCCCGGTCCTTGGTTCCGACCGCCACCTTGGACCTTGGTTCCGACCACCACCCCGGACCTTGGTTCCGACCGCCACCCCGGACTTCACTTCCCACCGCCACCCCGGACCTTGTTTCCGACCGCCACCCCGGACCATGGTTCCGCCCACGACCCCGGACCTTTGTTTCGACCGCCAACCCGGACCATAGTTCCGACCACCACCCCGGACCTTGGGTCCGACCGCCACCCCGGACCTTAATTCCGCCTGCCACCCCGGACATTGATTCCGCCCGCCACCCCGGCATTTGGATCCAACCGCCACCCCGTAACTTGGTTCCGAACGCCACACCGGACCTTGGTTCCGAACGTCACCCCGGACCTTGGTTCCGACCGCCACCCCAGAACGTGGTTCCCACCGCCACCCCTGACCTTGGTTCCGACCGCCAATCCGGACCTTCGTTCCGACCACCACCCCGGACCTTGGTTCCGACCGCCACCCCGGACCTTGGTTCCGACTGGCGCCTCGGACATTGGTTCCGACCCCCACCCCGGACATTGGTTCCGACCGCCACCCCGGACCTTGGTTCTGACCGCCACCCCGGACCTTGGTTCGGACCGCCACCCCGGACCTTGGTTCAGAACGCCACCCCGGACCTTGGTTCCGTCCGACCCCCAGGACCTTGGTTCCGACCGCGAACACGGAACCTGGTTCCGACCGCCACCCCGGACTTTGGTTCCGACCGCCACCCCGGACCATGGTTCCACCCACGACACCGGAACTTTGTTTCGACCGCCAACCCGGACCATAGTTCCGACCACCACCCCGGACCTTGGGTCCGACCACCACCCGGGTCCTTGATTCCGCCCGCCACCCCGGCCCTTGGTTCCGACCGTCACCCCGTAACTTGGTTCCGAACGCTACCCCGGACCTTGGTTCCGACCGCCACTCCGGACCTTGGTTCCGACCGCCACCCCAGAACGTGGTTCCCACCGCCACCCCTGACCTTGGTTCCGACCGCCACGCCGGACCTTGGTTCCGACGTCCCCCCCGGACCTTGGTTCCGACCGCCACCCCGGACTTTGGATCCGACCGCCATCCCGGACATTGGTTCCGACCGCCACCCCGGACCTTGCTTCCGACCGCCACCCCGGACGTTGGTTCCGACCGCCACCCCGGAACTTGGTTCCGACCGCCACCACGGAACTTGGTTCCGACCGCCACCCCGGAACTTGGTTCCGACCGCCACTCCGTCCTTGGTTCCGACCACCACCCCGGACCTTGGTTCCGACCGCCACCCCGGACCTTGGTTCCGCCCGCCACCCCGGCCCTTGGTTCCGACCGTCACCCCGTAACTTGGTCCCGAACGCCACCCCGGACCTTGGTTCCGACCGCCACCGCGGACTTTGGTTCCGACCGCCACCCCAGAACGTGTTTCCCACCGCCACCCCTGACCTTGGTTCCGACCGCCACCCCTGACCTTGGTTCCGACCGTCCCCCCCGGACCTTGGTTCCGACCGCCACCCCGGACTTTGGATCCGACCGCCACCCCGGACATTGGTTCCGACCGCCACCCCGGACCTTGGTTCCGACCGCCACCACGGAACTTGGTTCCGACCGCCACCCCGGACCTTTGTTCCGACCGCCACTCCGTTCTTGGTTCCGACCGTCACCCGGGACCTTGGTTGCGAACGCGACCCCGGAGCATGGTTCCGACCGCCACCCCGGAACGTGGTTCCGACCGCCACCCCGGAACGTGGTTCCGACCGCCACCCCGGAACGTGGTTCCGACCGCCACCCCGGTCCTTGGTTCCGACCACCACCCCGGACCTTGGTTCCGACCGCCACCCCGGACTTCACTTCCCACCGCCACCCCGGACCTTGTTTCCGACCGCCACCCCGGGCCATGGTTCCGACCACCACCCCGGACCTTGATTCCGCCCGCCACCCCGGCATTTGGATCCGACCGCCACCCCGTAACTTGGTTCCGAACGCCACACCGGACCTTGGTTCCGAACGTCACCCTGGACCTTGGTTCCGACCGCCACCCCAGAACGTGGTTCCCACCGCCACCCCTGACCTTGGTTCCGACCGCCAATCCGGACCTTGGTACCGACCGCCACCCTGGACCTTGGTTCCGACTGGCGCCTCGGACATTGGTTCCGACCCCCACCCCGGACATTGGTTCCGACCGCCACCCCGGACCTTGGTTCTGACCGCCACCCCGGACCTTGGTTCGGACCGCCACCCCGGACCTTGGTTCGGACCGCCACCCCGGACCTTGGTTCAGAAAGCCACCCCGGACCTTGGTTCCGTCCGACCCCCAGGACCTTGGTTCCGACCGCGAACACGGAACCTGGTTCCGACCGCCACCCCGGACTTTGGTTCCGACCGCCACCCCGGACCATGGTTCCACCCACGACACCGGAACTTTGTTTCGACCGCCAACCCGGACCATAGTTCCGACCACCACCCCGGACCTTGGGTCCGACCACCACCCGGGTCCTTGATTCCGCCCGCCACCCCGGCCCTTGGTTCCGACCGACCCCCAGGACCTTGGTTCCGACCGCCAACACGGAACCTGGTTCCGACCACCACCCCGGACTTTTGTTCCGACCGCCACCTCGGACCTTGGTTCCGACCACCACCCTGGACCTTGGTTCCGACCGCCACACCGGACCTTGCTTCCGACCGCCACCCCGGACCTTGTTTCCGACCGCCACCCCGGACCATGGTTCCACCCACGACACCGGAACTTTGTTTCGACCGCCAACCCGGACCATAGTTCCGACCACCGCCCCGGAACTTGGGTCCGACCGCCACCCCGGACCTTGATTCCGCCCGCCACCCCGGCCCTTGGTTCCGACCGCCACCCCAGACCTTGGATCCGACCGCCACCCCGGACTTTGTATCCGACCGCCACCCCGGACCTTCGTTCCGACCGCCACCCCGGACACTGGTTCCGACCGCCACCCCGGACCTTGGTTCCGACCGCCACCCCGGACGTTGGTTCCGACCGCCACCCCGGACCTTGGTTCCGACCGCCACCACGGAACTTGGTTCCGACAGCCACCCCGGACCTTGGTTCCGACCGCCACTCCGTCCTTGGTTCCGACCGCCACCCCGGACCTTGGTTCCGACCGCCACCACGGACCTTGGTTCCGACCGCCACCCCGGACATTGGTTCCGACCGCCACCACGGAACCTGGTTCCGGCCGCCACCCCGGACTTTGGTTCCGACCGCCACCCCGGACCTTGGTTCCGACCGCCACCCCGGACCTTGTTTCCGACCGCCAACCCGGACCTTGGGTCCGACCGCCACCCCGGACCTTGGTTCCGACCGCCCCCCCAGACCATGGTTCCGAACGGCACCCCGGAGCATGGTTCCGACCGCCACCCCGGAACGTGGTTCCGACCGCCACCCAGGTCCTTGGTTCCGACCGCCACCTCAGACGTTGGTTCCGACCACCACCCCGGACCTTGGTTCCAACCGTCACCCCGGACGTCACTTCCCACCGCCACCCCGGACCTTGTTTCCGACCGCCACCCCGAACCATGGTTCCGCCCACGACCCCGGGCCTTTATTTCGACCGCCAACTCGGACCATAGTTCCGACCACCGCCCCGGACCTTGGGTCCGACCGCCACCCCGGACCTTGATTCCGCCCGCCACCCCGGACCTTGATTCCGCCCGACACCCCGGCCTTTGGATCCGACCGCCACCCCGTAACTTAGTTCCGAACGCCACACCGGACCTTGGTTCCGACCGTCACCCCGGACCTTGGTTCCGACCGTCACCCCAGAACGTGGTTCCCACCGCCACCCCTGACCTTGGTTCCGACCGCCACTCCGGACCTTGATTCTGACCGCCCCCCCCGGACCTTGGTTCGGACCGCCACCCCGGACCTTGGTTCAGAACGCCACCCCGGACCTTGTTTCCGACCGCCACCCCGGACCATGGTTCCACCCACGACACCGGAACTTTGTTTCGACCGCCAACCCGGACCATAGTTCCGACCACCACCCCTGACCTTGGGTCCGACCGCCACCCCGGACCTTGATTCCGCCCGCCACCCCGGCCCTTAGTTCCGACCGTCACCCCGTAACTTGGTTCCGAACGCCACCCCGGAACTTGGTTCCGACCGCCACCCCGGACCTTGGTTCCGACCGCCATCCCGGACTTTGGATCCGACCGCCACCCCGGACCTTGGATCCGACCGCCACCCCGTACATTGGTTCCGACCGCCACCCCGGACCTTGGCTCCGACCGCCATCCCGGACGTTGGTTCCGACCGCCACCCCGGACCTTGGTTCCGACCGCCACCACGGAACTTGTTTCAGACCGCCACCCCGGACCTTGGTTCCGACCGCCACTCCGTCCTTGGTTCCGACCGCCACCCCGGACCTTGGTTCCGACCGCCACCCCGGACATTGGTTCCGACCGCCAGCACAGAACCTTGATCCGGCCGCCACCCCGGACTTTGGTTCCGACCGCCACCCCGGACCTTGGTTCCGACCGCCACCCCGGACCTTGGTTCCGACCGCCAACCCGGACCTTGGGTCCGACCGCCCCCCCGGACCTTGGTTCCGAACGGCACACCGGAGCATGGTTCCGACCGCCACCCCGGAACGTGGTTCCGACCGCCACCCAGGTCCTTGGTTCCGACGGCCACCTCGGACCTTGGTTCCGACCGCCACCCCGGACTTCACTTCCCACCGCCACCCCGGACCTTGTTTCCGACCGCCACCCCAGACCATGGTTCCGCCCACGACCCCGGACCTTTGTTTCGACCGCCAACCCGGACCTTGGTTCCGACCGCCACACCGGACATTGGTTCCGACCGCCACCCCGGACCTTGGTTCCGACCGCCACCACGGAACTTGGTTCCGACCGCCACCCCGGACCTTTGTTCCGACCGCCACTCCGTTCTTGGTTACGACCGCCACCCCGGACCTTGGGTCCGACCGTCACCCCGGACCTTGGTTCCGACCGCCCCCCCGGTCCTTGGTTCCGAACGCGACCCCGGAGCATGGTTCCGACCGCCACCCCGGAACGTGGTTCCGACCGCCACCCCGGTCCTTGGTTCCGACCGCCACCTCGGACCTTGGTTCCGACCACCACCCCGGACCTTGGTTCCGACCGCCACCCCGGACTTCACTTCCCACCGCCACCCCGGACCTTGTTTCCGACCGCCACCCCGGAGCATGGTTCCGACCGCCACCCCGGAACGTGGTTCCGACCACCACCCCGGACCTTGGGTCCGACCGCCACCCCGGACCTTGATTCCGCCCGCCACCCCGGACATTGATTCCGCCCGCCACCCCGGCATTTGGATCCGACCGCCACCCCGTAACTTGGTTCCGAACGCCACACCGGACCTTGGTTCCGAACGTCACCCTGGACCTTGGGTCCGACCGCCACCCCAGAACGTGGTTCCCACCGCCACCCCTGACCTTGGTTCCGACCGCCAATCCGGACCTTGGTTCCGACCACCACCCCGGACCTTGGTTCCGACCGCCACCCTGGACATTGGTTCCGACTGGCGCCTCGGACATTGGTTCCGACCCCCACCCCGGACATTGGTTCCGACCGCCACCCCGGACCTTGGTTCTGACCGCCACCCCGGACCTTGGTTCGGACCGCCACCCCGGACCTTGGTTCGGACCGCCACCCCGGACCTTGGTTCAGAACGCCACCCCGGACCTTGGTTCCGTCCGACCCCCAGGACCTTGGTTCCAACCGCCAACACGGAACCTGGTTCCGACCGCCACCCCGGACTTTTGTTCCGACCGCCACCTCGGACCTTGGTTCCGACCACCACCCCGGACCTTGGTTCCGACCGCCACACCGGACCTTGCTTCCGACCGCCACCCCGGACCTTGTTTCCGACCGCCACCCCGGACCATGGTTCCACCCACGACACCGGAACTTTGTTTCGACCGCCAACCCGGACCATAGTTCCGACCACCGCCCCGGAACTTGGGTCCGACCGCCACCCCGGACCTTGATTCCGCCCGCCACCCCGGCCCTTGGTTCCGACCGCCACCCCAGACCTTGGATCCGACCGCCACCCCGGACTTTGTATCCGACCGCCACCCCGGACCTTCGTTCCGACCGCCACCCCGGACACTGGTACCGACCGCCACCCCGGACCTTGGTTCCGACCGCCACCCCGGACGTTGGTTCCGACCGCCACCCCGGACCTTGGTTCCGACCGCCACCACGGAACTTGGTTCCGACAGCCACCCCGGACCTTGGTTCCGACCGCCACTCCGTCCTTGGTTCCGACCGCCACCCCGGACCTTGGTTCCGACCGCCACCCCGGACCTTGGTTCCGACCGCCACCCCGGACATTGGTTCCGACCGCCACCACGGAACCTGGTTCCGGCCGCCACCCCGGACTTTGGTTCCGATCGCCACCCCGGACCTTGGATCCGACCGCCACCCCGGACCTTGTTTCCGACCGCCAACCCGGACCTTGGGTCCGACCGCCACCCCGGACCTTGGTTCCGACCGCCCCCCCGGACCATGGTTCCGAACGGCACCCCGGAGCATGGTTCCGACCGCCACCCCGGAACGTGGGTCCGACCGCCACCCAGGTCCTTGGTTCCGACCGCCACCTCAGACGTTGGTTCCGACCACCACCCCGGACCTTGGTTCCAACCGTCACCCCGGACTTCACTTCCCACCGCCACCCCGGACCTTGTTTCCGACCGCCACCCCGGACCTTGGTTCCGCCCACGACCCCGGGCCTTTATTTCGACCGCCAACTCGGACCATAGTTCCGACCACCGCCCCGGACCTTGGGTCCGACCGCCACCCCGGACCTTGATTCCGCCCGCCACCCCGGACCTTGATTCCGCCCGACACCCCGGCCTTTGGATCCGACCGCCACCCCGTAACTTAGTTCCGAACGCCACACCGGACCTTGGTTCCGACCGTCACCCCGGACCTTGGTTCCGACCGTCACCCCAGAACGTGGTTCCCACCGCCACCCCTGACCTTGGTTCCGACCGCCACTCCGGACCTTGATTCTGACCGCCCCCCCCGGACCTTGGTTCGGACCGCCACCCCGGACCTTGGTTCAGAACGCCACCCCGGACCTTGGTTCCGTCCGAACCCCAGGACCTTGGTTCCGACCGCCAACACGGAACCTGGTTCCGACTGCCACCCCGGACTTTGGTTCCGACCGCCACCTCGGACCTTGGTTCCGAACACCACCCCGGACATTGGTTCCGACCGCCACCCCGGACCTTACTTCCGACCGCCACCCCGGACCTTGTTTCCGACCGCCACCCCGGACCATGGTTCCACCCACGACACCGGAACTTTGTTTCGACCGCCAACCCGGACCATAGTTCCGACCACCACCCCTGACCTTGGGTCCGACCGCCACCCCGGACCTTGATTCCGCCCGCCACCCCGGCCCTTAGTTCCGACCGTCACCCCGTAACTTGGTTCCGAACGCCACCCCGGAACTTGGTTCCGACCGCCACCCCGGACCTTGGTTCCGACCGCCATCCCGGACTTTGGATCCGACCGCCACCCCGGACCTTGGATCCGACCGCCACCCCGGACATTGGTTCCGACCGCCACCCCGGACCTTGGCTCCGACCGCCATCCCGGACGTTGGTTCCGACCGCCACCCCGGACCTTGGTTCCGACCGCCACCACGGAACTTGTTTCAGACCGCCACCCCGGACCTTGGTTCCGACCGCCACTCCGTCCTTGGTTCCGACCGCCACCCCGGACCTTGGTTCCGACCACCACCCCGGACATTGGTTCCGACCGCCAGCACAGAACCTTGATCCGGCCGCCACCCCGGACTTTGGTTCCGACCGCCACCCCGGACCTTGGTTCCGACCGCCACCCCGGACCTTGGTTCCGACCGCCAACCCGGACCTTGGGTCCGACCGCCCCCCCGGACCTTGGTTCCGAACGGCACACCGGAGCATGGTTCCGACCGCCACCCCGGAACGTGGTTCCGACCGCCACCCAGGTCCTTGGTTCCGACGGCCACCTCGGACCTTGGTTCCGACCGCCACCCCGGGCTTCACTTCCCACCGCCACCCCGGACCTTGTTTCCGACCGCCTCCCCAGACCATGGTTCCGCCCACGACCCCGGACCTTTGTTTCGACCGCCAACCCGGACCATAGTTCCGACCACCACCCCGGACCTTGGGTCCGACCGCCACCCCGGACCTTCATTCCGCCCGCCACCCCGGACCTTGATCCCGCCCCCCACCCCGGCCTTTGGATCCGACCGCCGCCCCGTAACTTGGTTCCGAACGCCACACCGGACCTTGGTTCCGACCGTCACCCCGACCTTGGTTCCGACCGCCACCCCAGAACGTGGTTCCCACCGCCACCCCTGACCTTGGTTCCGACCGCCACTCCGGACCTTGATTCCGACCGCCCCCCCTGGACCTTGGTTCTGACCGCCACCACGGAACTTTGTTCCGACCACCACCCCGGACCTTGGTTCCGACCACCACCCCGGACCTTGGTTCCGACCGCCACCCCGGACCTTGATTCCGACTGGCGCCTCGGACATTGGTTCCGACCCCCAACCCGGACATTGGTTCCGACAGCCACCCCGGACCTTGGTTCCGACCGCCACCCCGGACCTTGGTTTGGACCGCCACCCCGGACCTTGGTTCAGAACGCCACCCCGGACCTTGGTTCCGTCCGACCCCCAGGACCTTGGTTCCGACCGCCAACACGGAACCTGGTTCCGACCGCCACACCGGACTTTGGTTCTGACCGCCACCCTGGACCTTGGTTCCGACCGCCACCCCGGACCTTTGTTCCGACCGCCCCCCCGGACCTTGGTTCCGACCGCCACCCCGGACCTTGGTTCCGACCGCCACCCCGGAACGTGGTTCCGACCGCCACCCCGGAACTTGGTTCGGACTGCCACCCCGGACCTTGGTTCAGAACGCCACCCCGGACCTCGGTTCCGTCCGCCCCCCCGGACCTTGGTTCTGACCGCCACCCCGGACCTTGGTTCCGACCGCCACCCCGGACCTTGGTTCCAACCGCCACACCGGACCTTGGTTCCGACCGCCACCCTGGACACTGGATCCGACGGCCACCCCGGAACGTGGTTCCGACCGGCACCCCGGTCCTTGGTTCCAACCACCACCCCAGACCTTGGTTCGGACCGCCACCCCGGACATGGGTTCCGACCGCCAACCCGGACCTTGGATCCGACCGCCACCCCGGACTTTGTATCCGACCGCCACCCCGGACCTTGGTTCCGACCGTCACCCCGTAACTTGGTTCCGAACGCCACCCCGGACCTTGGTTCCGACCGCCACCCCAGACCTTGGATCCGACCGCCACCCCGGACTTTGTATCCGACCGCCACCCCGGACCTTGGTTCCGACCGCCACCCTGGACACTGGTTCCGACCGCCACCCCGGACCTTGGTTCCGACCGCCACCCCGGACGTTGGTTGCGACCGCCACCCCGGACCTTGGTTCCGACCGCCACCACGGAACTTGGTTCCGACCGTCACCCCGGACCTTGGTTCCGACCGCCACTCCGTCCTTGGTTCCGACCGCCACCCCGGACCTTGGTTCCGACCGCCACCCCGGACGTTGGTTCCGACCGCCACCCCGGACATTGGTTCCGACCGCCACCACGGAACCTGGATCCGACCGCCACTCCGTCCTTGGTTCCGGCCGCCACCCGGACTTTGGTTCCGACCGCCACCCCGGACCTTGGTTCCGACCGCCACCCCGGACCTTGTTTCCGACCGCCAACCCGGACCTTGGGTCCGACCGCCACCCCGGACCTTGGTTCCGACCGCCCCCCCGGACCTTGGATCCGAACGGCACCCCGGAGCATGGTTCCGACCGCCACCCCGGAACGTGGTTCCGACCGCAACCCAGGTCCTTGGTTCCGACCGCCACCTCAGACGTTGGTTCCGACCACCACCCCGGACCTTGGTTCCAACCGTCACCCCGGACTTCACTTCCCACCGCCACCCCGGACCTTGTTTCCGACCGCCACCCCGGACCATGGTTCCGCCCACGACCCCGGACCTTTATTTCGACCGCCAACCCGGACCATAGTTCCGACCACCGCCCCGGACCTTGGGTCCGACCGCCACCCCGGACCTTGATTCCGCCCGCCACCCAGGACCTTGATTCCGACCGCCACGCCGGACCTTGATTCCGACTGGCGCCTCGGACATTGGTTCCGACCCCCAACCCGGACATTGGTTCCGACAGCCACCCCGGACCTTGGTTCCGACCGCCACCCCGGACCTTGGTTCGGACCGCCACCCCGGACCTTGGTTCAGAACGCCACCCCGGACCTTGGTTCCGTCCGACCCCCAGGACCTTGGTTCCGACCGCCAACACGGAACCTGGTTCCGACCGCCACACCGGACTTTGGTTCTGACCGCCACCCCGGACCTTTGTTCCGACCGCCCCCCCGGACCTTGGTTCCGACCGCCACCCCGGACCTTGGTTCCGACCGCCACCCCGGACCTTGGTTCCGACCGCCACCTCATAGAACATAGAACATAGAACATTACAGCGCAGAACAGGCCCTTCGGCCCACGATGTTGCACCGACCAGTTAAAAAAAAAAAAAAACTGTGACCCTCCAACCTAAACCAATTTCTTTTCGTCCATGAACCTATCTACGGATCTCTTAAACGCCCCCAAACTAGGCGCATTTACTACTGATGCTGGCAGGGCATTCCAATCCCTCACCACCCTCTGGGTAAAGAACCTACCCCTGACATCGGTTCTATAACTACCCCCCTCAATTTAAAGCCATGCCCCCTCGTGCTGGATTTCTCCATCAGAGGAAAAAGGCTATCACTATCCACCCTATCTAAACCTCTAATCATCTTATATGTTTGAATAAGATCCCCTCTTAGCCGCCGCCTTTCCAGCGAAAACAATCCCAAATCCCTCAGCCTCTCCTCATAGGATCTCCCCTCCATACCAGGCAACATCCTGGTAAACCTCCTCTGCACCCTCTCCAAAGCCTCCACATCCTTCCTGTAATGTGGGGACCAGAACTGCACACAGTACTCCAAGTGCGGCCGCACCAGAGTTGTGTACAGTTGCAACATAACGCTACGACTCCTAAATTCAATCCCCCTACCAATAAACGCCAAGACACCAGATGCCTTCTTAACAACCTTATCTACTTGATTCCCAACTTTCAGGGATCTATGCACACATACACCTCGATCCCTCTGCTCCTCCACACTATTCAAAGTCCTCCCGTTAGCCCTATACTCAACACATCTGTTATTCCTACCAAAGTGAATTACCTCACACTTCTCCGCATTAAACTCCATCCGCCACCTCTCGGCCCAACTTTGCAACCTGTCTAAGTCTTCCTGCAAACTACGACACCCTTCCTCACTGTCTACCACACCACCGACTTTGGTGTCATCAGCAAATTTGCTAATCCACCCAACTATACCCTCATCCAGATCATTAATAAATATTACAAACAGCAGTGGCCCCAAAACAGATCCCTGAGGTACACCACTTGTAACCGCACTCCATGATGAATATTTACTATCAACCACCACCCTCTGTTTCCTATCCGCTAGCCAATTCCTGATCCAATTTCCTAGATCACCCCCAATCCCATACATCTGCATTTTCTGCAGAAGCCTACCATGGTGAACCTTATCAAACGCCTTACTAAAATCCATATATACCACGTCCACTGCCTTGCCCCCATCCACCTCCTTGGTCACTTTCTCAAAAAACTCAATAAGGTTAGTAAGGCACGACCTACCTGCCACAAAACCATGCTGACTATCACCTATCAATTCATTACTCTCCAAATAACTATAAATCCTATCCCTTATAATTTTTTCCAACATCTTGCCGACAACAGAAGTGAGACTCACCGGTCTATAATTCCCGGGGAAGTCTCTGTTCCCCTTCTTAAACAATGGGACAACATTCGCTAACCTCCAATCTTCTGGTACTATACCAGAGGCCAACGACGACCTGAAGATCAGAGCCAGAGGCTCTGCAATCACTTCTCTTGCCTCCCAGAGAATCCTTGGATAAATCCCATCCGGACCAGGGGATTTATCTATTTTCAGACCCTCCAGAATATCCTGCACATCCTCCTTATCAACTGTAATACTGTATATTCTACTCCCTTGCAACCCAGTGTCCTCCTCAACTATATTCATGTCCCCTTGCGTGAACACCGAAGAGAAATATTGGTTCAATGCTTCACCAATCTCCTCCGGTTCCACACATAACTTCCCTCTGCCATCTATAACTGGCCCTAAACTTGCCCTAACCAACCTTTTGTTCTTGACATACCTCGGACCTTGGTTCGGACTGCCACCCCGGACCTTGGTTCAGAACGCCACCCCGGACCTTGGTTCCGTCCGCCCCCCCGGACCTTGGTTCTGACCGCCACCCTGGACACTGGATCCGACGGCCACCGCGGACCTTGGTTCCAACCACCACCCCAGACCTTCGTTCGGACCGCCACCCCGGACATGGGTTCCGACCGCCAACCCGGACGTTGGTTCCGACCGCCACCCCAGACCTTGGTTCGGACCGCCACCCCGGACCTTGGTTCAGAACGCCACCCCGGACCTTGGTTCCGTCCGCCCCCCCCGGACCTTGGTTCTGACCGCCACCCCGGACCTTGGTTCCGACCGCCACCCCGGACCTTGGTTCCAACCGCCACACCGGACCTTGGTTCCGACCGCCACCCTGGACACTGGATCCGACGGCTACCCCGGAACGTGGTTCCGACCGCCACTCCGGACCTTGGTTCCGACCGCCACCCCGGACCTTGGTTCCGACCGCCACGCCAGACCTTGGTTCCGACCGCCACCCCGGACCTTGGTTCCGACCGCCACCCCGGACCTTGGTTCCGACCGCCACCCCGGACCTTGGTTCCGACCGCCACCCCTGTCATTGGTTCCGACCGCCACCACGGAACTTGGTTCCGACCGCCACCCCGGACCTTGGTTCCGACCGCCACCCCGCACCTTGGTTCCGACCGCCACTCTGGATCTTGGTTCCGACCGCCACCCTGGACATTGGATCCGACCGCCACCCCGGAACGTGGTTCCGACCGCCACCCCAGTCCTTGGATCCAACCGCCACCACGGACCTTGGTTCCGACAGCCACTCCGGACCTTGGTTCCGACCGCTAGGCCGGACCTTGGTTCCGACCGCCACCCCGGACCTTGGTTCCGACCGCCAACCCGGACCTTGGTTCCGTCCGACACCCCGGACATTGGTTCCGACCACCACCACGGAACTTGGTTCCGACCGCCACCCTGGACCTTGGTACCGACCGCCACCCCGGACATTGGTTCCGACCGCCACCCCGGACCTTGGTTCCGACCGCCACCCCGGACCGTGGTTCCGACCGCCACCCCGGACTTTGGTTCCGACCGCCACCACAGAACCTGGTTCCGACCGCCACACCGGACTTTGGTTCCGACCGCCACCCAGGACCTTGGTTCCGACCGCCACCCCGGACCTTGGTTCCGACCGCCACCCCGGACCTTGGTTCCGACCGCCACCTCGGACATTGGTTCCGACCGCCACCCCGGACCTTGGATCCGACCGCCAACCCGGACCTTGGTTCCGACCGCCACCCCGGACCTTGGTTCCGACCGCCACCCCGGACCTTGCTTCAGAACGCCACCCCGGACCTTGGTTCCGTCCGCCCCCCCGGACCTTGGTTCTGACCGCCACCCCGGACCTTGGTTCCGACCGCCGCCCCGGAACGTGGTTCCGACCGCCACCCCGGTACTTGGTTCCAACCGCCACCCCGGATCTTGGTTCCGACCGCCAACCCGGACATTGGTTCCGACCGCCACGCCGGACCTTGGTTCCGACCGCCACCCCGGACCTTGGTTCCGACCGCCACCTCGGACCTTGGAATCGACCGGCACCACGGACCTTGGTTCCGACCACCACCCCGGACCTTGGTTCCGACCGCCACCCCGGACCTTGGTTCCGACCGCCACCCCGGACCTTGGTTCCGACCGCCACCCCGGACCTTGGTTCCGAACGCAACCCCGGACCTTGGTTCTGACCACCACCCCGGACCTTGGTTCCGACCGCCACCCCGCTCCTTACTTCCGACCGCCACCCCGGACCTAGATTCCGACCGCCACCCCGGACCTTACTTCCGACCGCCACCCCGGTCATTGGTTCCGACCGCCACCCCGGACGTTACTTCCGACCGCAACCCCGGACCCTGATTCCGACCGCTACCCCGGACCTTACTTCCGACCGCCACCCCGGACCTTACTTCCGACCGCCACCCCGGACCTTACTTCCGACCGCCATCCCGGACCTTACTTCCGACCGCCACCCCGGCCCATGGTTCCGGCCGCCACCCAGTATGTTGGTTCCGAACTCCACCCCGGACCTTGGTTCCGACCGCCACCCCGGACCTTGATTCTGACCGCCACCTCGGACATTGGTTCCGACCGCCACCCCGGACATTGGTTCCGACCGCCACCCAGGACCTTGGTTCCGACCGCCACCCCGGACCTTGGATCGGACCGCCACCCCGGACATGGGTTCCGACCGCCAACCCGGACCTTGGTTCCGACCGCCACCCCAGACCTTGGTTCGGACCGCCACCCCGGACCTTGGTTCAGAACGCCACCCCGGACCTTGGTTCCGTCCGACACCCGGACCTTGGTTCCGACCGCCACCCCGGACCTTGGTTCCGACCGCCACCCCGGACCTTGGTTCCGACCGCCACCCCGGACCTTGGTTCCGACCGCCACCCTGGACCTTGGTTCCGACCGCCACCCCAGACCTTGGTTCGGACCGCCACCCCGGACCTTGGTTCAGAACGCCACCCCGGACCTTGGTTCCGTCCGACCCCCGACCTTGGTTCCGACCGCCACCCCGGACCTTGGTTCCGACCGCCACCCCGGACCTTGGTTCCGACCGCCACCCCGGACCTTGGTTCCGACCGCCACCCCGGACCTTGGTTCCGACCGCCACCCCGGACCTTGGTTCCGACCGCCACCCCGGACCTTGGTTCCGACCGCCACCCCTGTCATTGGTTCCGACCGCCACCACGGAACTTGGTTCCGACCGCCACCCCGGACCTTGGTTCCGACCGCCACCCCGCACGTTGTTTCCGACCGCCACTCTGGATCTTGGTTCCGACCGCCACCCTGGACATTGGATCCGACCGCCACCCCGGAACGTGGTTCCGACCGCCACCCCAGTCCTTGGATCCAACCGCCACCCCGGACCTTGGTTCCGACAGCCACTCCGGACCTTGGTTCCGACCGCTACGCCGGACCTTGGTTCCGACCGCCACCCCGGACCTTGGTTCCGACCGCCAACCCGGACCTTGGTTCCGTCCGACACCCCGGACCTTGGTTCCGACCGCCACCCCGGACATTGGTTCCGACCGCCACCACGGAACTTGGTTCCGACCGCCACCCTGGACCTTGGTACCGACCGCCACACCGGACATTGGTTCCGACCGCCACCCCGGACCTTGGTTCCGACCGCCACCCCGGACCGTGGTTCCGACCGCCACCCCGGACTTTGGTTCCGACCGCCACCACAGAACCTGGTTCCGACCGCCACACCGGACTTTGGTTCCGACCGCCACCCAGGACCTTGGTTCCGACCGCCACCCCGGACCTTGGTTCCGACCGCCACCCCGGACCTTGGTTCCGACCGCCACCTCGGACATTGGTTCCGACCGCCACCCCGGACCTTGGATCCGACCGCCAACCCGGACCTTGGTTCCGACCGCCACCCCGGACCTTAGTTCCGACCGCTACCCCGGACCTTGCTTCAGAACGCCACCCCGGACCTTGGTTCCGTCCGCCCCCCCGGACCTTGGTTCTGACCGCCACCCCGGACCTTGGTTCCGACCGCCGCCCCGGAACGTGGTTCCGACCGCCACCCCGGTACTTGGTTCCGACCGCCACCCCGGTACTTGGTTCCAACCGCCACCCCGGATCTTGGTTCCGACCGCCAACCCGGACATTGGTTCCGACCGCCACGCCGGACCTTGGTTCCGACCGCCACCCCGGACCTTGGTTCCGACCGCCACCTCGGACCTTGGAATTGACCGGCACCACGGACCTTGGTTCCGACCACCACCCCGGACCTTGTTTCCGACCGCCACCCCGGACCTTGGTTCCGACCGCCACCCCGGACCTTGGTTCCGACCGCCACCTCGGACCTTGGTTCCGAACGCAACCCCGGACCTTGGTTCTGACCGCCACCCCGGACCTTGGTTCCGACCGCCACCCCGCTCCTTACTTCCGACCGCCGCCCCGGACCTAGATTCCGACCGCCACCCCGGACCTTACTTCCGACCGCCACCCCGTTCATTGGTTCCGACCGCCACCCCGGACGTTACTTCCGACCGCCACCCCGGACCTTGGTTCCGACCGCCATCCCGGACCTTGATTCCGACCGCCACCTCGGACATTGGTTCCGACCGCCACCCCAAACATTGGTTCCGACCGCCACCCAGGACCTTGGTTCCGACCGCCACCCCGGACCTTGGTTCGGACCGCCACCCCGGACATGGGTTCCGACCGCCAACCCGGACCTTGGTTCCGACCGCCACCCCAGACCTTGGTTCGGACCGCCACCCCGGACCTTGGTTCAGAACGCCACCCCGGACCTTGGTTCCGTCCGACCCCCGGACCTTGGTTCCGACCGCCACCCCGGACCTTGGTTCCGACCGGCACCCCGGACCTTGGTTCCGACCGCCACCCCGGACCTTGGTTCCGACCGCCAACCCGGACATTGGTTCCGACCGCCACGCCGGACCTTGGTTCCGACCGCCACCCCGGACCTTGGTTCCGACCGCCACCTCGGACCTTGGAATCGACCGGCACCACGGACCTTGGTTCCGACCACCACCCCGGACCTTGGTTCCGACCGCCACCCCGGACCTTGGTTCCGACCGCCACCCCGGACCTTGGTTCCGACCGCCACCCCGGACCTTGGTTCCGAACGCAACCCCGGACCTTGGTTCTGACCACCACCCCGGACCTTGGTTCCGACCGCCACCCCGCTCCTTACTTCCGACCGCCACCCCGGACCTAGATTCCGACCGCCACCCCGGACCTTACTTCCGACCGCCACCCCGGTCATTGGTTCCGACCGCCACCCCAGACGTTACTTCCGACCGCAACCCCGGACCCTGATTCCGACCGCTACCCCGGACCTTACTTCCGACCGCCACCCCGGACCTTACTTCCGACCGCCACCCCGGACCTTACTTCCGACCGCCATCCCGGACCTTACTTCCGACCGCCACCCCGACCCATGGTTCCGGCCGCCACCCAGTATGTTGGTTCCGAACTCCACCCCGGACCTTGGTTCCGACCGCCACCCCGGACCTTGATTCCGACCGCCACCTCGGACATTGGTTCCGACCGCCACCCCGGACATTGGTTCCGACCGCCACCCAGGACCTTGGTTCCGAACGCCACCCCGGACCTTGGATCGGACCGCCACCCCGGACATGGGTTCCGACCGCCAACCCGGACCTTGGTTCCGACCGCCACCCCAGACCTTGGTTCGGACCGCCACCCCGGACCTTGGTTCAGAACGCCACCCCGGACCTTGGTTCCGTCCGACACCCGGACCTTGGTTCCGACCGCCACCCCGGACCTTGGTTCCGACCGCCACCCCGGACCTTGGTTCCGACCGCCACCCCGGACCTTGGTTCCGACCGCCACCCTGGACCTTGGTTCCGACCGCCACCCCAGACCTTGGTTCGGACCGCCACCCCGGACCTTGGTTCAGAACGCCACCCCGGACCTTGGTTCCGTCCGACCCCCGACCTTGGTTCCGACCGCCACCCCGGACCTTGGTTCCGACCGCCACCCCGGACCTTGGTTCCGACCGCCACCCCGGACCTTGGTTCCGACCGCCACCCCGGACCTTGGTTCCGACCGCCACCCCGGACCTTGGTTCCGACCGCCACCCCGGACCTTGGTTCCGACCGCCACCCCTGTCATTGGTTCCGACCGCCACCACGGAACTTGGTTCCGACCGCCACCCGGACCTTGGTTCCGACCGCCACCCCGCACGTTGTTTCCGACCGCCACTCTGGATCTTGGTTCCGACCGCCACCCTGGACATTGGATCCGACCGCCACCCCGGAACGTGGTTCCGACCGCCACCCCAGTCCTTGGATCCAACCGCCACCCCGGACCTTGGTTCCGACAGCCACTCCGGACCTTGGTTCCGACCGCTACGCCGGACCTTGGTTCCGACCGCCACCCCGGACCTTGGTTCCGACCGCCAACCCGGACCTTGGTTCCGTCCGACACCCCGGACCTTGGTTCCGACCGCCACCCCGGACATTGGTTCCGACCGCCACCACGGAACTTGGTTCCGACCGCCACCCTGGACCTTGGTACCGACCGCCACACCGGACATTGGTTCCGACCGCCACCCCGGACCTTGGTTCCGACCGCCACCCCGGACCGTGGTTCCGACCGCCACCCCGGACTTTGGTTCCGACCGCCACCACAGAACCTGGTTCCGACCGCCACACCGGACTTTGGTTCCGACCGCCACCCAGGACCTTGGTTCCGACCGCCACCCCGGACCTTGGTTCCGACCGCCACCCTGGACCTTGGTTCCGACCGCCACCTCGGACATTGGTTCCGACCGCCACCCCGGACCTTGGATCCGACCGCCAACCCGGACCTTGGTTCCGACCGCCACCCCGGACCTTGGTTCCGACCGCTACCCCGGACCTTGCTTCAGAACGCCACCCCGGACCTTGGTTCCGTCCGCCCCCCCGGACCTTGGTTCTGACCGCCACCCCGGACCTTGGTTCCGAACGCCGCCCCGGAACGTGGTTCCGACCGCCACCCCGGTACTTGGTTCCAACCGCCACCCCGGATCTTGGTTCCGACCGCCAACCCGGACATTGGTTCCGACCGCCACGCCGGACCTTGGTTCCGACCGCCACCCCGGACCTTGGTTCCGACCGCCACCTCGGACCTTGGAATTGACCGGCACCACGGACCTTGGTTCCGACCACCACCCCGGACCTTGTTTCCGACCGCCACCCCGGACCTTGGTTCCGACCGCCACCCCGGACCTTGGTTCCGACCGCCACCCCGGACCTTGGTTCCGAACGCAACCCCGGACCTTGGTTCTGACCGCCACCCCGGACCTTGGTTCCGACCGCCACCCCGCTCCTTACTTCCGACCGCCGCCCCGGACCTAGATTCCGACCGCCACCCCGGACCTTACTTCCGACCGCCACCCCGTTCATTGGTTCCGACCGCCACCCCGGACGTTACTTCCGACCGCCACCCCGGACCTTGGTTCCGACCGCCATCCCGGACCTTGATTCCGACCGCCACCTCGGACATTGGTTCCGACCGCCACCCCAAACATTGGTTCCGACCGCCACCCAGGACCTTGGTTCCGACCGCCACCCCGGACCTTGGTTCGGACCGCCACCCCGGACATGGGTTCCGACCGCCAACCCGGACCTTGGTTCCGACCGCCACCCCAGACCTTGGTTCGGACCGCCACCCCGGACCTTGGTTCAGAACGCCACCCCGGACCTTGGTTCCGTCCGACCCCCGCACCTTGGTTCCGACCGCCACCCCGGACCTTGGTTCCGACCGGCACCCCGGACCTTGGTTCCGACCGCCACCCCGGACCTTGGTTCCGACCGCCACCCTGGACCTTGGTTCCGACCGCCACCCCAGACCTTGGTTCGGACCGCCACCCCGGACCTTGGTTCAGAACGCCACCCCGGACCTTGGTTCCGTCCGACCCCCGGACCTTGGTTCCGACCGCCACCCCGGACCTTGGTTCCGACCGCCACCCCGGACCTTGGTTCCGACTGCCACCCCGGACCTTGGTTCCGACCGCCACCCCGGACCTTGGTTCCGACCGCCACCCCGGACCTTGGTTCCGACCGCCACCCCGGACCTTGGTTCCGACCGCCACCCCTGTCATTGGTTCCGACCGCCACCACGGAACTTGGTTCCGACCGCCACCCCGGACCTTGGTTCCGACCGCCACCCCGCACCTTGGTTCCGACCGCCACTCTGGATCTTGGTTCCGACCGCCACCCTGGACATTGGATCCGACCGCCACCCCGGAACGTGGTTCCGACCGCCACCCCAGTCCTTGGATCCAACCGCCACCCCGGACCTTGGTTCCGACAGCCACTCCGGACCTTGGTTCCGACCGCTACGCCGGACCTTGGTTCCGACCGCCACCCCGGACCTTGGTTTCGACTGCCAACCCGGACCTTGGTTCCGTCCGACACCCCGGACCTTGGTTCCGACCGCCACCCCGGACATTGGTTCCGACCGCCACCACGGAACTTGGTTCCGACCGCCACCCTGGACCTTGGTACCGACCGCCACAACGGACATTGGTTCCGACCGCCACCCCGGACCTTTGTTCCGACCGCCACCCCGGACCGTGGTTCCGACCGCCACCCCGGACTTTGGTTCCGACCGCCACCACAGAACCTGGTTCCGACCGCCACACCGGACTTTGGTTCCGACCGCCACCTAGGACCTTGGTTCCGACCGCCACCCCGGACCTTGGTTCCGACCGCCACCCCGGACCTTGGTTCCGACCGCCACCTCGGACATTGGTTCCGACCGCCACCCCGGACCTTGGTTCCGACCGCCACCCCGGACCTTGCTTCAGAACGCCACCCCGGACCTTGGTTCCGTCCGCCTCCCCGGACCTTGGTTCTGACCGCCACCCCGGACCTTGCTTCAGAACGCCACCTCGGACATTGGTTCCGACCGCCACCCCGGACCTTGGTTCCGACCGCCACCCCGGACCTTGCTTCAGAACGCCACCCCGGACCTTGGTTCCGTCCGCCCCCCCGGACCTTGGTTCTGACCGCCACCCCGGACCTTGGTTCCGACCGCCGCCCCGGAACGTGGTTCCGACCGCCACCCCGGTACTTGGTTCCAACCGCCACCCCGGATCTTGGTTCCGACCGCCAACCCGGACATTGGTTCCGACCGCCACGCCGGACCTTGGTTCCGACCGCCACCCCGGACCTTGGTTCCGACCGCCACCTCGGACCTTGGAATCGACCGGCACCACGGACCTTGGTTCCGACCACCACCCCGGACCTTGTTTCCGACCGCCACCCCGGACCTTGGTTCCGACCGCCACCCCGGACCTTGGTTCCGACCGCCACCCCGGACCTTGGTTCCGAACGCAACCCCGGACCTTGGTTCTGACCGCCACCCCGGACCTTGGTTCCGACCGCCACCCCGCTCCTTACTTCCGACCGCCGCCCCGGACCTAGATTCCGACCGCCACCCCGGACCTTACTTCCGACCGCCACCCCGTTCATTGGTTCCGACCGCCACCCCGGACGTTACTTCCGACCGCCACCCCGGACCTTGGTTCCGACCGCCATCCCGGACCTTGATTCCGACAGCCACCTCGGACATTGGTTCCGACCGCCACCCCGGACATTGGTTCCGACCGCCACCCAGGACCTTGGTTCCGACCGCCACCCCGGACCTTGGTTCGGACCGCCACCCCGGACCTTGGTTCCGACCGCCAACCCGGACCTTGGTTCCGACCGCCACCCCAGACCTTGGTTCGGACCGCCACCCCGGACCTTGGTTCAGAACGCCACCCCGGACCTTGGTTCCGTCCGACCCCCGGACCTTGGTTCCGACCGCCACCCCGGACCTTGGTTCCGACCGCCACCCCGGACCTTGGTTCCGACCGCCACCCCGGACCTTGGTTCCGACCGCCACCCTGGACCTTGGTTCCGACCGCCACCCCAGACCTTGGTTCGGACAGCCACCCCGGACCTTGGTTCAGAACGCCACCCCGGACCTTGGTTCCGTCCGACCCCCGGACCTTGGTTCCGACCGCCACCCCGGACCTTGGTTCCGACCGCCACCCCGGACCTTGGTTCCGACCGCCACCCCGGACCTTGGTTCCGACCGCCACCCCGGACCTTGGTTCCGACCGCCACCCCGGACCTTGGTTCCGAACGCCACCCCGGACCTTGGTTCCGACCGCCACCCCTGTCATTGGTTCCGACCG